>NC_082645.1:114961598-115272250 GCF_028023285.1 Balaenoptera ricei
GGTACACACCTGTTAGGAATGGAACTAGGACCAGAGTTCGAAGTTTTTGACTCCTAATTCAGTTCTCTTTCCACTAAGCCAGTCTGAGGCCGCTGCCAGTTTGGAGCCAGAGCTGGGTCCAGTGGGCCAGCTACTTACACGTGGTGTCAAAGCATCACTGGAAATGTAATGAGGTTCAGGAAGATGGCATTTTCCAGAACTCCTCTTGGAGGCAGTATTGCACGGGGTTAGAAGTGTTTTTTAGCTCCAGCTTGGACACTGAAGGGTTAGGTGAACTCAGTTCTCTCATCTGTACAATGGGATAATAATAGTGTCTACATCACGGGGGTGTCGTGGGGATTAAATGAATAAGTATTTGTAATTTGTATTATAAATAATACAGTTTGTAAATACAATTTACAAAACATTTTAAAAAGTATTGTAGGGTATTTAAAGAGTGTCCAGCACTTTGTAAGAGCCACTTAAGTGTTTGCTGTTATTATTATGAAGACATTTGGGGATTGGTGCTGCTGATGGGTGTGCGACTTTGGGCCAGCGCTGAGTTGCTGAGGATAGAGAACAGTCCTTAAGCGGACACTGAGGGCCCCTTTTCCTTCCCCACCCCCCGTCCTGTGCCGGCTTTGGTTCTAAATACACACATGACGAGTACTTACACTAGCAGCCCAGAGGGGGTGGGGTTCGCGTGTGTCCACAGCTCTCCTGCTCCAGGCCAGCATTTCTTCCGCAGGGGAACCATTGTCAGCCTCACAGGTTTTACAGAGCAGGGCATTTGTGGGCATTTGTGAGGTCAAATAAGGCCATCCTTGTCAGGTGCTCGGACAGGTCCCAGGCCTAGTGACCACTATTTGGTTTGGGGCAATAATAGTAACCCCACCCATCCCCATTAGAACACAAACTCCACAAGGCCAGGGATCTCTGTTTATTCACAAAGCATCCCAAGTTCCTAGAACAATGCAATGCACAAGGTAAGAACACGATAAATTTTTGCAATACGAATGAATAAATTTCTCCCCATCCTGAAGGAGATTAGAGTCTAAAAGAGGAATCCAGAAAATAGTCACAGACGCTGTGGAAATCAATTCAGCCTATTTTAAACTGGGACATTCTCAACTCCTCCCTAATTTGCGCTCCCAGCCCTATTAATTTTACTGCTTCCCATCTCTAAGAGCTGAGCACCTCTTTCAGCAGTCACTGTCTCCGCTCCACCCAGGCTTTTATTTTATCTCACCTGGAAAATTGCAACAGACTCTCCTTCTGTCCCCTTGTACCCTGAAGCCAAAAGAGAGACTTCCTCAAAAGTTCATCAAGTGAGATCACCACTCCCTTGCCTAAAGGAGTTTGAAATCTTCCCATTACCTCCAAGCTAAAGTCCAGCTCCAATGGCCAATAAGCACATGCAAAGATGCTCCACATCATTAGTCATCATTGTACCAAATGCCAATGAAAACCGCAGTCAGATAGCACTTCACACCCACTGGCTTGGCTATTATCAAAAAAGACACAATAACCAGTGTTGATGAGGATGTGGAGGGATTAGAACCTTAATACATTGCTTGTAGGAAAGTAAATGGTGCAGCTGATGTGGAAAGAGTCTGGTAGTTCCTCAAAAAGTTAAAAAAAAAAAAAAGTTAAATATAGAATTACCATATGACCCAGCATTTCTACTCCTAGGTAAATACCCAAGAGCTTAAACAAACCCTTGATCAAGTTTCTAGAGGACACTGTTGAACTGCACCTTTCTCCCAGATTTTTATTTCTATTTTTAATATATCTTTCATAACAAAATGTCAACTTAGCTACTGTTATGTCTTCCAAGCCCTGTTTTCTTGGACTGCCCTTTGCAGGTCTAGATTTTATCATGAAGACTTAGTTCTTCCACCCATGTTTAGGCAATCACATATTTTTACATTGTCCAAACAATAATATTCATAATGGATTGAGTAAAATACTGATAGATTACATTTCTTTCTCAAAAATGTTAAATTAAGTTTTAAATAGATAATATACGTACATGGTAGGGAAAATGCAAGCAGTTGGAAAGGGTGTACAGAGGAGAAGCTGTGTGACTCTTAGGGCTCACCCTGCTTTCTACTTTCCCTCCCCAAACTTGCGTTGGAGGTGGGGCTCCCCAGGAGGCAGGCTCTGACACAGGTGGTTTGTAGGGGAGTCTCCTGGGGTCAGTGCTGTGCAAAGGAAGGGAGGGTGGTGGGAGGGGCAGAAGGAGAAGCTGGGCCGCGAGCCCCAGGGAGGCCTCAGCTGAGCCCACAGGGAGCCCTGGTGCTGGGACCCTTCAGAGCATCTGAGTTAGGACAAGGGCACCGGGTCTTTATATTCTGGCCAGGCCAGTCTTCAGATACAGTGCTTTCTGGGGTATGACCAGGAGGAGGACGTTCTTTTCAGCCCCCTGAAGGGGACCCAGGTGGCCCAGCACGGAGTCCACTGTCATGCACGGTCACCAAGTTATCTCCAGCCCTTGCCACCCTTTTGGGCCAAATGCTTATTTTTCATTTTTATTTTCTCGTAGCTCTGGAGGATCCTCTGAGTCTGGGTGAGCCCTGTCACCCAGGGCCTCCCTGTTCCATTCCCATCGCCCTGTCCCTGCCTCAGGGGTGGATCCCACACGTGGGGCACAGCTGGGCCTTAGCCTCAGGCAGCCTGGGGAGGAGAACCTTAAGAATCAAGGTTTTCCCCCACTACCCCGCACTACCCTTTTTTTTTTTTTTTTCTAAGACAAATTTCTAGGGCTCTGGAGTTATAAAAAGCGCCCATGTGTCATTTTCTGGCAGTTGGACAGCTGCAGAATGTCACTCGGCAGGCCCTCCCACCCCACCCGGGGCTCGGTGTTTGATTGATGGGTTTGCCAAAAACAGTTGCAGGTTATCACAAATCTGTTATGAGGAGGTTTGTCAACCTGTAAGAAAAATACAACACAAAACACTCTTTTCCAAATACCCGCTCCTAACATCTCAGGGACAGAGGTGTTGCCAAACTCCGTGGGAGGCATGTGAGGGTCAGTAAACAGGGGCCTGGAGTGCAATAAAGGGGGATGAACCCTGTGTGGGAGGAGGACAGGCCACCCAGCATCAGTCAGCTCGCCTGTGAGGTGAGCTCCACCTGCCCCGGAGGGCGGCTCTGGCCCCCTCTCAGGACGTGACTACAGGGGACTCATCTCCTCTTCCCGTGCCCTCCTTCAAGCCCCGTGGCGTCCTGCCCCATCCTGCAGAGGGAGAGAGTGTTCCAGTTGGGAGCCCATGCCTGCGGGATCCCCGCTCTGCTCTACCTGCCTCACAAAGACCCTGCTGGCCTTTGCGGAAGGGCGGACAAGCAAGAAGAATGAGCACGCGAAGCTAATTGTCCTGCGCAAGGGAAGCTACGACGTGTCCACCCCCCAGGTCCGGGTAAGGCAGCAAGTGGCTGTGATTGCTCTGCCGGGAATATGGGGACCAGCTCATCCTTAGATGGCTGAGGTCTGGGGGACAGAGCGACCCAGGGGACCATCAAGGATGGGACAGAGAAGGTATCCCCAAGTGATCGCCCGGATCTCACATGGGTTCACCCTGAACAAGTCCGGCTGGCCTAGCTGCATCTGTTTTAGTACAAGTCAGTCAGGGAAACTGATTTTGGAAAGGTTTCTCTACATCCTTGAGAACCTGAGGGAGGACTAGTTCAGCATCACATAACTGGGAGGGAGTTGATCCTTTGAGTAAAATTAACCTGGGGTGGGTTGTTGGAGTGATTGCTTGCAACCTGAAGTTCCAGCATGTAGATCAAGTAATTCTGATGAAGACACCCAAGGCTGGCTTTTCACATATGAAGGGTTTAATATCTTTACTTTGTGGTCATTATGTCCTTGTAGTTGTTTACAGCATGGGTTTGAAGCAGATGGACCTGGGTTCAAGTCCTGGTTCTACTGCTTACCAGAAGTACGGCCTTGGGCAGCTCATCTACCTTATCTAAGCCTCTCACTCTATAGGTGTAAGATGGAGATCGTAATACCTGTCCGCCAGGAGTTAGAGGTTAGGGTTAGATGAGACTATGGACATTAGACTCTTGGCACGGTGTCTGTCCTGAGAAACACTCACTGGGGGATAGCTATTAATGAACAGGGATAGACAGCAGAGCTGCAGCATCTATGACATACGCCCGGGGACTATGGAAGCTCACGGTGAGTCCTAGCAACATGGTGCTGCCCCCTCCTAGGCCACATTAATAGAGGATGGTGTATAGAAGGTGGGAGGCGATTGTCATATTCTGTCACACACAGGCAGAATATTGTAGTTATTACCAGGGCTTTACTTTTCAAGAATGGGAAGCTGGACTGAGCTGGTAAGTTGAAGGAGCCAGGATGGAGCTGCGAATGGCTGGTGCCTGAATCATCTTTGTACTTGAGGTCTAGTACATCATAGGTGCCCTGGATGTATGTTGGTGGGATCGGGTGGGGTTGGGCTGTCTCAGAGGGAGTGAGGCGGAGCTCTGGGAGGTGTTGTGAGGGTGAATGAGCACTGGACCAAGCGTTCTCCTCCATGACCCTTGATCCTAACCCCACACCGCCCCCCAGAGTGCAGCCTCTGTCACTGTCACTGGCCATTTCCAAGCTGTGCTTCTCCTTCTCTCCTCACTTGCAGTGGCATGCACAGGAGGCGGTGGCCCAAGCCCAGATGGAGGGCCACCGCTCCATGAACCCAAGCCCCCTGTACGATGAGAAGACAGGGACCGTTTTCCTCTTCTTCACTGCCATCCCTGGGCAAGTGTCTGAGCACCACCAGCTCCACACCAGGGTCAACGTGACACGGCTGTGCCAGGTCACCAGCACCGACCACGGGAGGTCCTGGAGCCCCGTCAGGGACCTCACGGACTCCGTCATTGGCCCGGCCCACAAGGACTGGGCCACTTTCGCGGTGGGCCCGGGACCCTGTCTGCAGCTGCACAGCCCGACGCAGAGCCTGGTGGTGCCAGCCTACGCTTACTGCAACTGTCCCTCCCTGCAGGCGCCTTCCTCTTCCTCCTTCTGCCTGGTCAGCCATGACCACGGGAACATGTGGGCGAGAGGGAAATTCGTGGCCCGGGACACCCTGGAGTGCCAGGTGGCCCAAGTTGGGGATGTGAAACGGAGGGTTGTGTACCTGAATGCGAGAAGCCCCCTCCGAGCCAGGGTCCAGGTCCAGAGTGCCAACGACGGGCTCGATTTCGGGGAGACCCAGGCAGGGCAGAAGCTCGTGGAGCCTCCCCACGGCTGCCAAGGGAGCATCATTGGCTTCCCCAGCCCCCGTGCGGATCAGAATCCCCAGACCAGTGGCTGCTCTACACGCACCCGACTGACCCACGGGGGAGAGCCAACCTGGGCGTGTACCTCAACTGGCAGCCCCCCGCGCCCTTGGCCTGGTCGGAGCCCACCCTGCTGGCCCCGGGCAGCTGCGCTTACTCAGACCTCCAGAGAATGGGCGCCGGCCCCAATGGGTCACCCCGGTTTGGGTGTCTGTACGAATCGGATGATTACAAGGAGATCGTCTTCGTCATGTTCACCCTGAAACAGGCCTTCCCAGCTGAATTTTTGCTGCAGTGAGCCCACTGTGTACTGTGCAAGAGGGCTCTCCCCACTGAGAGGCTGGCGGCTTCCTTCCTCCCGGTGCCTCTGGACCTGGGAGGCTGCTTCTCTGTTCCCTTCGTCGAAGGTGTGCAAGTGCGAGTCTGTCTCTGGGCTCCTTTCCGCCTGCGCTGTCTCAGCGTTCCCAGAGGCTTCTATTTGCAGCCCAGAAACTGAAGGAACCTGGCCTCCTGGAGCCCCTTGGTTCAGCCTGCCTGCTTTCCCCAGCCCAGGTTTTCTGCAGGTCTTGATAAATTATCTAGTCCAGCCCATTTCTTCTTAGCAAATGCTCATCACGTTCCTGGGCAAAGGCTGGGGCAAAGCTGTAAATTAGCAAAGATGTGTGCGTATGTTTGTGTGTATGTGCGTATGTTTGTGTGTGTGTGCGTATGTTTGTGTGTGTCTGTCTGTCTGTCCATGTCTCTGTGCGTGTCCTCAATGCCTCAGAGCAGGGAGCATGGGGAACGGCCCTGCAGGGAGGTAAGGCAGAGGCGAGGAAAAGTAAGCTGGCTTACGTCGTTGTGTTAGTTTCCCAGGGCTGCTGTAACAAAGTACCACCAATTTAGTGGCTTAAAACAACAGAAATTTACTCTCTCACAGTTCTGGAGGCTAGAAGTCCAAAATCAAGGTGTTCAAAGGGCTGTGCTCCCTCCCAAGGCTCTAGGGGAGAGTGCTTCCTGGCCTCTTCCAGCTTCTGGTGGCCCCAGGCCTCCCTTGGCTCGTGGCTGCATCACTTTCATGTCTGCCTCCATCTTCTCATGGCTTTCTCTTCCTTCCTCCCTGCTTTCTCTTCTGTATCTTTTAAGGACACTTGTCATTGGATTTAGTGCCCACCTGGATAATCCAGGGTGATCTAGGATAATCCTTCAGTTAATTACATTTGCAAAGACTCTTTTCCAAATAATGTCACATTCATAGGCTCTGGGGTTAGGACATGGATATATCTTTGGGGGCCACCACTCTACCCACTACAGTCATCATAAGTTATTCTTCTATAGGTGATGTGGCTAAAGGTAGGAGCGAAATTCCAATGAATCAGGTAATTCAGAAGAATGGAGAGGGAGGGAGGGGGTGGGCTGTTGGATGTGCGCCTGTGGCACAGAGCTGCTCTGGGGCACTCAGTCTTTGGGGTGACATGTATGTCACCGTGTGGAGGCTAAGAAGGGAGGGGGTTCTGTGTTGTATAGTCCTTGCCGTGGAGAAGGAGCAGGAGAAGGCTACTCCCAGGTTGTCCTGAGGTGACAACCTGAGAGAGGGCCCCTCCTGGGTGGAGGAGGCTGGCTCTTGTCTGACCTCCGGGGTCTTCAGGGGCCTTTGTCATTTGTCCCTGTGGTAGAGTGGACTTGTGCTCCGCCCCCATCAGAACCCCTCTAATCAGCTCTTTTATTGATGAGAGCAGTCTAACCGTTTGATGACGGGGGATCAATGACAGCGGCCGTGGGTTCTTACGGCTGAGCCATGTCTCCGTGGGGCCAGGCAGTGGTTAGATGGGTTGTTCGCAGTGTGGGGAGCTGGAGATGTGGCTTTAGTTCTGGGTGTGGTTCCCGCACTGGCCTCCTGCTACTGCTTCTCTGTGTAGGATTTTAAGAAATCCAGCTGGAAGGATGAGGAATTAGGGCCTGGTCATTGCTGGGATGGAAAGTTAGGCCCCTCTGTCTGGGGGATGCCCTCCTGGTGGCTTCCAAACCCTACAAAGGGAGCTGTAAGTGGGGGGCTGAGGCCAGATTAGGAGGGTGAGTATGAGGGCTTGCAAGCCAGGGGCAGGGCACCCTCAAGAAGTTTAAGGGGGGGGGGGCAGCCCTATAGTGTAGTATCCCAACTGGGACACTTTTGAGAGGGAAAGGATGATGCTATTAATAGTTATACCAAGACAATGGGCATTAACCAGGACTGTACCAGGCACACCAGAGGTTTAAGAGGGAAAGACCCACTAAAAACTGTGCCAGGGTTGACCTCTGTTGATTATCCTGGAAGAGTCAATCATCTGTTAAGGTCTTGAGATGAAGCAGGAATAAGATAAGGCATCTGGCTACTGCCAAGCAAAGCTTCACTCTCTTAAACTCTCTCCTTTCACAGAGGTCAGTGGGTCTCAAATCCAACTGCTTATTAGGATTCCCTGGGGAGGGACTTCCCTGGTGGTCTGGTGGGAAAGAATCCGCCTTCCAATGCAGGGGATGCGTGTTCGATCCCTGGTCAGGGAACTAAGATTCCCCCTACATGCTGGGGGGCAACTAAGCCTGCGCACCAGAACTATTGAGCTCGTGCGCCTCAACAAGAGAGCTCGCATGCCACAACTACTGAGCCCACACACTCAGGGGCCCACGTGCCACAACTAGAGAGAGAAAAACCTGCAGGCCACAACTAGAGAGAAGCCCACGTGCCTCAATGAAAGATCCTGTGTGCCACAACTAAGACCCGACGCAGCCAAAAACAAAAAAAAATAAGGAAAATAAGTAAATAAATAAAATATTTTTAAAAAAGAACAGAAATCAGTGATGTTGAAATTTAAAAAAAACAAATTCCCTGGGGAGCTCTTAAATTATGCTGATGCCCAAACACAGGTATTTTTTCAAAAACTCCTCAAGTTATTCCAGTGAACATAAAGATCAAGAAGCACTGGCACATGCGGAGCAACTAAGCCCGTGCACCACAACTACTGAGCCTGCGCTCTAGAGCCCGCGAACCACAACTACTGAGCCCGCGTGCCACAACTACTGAAGCCTGTGTGCCTAGAGCCCATGCTCTGCAACAAAGAGAAGCCATTGCAATGAGAAGACTGCACACTGCAACAAAGAGTAGCCCCTGCTCGCCACAACTAGAGAAAGCCCGCGTGCAGCAACGAAGACCCAATGCAGCCAAAAATAAATAAATAAATAAATTTATTAAAAAAAAAAAACAACTCAACAACCTGTGAACACAAGATTTGTGTACCTCACTCTATGTATGTTATACCTCAATAAAAAAATAAACATTGAACTGAATAGTGGATTTGGTAGTTAAACCTCCAAATCAGTATATTGTACTGGGTTGTAAAACTTTGGAACTGAATATTTTTAATAAACTTTTGGGGAGGAATAATTTTAGATTTATGGAAAAGTTGCAAAGTTAGTACAGAGTGTTCCCGAACACCCCACACCCAGTCTCCCCTGATGTTCACATCTTACATAACTGTGGTACAGTTGTCAAAACTGAGAGGTTAACATTGGTACATTACTATTAACTAAATTCTAGACTTTATTCAGATTTCACCAGTTTTTCCACCAATGTCCTTTTTCTGTTCTGGGATCCAATCCAGGTTACATTTAGTGAAACTGAATTTCTACTGTAATTTGTGTCCTTAGAGACACACACACACAGATTGATACACAGTTCCAGCAGGCCCCTCCCCTCCTCCTAACTTCCCCTAAAAACCACTTGTCAAACAAATGAATAAACAAGGAAACACAAAGAATGTGTGCTTCAGGCCTGGACTGCTGGGGTGAAAATGTTGGAAATAGTTCAGACTCTGAAGGCTGGGGAAGATGGCCCCCAAATCAATTACACGGGTCTAGGCTGTGCCACATTGTGGGTGAGGGCCTTGGCCAGTTTTCAGCCCAATGACCCTGCCTGGGTCGTCTGGGGCTGGTGCAATGTGTGTGTGTGTGTGTGTGTGTGTGTGTGTACCCTTGTGCAAGGCCATTGTACATCCACTGCCAGGCCCCAGCTGGAGGGAGGCTGGTGGAGCAGCCCTGTTTGGTCCTCTGCCTGGTGACCCCAGAAGCAGGGCACAGACACAGCAGGGGACAGGGAAGCATGGCCTTGCCCGCACTCCCCTTAGCAAAGGCAGGGAGACCTGGGGCTCCAGGTTTGGAGAGCCCCCTTTGGCCCCAGTTCTCACAGGTATTCATCTCAGAGCAGCTAGTGCCCACCTCAGATCTGTGCAGCTCCGCTGTGCGGCCCCTCTGTCTGCACGCCACCTTCAACTGCAGCCTCTGGTGTGGCCTTTTCAACTGTGATGGTCACAGGAGCCTCTCCACATTTATTTCTTGGTCTTCCAGGAACAGCGACTGTGGCCCAGACTCCTGGGGCCTGGGGGACCAGCTCTGGGAAGCCACTGAGGAAGGGGTTCTGAGGCTGGTGAGCTGGTATGTCTGCTGACATACCTGCCACTGGGGAGGAGGCACCGAGGCCCTGACAAGGCCTGTATGGTGGGCTGAGTAACGACCCCTAAAGTTGTCCACGTCGTGATCCCTAGAATCTGTGACTGTGGCCTTACGTGGCTAAAGGGACTTTGAAGATGGGATTAAGTTGGGGATCTTGAGGTGGGGAGACCATCCTGGGTGAGCCGGGTGGGACATAGACGTGATCACACGTCCATAGCACAGGGAGGCAGGGGGAGAGCTGACTACAGACAGTGAGGACGTGACACTGAAACAAAGCGCTACACTGCTGGCTTCGAAGATGGAAGAAGTCACAAGCCATGGAATGCCAGCAATGCAGCTCTGGGGGCTGGAAAAGCGAGGAAGGACTCTGGAGGGGACGTGGCCCTGCTCATAACTTGACCTTAGCCCAGGGAAACTGATTTTAGACTTGTGCCCTTCAGAACTAGAGGAGAATAAGTGTGTGTGGTTTTAAGCCACCAAGTGGGCGGGGGTTTTTTACAGTGACAATAAGAAACCAATACAACCCTGCTCTTCTTGCCTCAGCAACTGAGAAGGGGGTGCTTCTGTGGTCAGCTCTGAGAGACAACACATCCCAGGACACCTCAAGGTTGCAGTGGCCAAAAAACATACAGAGAAAGAGAAGCTAGAAAAGGGATCATTTCTGTCATGTCTTCATTTAATTCCTCTCTTTGGTCAATCCTGACATCTGACGGCTCAAAGGAAGAGACAGAGGAGTTTTGACATCTATCACCCCTGTTGTCACAACCTTTCCCGAGATTGCAGAATCCCCCATCCATCCCAGGATCTTCACGATCTGGAAAGGACTCCATCCTCCAAACCCCCAGGAGAGGGTAGATAGATTATGTTACCATGGCAACCTTCCACTCCAGCCAGTCAGCCCACAGCAACCTGGGCCATGTCCCAAGAGTTACTCTCTGTGGGCAGGAGGGTAGCGCCCAGGCCTTCACGGCCTATTGAAAGCAAGGCCGAGCTCACCAGTATCCTAAGAATCCTCGGCCCCATCCGGGCCCTTCTATTCATGGTCAAATAGCAGCCATCCTCCAACAACTAGCCCCACGTGAAGGATCCGTGCAGTCCGGCTGCATCCTGGGCCATCTCTACAGCCCCTGCCTCTCTAATAGGGGCAGGATTCCTGAGGACCAGGGACCTCCTCAAAGCGGGAGGAGGCCACCAGATACCTTGCCGCCCAGAGAACAGAGCTCAGAAACACGATCAGCGCCAAGGAGTCGGAGCTCTTGTCACTATTTTTTTTTTTTTAAAGCACTTTTCTTTTTTATAGCTACTTTATTTATTTATTTATTTATTTTATTTTTGGCTGTGTTGGGTCTTCGGTTCATGCGAGGGCTTTCTCTAGTTGAGGCAAGTGGGGGCCACTCTTCACCGCGGTGCGGGGACCGCTCTTCATCGCGGTGCGCGGGCCTTTCACTATCGCGGCCCCTCCCGTCGCGGGGCACAGGCCCCAGACGCGCAGGCTCAGTAGTTGTGGCTCACGGGCCCAGCTGCTCCGTGGCATGTGGGATCTTCCCAGACCAGGGCTCGAACCCGTGTCCCCTGCATTAGCAGGCAGATTCTCAACCACTGCGCCACCAGGGAAGCCCCTCTTGTCACTATTAAGAACCCCCAGGACAGGGCCATCATTTCCATCACGTCCCCATTTACTTGCCTCTTTGTACCGTCCAGACGCCTGAAGGCTCATGGGAAATGACAGTGGAGAATTGAGAGCTACCTGCTATGGCCTCTCCTATGGCCACACGCATTGCTGAGACTTTGCAGAACCCGCCCGCTAAGGACCCAGGAGCAGATCAGGGTCAGCGACATGGCCAAGGCCACCTTTCCCATACCACCCGCTCCAGGTGCCAAGAGTTCAGTTTGCTTCCCTAGGATGGCTAAGGCCACCGATACACAACGGGGTATTGTGTCAGCCATGGACCAGATGTTGTTCTGGGAGCTGGGGATTCAATGGTGACAAGACAGAGCCACTGTCCCCAAGAAACTTGGATGTCGTGGGATAAAGTAGATGATAGACACATAAGCAACTTAGAGGGAAATGCAACTCTGTACAGGTTAGTGATATAGAGAATGTAAACGTGGTCAAGAGTGACAGGAGGTGACACTTGAGCTGAAGCCCAGGAGAAACAACAACACACTTCAAGGAGCCACAGCTGTGGACCCAGGACCTCACCAGCGTCCAGCTGGCTGCCAGCCCCCGGGAACTTAGTCTCTGGCCTTTCCCTGGTGTTGCCCTTGGGGTCCACTTCATGGGTTTCCTTCTGCCCCATAGAGCAGAGGCTCCCACAGCATGGGCCCCAGAGCCCTAACATCACCTGTGGAGCTGTGAGAAATGCAAACTCTTAGGTCCTACTGAATCCGCCAGACCTTCTGAATCTGAAACCCTGGGGGCGGGGCCCAGCAAGCTGGGTTTTAACAAGCCCTCCGGATGATTCCGATGCATGCAAAAGTTTGAGAACTTGGAGAAACCCTGGTATAGAGCCCAACCTGCTCTGTACTTTATTTAAGATGCAGGAAGCTCCTCTCAGTTCTGCAAGACCTTCTTTGCTACCCTGGTGGTCTTACTGACACAGATGGCGCTGGTGGGATTTAAGGCCTGGACCCCAGATGAGGGTGGTGAAGTGAGAGGTTGGCAAAATTCCTCCTTGCCCAGGCTTTCTCTCTGCCTGCAGAGGAGAAGGTACGGCTGGGCACACCTGTCTAACTTGGTCAAAACAATGAGAAGAGGATGTCCTTTGGGCCTGGAATAAAGGTCCACGGGGTCTCAATGAACCTTCCCTTGGTGCCAGTGGGTTGCAGCCCACTCGTTTTCTGCTAATCTCTTACAGCTGGGCCCTCCTCTGTTAGCCGTGGTCCACCCCTGGCCCTGGCTCAACAAACCCCCTTCCTCTGTCACAAATCCTTGCGCCAAACCACAACATCTCCGGGCCCTTGGCAGGTGAGTCTCGTCCCTCCTTGGCCACTCCGTAGCTTAAATATAGGTTTCTAATTAGTATAACCTAACAGAAAGCCTGCCAATGAATTTTTACAAGATTCTAAAGTCATGAAGCTGCACAGAGAGTTTCTGCAGCCTTTGTGTGCACGGGCCCTCCATCCGGAGGCTGCCGCCCTCCGCTCTTGGCAAGTCCAACACCTGCCTTTGTCCTTTTTACAAATGTATGTGCCAGGTGCGGGAAGATCATGGGATAGATCAACCACTGGACAGCCTGTCTCATGACAGTGGACGCTATCTGAAATTTGTCAAGACCAAAAGTGAAAAAGCCACAAGAGTCGTCTTTGGTGCGGTCCATCACAGTCACGCAGAGTCTGCCTCTCCCCCAAGAGTTTTAATCATGCCAAAGCCACACACACATGCACACATACACATGTGCACACACACGCACATACACATGTGCACACACACGCACCCGTATGCACTCACTCAGAGTTTCTCTGCTATCCTCTCGTCCCCCAGGGACCAGCTCTTCATGTTGACTTCCTCAAGACCACACAGCCGCTTAGAGGCCAGGCCAGCAGAGCAACTGGGTTTTCTGAGCCCAGACCAATGTTCCCACATCTGTTCTGAATTGTCTTCATCATCTCTTCCTGAACATCCAAGAAGTTCAAAGGGGTATGTGCGTGCGGGTTCTGGGGCATGGAGTTCTGCTTGGCCTGTCTCCGGAGCCTGTGTCCTTAGCCCCTGGGCACCATGCCGCCTTCCCCAGCATTCCCTCATCGTCTCACCAGAGCAGGCGGGAGGCGGAGCTGGGATGTAGCCCTGGTCTGCGGACTTGCCAGCCTGGGATGCCTGAGAAAGCAGCGATTCATGCAGAGCCAGGAGGAGCTGGAGAGCTCAGCGCTCAAAGGCCCCTGGGCTGCATCGTAAGAATTCAGTGCTTGGGGCCACACTGCCACCTGTGTCTCATCCCCACCGCTCGAGAAGATGAAAGGAAGGAATCCAGCATTTAAATGTGATACTTAAATCACGCTGCTCCAAGAAGAGGTGAGAAAGCTGACTGTACTTTTGGCAAGGTGTTACTTTTTCAAATTCCATTTTTGTACTGTTTTTAGGGGAGGGTTTCAAAGTAATAGATGCCAAACATTTGGAAGTACAAAGAAGCAAGAAAAAACCACCCATAATCCCACTAACCAGAAGCACGTTTTCTTCTGGTCTTTTATCTGTGAACTTTTCTTTTTTTCCCCAAACTGAGATTTATGCTGAAAAATCAGTCATGCTTTTTATCCCCACTTGACATTATATCATATTAATTTCCTCCATATCATTTTCTCTCAAAAGATAATACATCAGAGAGACATACCACAAATTATTTAACCATTCCTTGAATATAAGAGATTGAAGTTACTTACATTTTTCCTGTTATAAATACACTGAGATGAATACCTTTGTGAGTACATCTTAGTCCTTGTCTGTGGTTATTTCTGTAAACTGAATCCCCTGAAAGGAATTATTGAGTCAAAGATGAATAGTTGAATTCTCTTGAAACGTGTAGTTTGTAAATGGAAAGCACAACTCCCCACTATGAGCTTAAAATGCCCTGAAATGGCTTTCCTCTTTTATACTTTTACACAGCTGAGCTCCCAGAAAAAATGATTAAGTCATGCATTTGTTCTTTAATTCATAAATCATGGTCCTTGTTTTCTCCCTGATGTGGTTTATAATCTGGTTAAAGACCAGAGGTAGACACACATACAGAAAGTTCTAGAATCGCAGAGGTCAGAAGGGCCTTGAATATTACCTATTCGAACTTTGTTCATCTGACGAGATCAGAGCAGAGGACTGAGGAGGCGGGTGACTGGCTCAGATTCACACAGTCCTCGCCTGGACTGTATCAGGCCCCTATGGGTATCCCTGCCACGACCCCTGTCTTGCACTAGAAGTTCAAGGGTCCCAGCAAAAGAAGGAGGCAACCTGACCACCGTCACCTCCTTTCCTTTTCCTTCACTCCTTAAGGGCCATTGGTTGAGCCATCAAGCCCTCCCTTCTGCCCAAGGAAGCTCTGGGTCAGAGGGCGCTCAGCTAGCCTTTGTCACCTGAATCACATTCCTCCCACGTGGGAAGCATCTTTCTTCTTTCTAGATCTTTCAGTGACATTCTGAGTGTGGTTTTGTAACATCAGGGCCACTGGTTTTCAGTGAGAACCTAACTTTCAATGTGCTAAATATATTTTTTTCTTCTTTAATCCAACAAGAAAGCGTGTATTACATACTCATTGTGTGTTAGGCACTAAGCTGAGGGTATAAAACAAAAGTGAATGTCTATTGAGGCCTGACTGTGCAGCAGGTCTTGTTCCAAGCCCTTTGCAGGCATTCACTCATTTAATCCTGTGAGGCAGGTCACTGTTATCACCCCCATTTGACAGAGGAAGAAACTGAGGCAGAGAGGAATTAAGCCACTTAACTGTGATTTTACAAGCTCGTAAGTGGCCTAGCCAGGAGGTCAGGTTCCTGAGTCTGCCCTTTTCCTGCCTGGCTGGGAAGGAGTTAGACTGTGGATGTGTCACAGCACAGGGCAAGTTCCAACGTAGGGTGTAAACTCCAAGATGGCAGAGGGTTTGTGCCCTGGGGTCTGGGGCAGTGTCTGGGCACATGGCATGCTCTCAGTCAATATCTGTTAAGTGAATGAGTGAAGGGATGAATGGACACACGAGAGGTCCCGATGTGGTCGTAGCAGAGCTGGAGTGAGTGGGGGAGAGGATGAAAAAGACCAGGAAAGGTGGGTGAGCCGGAGACCTTGAAGCACTTGGTGTGACCTGCCAGGGAGCTTGCATTTCATCCAACGTTAGAGGAAAGGTATCGGGGGATTTCACCTGGAGGAATGGCAGACTCAGATTTGCATTTTAGAGAGAGAGCCCTGGTAGAAATGCAGAGGACAGAACGACAGGTATGGGTAGGGTGGGAAGGAACCTGTGGGAGGACGGGCTGGTGAAGGCGCTCTTAAAAAGTCCAGGGGACAAATCATGCAAGAGTGGAATGAAACCAGCACAGGTGGGGCTGCATCGAAGGGAGTGGATTCCAGAGGGTTCTATGGCTCAGTGATCCATCAGATGTGGGTGGGGATGAAGATGTCACTTGGATTCTGGCTTGGGAGACTGGGTGTTTTGGTGACAGTAATCTACATAGATAAGCGATGCATGTGGAAGAACTGGTTTTTGGCGTAAAGATGGAAAATCCAGATGAGGTGGGGCTTATGTGTCCATTGGATATGCACGGAGGCAGCAGGAAGTGTGGACGGGAGCTCAGGAAGGAGGTCAGGGCGGGAAATGCAGTTTTGGAAGCCGTAAGTGGGGAAAATGCCCTCAGAGCATGGGATAGACACAGAGAAGTTCGAGAACAGAAGCTGGGGAAGTGCCAGTATATTAGGTGGGGATGAGACGGGATGGTCAGAGAGGAAGATGGAAAACTGGAGGAGCAACCAGAAGAATTGTAGGGAGGCGGGAGAGGCCTGCAGGGTCTCATGCCGTGACGAGGACTTGAGAGAAGGAAGTCCTTGGAGATCCGGATGAGAAGGTTTCAATGGGAGGCGATGACAATGTGACAGTGAGTGAGGACAATTTATTCCAAAAAGTCATCAGTTAAGGCAAAGAGACAGGGTGATACCCAGGCAAGGAGGAGGCGGGTGGGTGCCTAGTTCTCAGTCTTAGCTTCCCTTGGGAGTAGTCAGGGGATGTCTGCACCCCAGCAGAGAGATTTCTATTTAATTGGCTTGGGGTGGGCCAATTTCAAATACACAGTCAAGGCTGAGAACCACTGGCAGGGAAGACTGTGGTTTTTTTAAGATGGAAAAATGTTAAGCTTGCTTATAGAGGGAGGGGGAGGAGTGAGACAAGGGGAGAGAAGAAAATCCAGGAGGGTCAGGGTGGCTTTGGGAGCTGTCCCAGCGGGTGACAAGGGAACCCTGGAGAAGTACAGGAGGACGTTGGGGCTAGAGGCAGACGTGGATACATTCGAAGGTGGCGTGGGAGACCCATCTACTGTTTGGGGGCAGAAAAATGAGGGTTTTTTTTTTTTTTTTTAAACATCTTTATTGAAGTATAATTGCCTTACAATGGTGTGTTAGCTTCTGCTTTATAACAAAGTGAATCAGTTATACATATACAATATGTTCCCATTTCTCTTCCCTCTTGCATCTCCCTCCCTCCCACCCTCCCCATCCCACCCCTCTAGGTGGTCACAAAGCACCGAGCTGATCTTCCTGTGCTATGCGGCTGCTTCCCACTAGCTATCTATTTTACATTTGGTAGTGTATATATGTCCATGACACTCTCTTACCCTGTCACATCTCACCCCACCCCCTCCCCATATCCTCAAGTCCATTCTCTAGTAGGTCTGTGTCTTTATTCCCGTCTTGCCACTAGGTTCTTCATGGCCTTTTTTTTTTTTTCCTTAGATTCCGTATATATGTGTTAGCATACTGTATTTGTTTTTCTCTTTCTGACTTACTTCACTCTGTATGACAGACTCTAGCTCCATCCACCTCATTACAAATACCTCCATTTCATTTCTTTTTATGGCTGAGTAATATTCCATTGTATATATGTGCCACATCTTCTTTATCCATTCATCTGTTGATGGACATTTAGGTTGCTTCCATGTCCTGGCTATTGTAAATAGAGCTGCAATGAACATTGTGGTACAAAATGAGGGTTTTTTAATGAGCTGCTCTGAAGAGTGTGGAGAGGTGAGGTAGGAAAGCCAGGTCAACTGGAAAAATGCAGCCTTTGGTAGGGCAGCCAACAGAAAAGGCAGAAGCCATGTCTGGAAGACCCTGGCCGCCATGCTGGTTGGGAGCTGTGGGTTTGTCCTGGAGGGAGAATTCTGTGCTGAGGGTCAGCAGCCCCGTCAGGAGGGAGTCTGGCTGGAGGTTTTCAGGGAGGTGTGGCAGGAGGAGAGGGGTGATGAGGAAACCGAAAGCCCCGAGGAGAGGAGTCTAGGATGTGATAGAGGTTAACTGTGTGGACGTGGGAGGGTAAAAGGCGGGGTCGGGGCAAGGACTGGGGTTTATGAGAGATGGAAGGGAAGGAGATCTTGGTCTGGAGGGTGGAGCTAGGTCCAGAGGTCAAGGTTCAGGTTACATACGTTTCAAGCTCTGCAGCTATAACGTGCAGAGGTGGGAGTAGATGCCAATCCGTACGTGGAGTAAGGAGGACTCTTGCCAGGTCCCCAGGAGTGGGATGGGAAACAAGGAGAGAAGCAGGTAGTGGCCAGATTAGAGAGTCTTTGCAAGAAAAGGATTTTGGACTTTGTCCTATAGGCAGGAAGAGCTGTTCGAAGATTCTCAGTAGGGGAGTGGTAAGACCAAAGCGAGGTTTTAGGAACATGCACCTGGAAATTCTTTGCAAACCAGGACTTGGAACTGTAGATCTGGGACATCAAATAGGTCACAGTTACAATGAGAACAAGTACCTTCCGGTGGGGAGGGATTTGCAGTTTGATGGTTTGATAACCAGCCAAGGCCCCCTCTACCACACCTCTACCAGGTGGTCATCAAGTGACATTTGAGTTCACAAAAAAAGCCTAGTGGATTGGGTGAGACTACTCCACCAGGTTCTATTCTACCAGGAACCTGTTCTGATTCTACAGTCCACACACGTCTCCAAGGACCCTTAGAATGGTCATCTGAAACTTTATGCAGGGGACCAGCACCCCAGTCCTGGAACCCAGCTACTCCTGCATCTGTGCTTCTTCCAACAGTGGTCCGGGTAACTGTTGCGACGAGGGCCCAAGGGGCTTCCAGAGAGGACGCTGGGGAGGGTTTAGGTGAACGGAGCAAAGACTCTGTCCTAAGAATTTCAGAGTCCAGCACAGAATTCTGGGCCCACCTAAACCAAAGTGTGGAGCATGCATAGTGGTTATGAGATTAAGCAAACATGAGCTAGAATCTCAGATCTGCCACTGACTTGCAGATGGATTACTTCACCTCTCTTGTTCTCAATTTCTCTATGAGTAAAATGGCGATAATGATAGGACCTCCCTTACGGGGTATCACAAGGAATGAATGAGGCAGTTCATGCTGAGAGCTTAGCACAGTGTCTTACACGTGGTCGCTGATAGAAAGACATTCACTGACTACTGTTATAATTCAGCAAATATTTAGTGGGTACTGCTATGGACTGAATTGTTTCCCCTCCAAATTCATATGTTGAAACCGTGATCCCCAATGTGACTGTATTTCAAAATGGGGTTTTAAGGAGGTGATTAAGATGAAATGAGTTTGCAATTCCACCCCTGGGTATATATACAAAAAACCCCACTAATTCGAAAAGATACATGCACCCCGATATTCATAGTAGCATTATTTACAATTGCCAAGATATGGAAGCAGCCTAAGTGTCCACCAACAGATGAATGGATAAAGAAGATGTAGTATATATGTATACAATGGAATACTACTCAACCATAAAAAAAAAGAATGAAATTTTGCTTTTTGCAACAACATGGATAGATTTGGAGGGTATTATGCTTAGTGAAATAAGTCAGACAGAGAAAGACAAATACTGTATGATATCGCTTATATGCGGAATCTAAAAAATCCAACAAACTAGTGAATAAAACAAAAAAGAAGCCGACTCACAGATATAGAGAACAAACTAGTGGTTACCAGTGGGGAGAGGGAAGGGGGAAGGGGCAAGATAGGGGTAGAGGATTAAAAGGTATAAACTACTGTGTATAAAATAAATAAGCTACAAGGATATATTATACAGCACAGGAAATAGAGCCAATATTTTATAATAACTATAAATGGAGTATAACCTTTAAAAATTGTGAGTCACTATGTTGTAACACCTGAAACTTACATAACATTGTACATCAAGTATACCTCAATTAACAAAAAAAAGATTAAATGAGTTCATAAGGATGGGGTCGGTTCTAATCCTGCTGGGTTGTTGGCCTTATAAGAGGAAGAGAGATACTGCTCTCTGTCTCTGTCTCTCTCTCTCTCCATATACAGGTACCAAAGAAAAGCCATGTGAGGACACAGAGAGAAGGCAGCCATCCTGGGCTTCCTGATCTTGGGCTTCCAGCCTCCAGAACTGTGAGAAAATAAATGTCTAGTGTTGAAGCCCCGCAGTCTGTGCTATTTTGTCATGGCAGCTCGTTCTGACTAAGGCATCTACTACCTGGCAGTGTGGGCGGGATGCGGCAGCCCTGAGGGATGAATAAGACAAATGTGGATTCTTGAGGAGGTGATAATTAAGGAGGGGATAAGAGAGGTGCCTGCAAAACAATGCAGGCGTGATAGGAACTGCTCTGAGCAAGAGCCCGCAAAGTTGTGCAGGTTCCGGGCTTGGGCTCCAACGGGAGGGATGTTAGACGCTATTCAGCAGGAGTGTCAGAAAAAGCCTGTGCTTCCGGCAGCCTGGAAGTCTGGAGCAGTCAGGGAAGCGGGGTGCAGTGTGGGATGGTGGAAGGAAGAGCGGGGTGGAGGGGTGGTTCAGAGATGACTTTCATGCAGCTTTAGGAGCTGATCGATGGGCAAGGATATAGTCAGGAACACCCAGGGCTTCCCGAGACCGGGGGCAGCCATGCAGGAGGAGGACGCTCACACGAGGACATTGGGCAGAAGATTCTGATGGGAATAAAGCTGGAACCAACAGGGTGGTTTTGGTTTTAGTTTGTGCGCATCAGCTAAGAGAACTGCTGGCTATCGAAGCAGAGAGGAAGAGGAACAGAACAGGAAGCTGGGAAGGAGCTGACACGTAATCACCACGGAAAGCAAGTGGCCGTGGGCAGAACACATTCAGGAAACACGGTAACAGGCCCTGCCGAGGGAGGGTTGTCATGATTCAGGCTTGGGAGGTGCCTGGGGCCAGAACAGAGGTTGAGGTGGCACAGGGGCCTGGGCGGCGCGGGTGCCCCAGGACTTGTCAGTGGCAGCTGGGTGGCCGAGGCAGGTGTACCCGAGTCTGAGGGCTGGAGTTGCTGTCTCCAGTGGTTGGCAAATCTGACCCCGGGGACAGAGAGCCTGGGGGCGGGGTGGCAGTTGCTCTGGCACCTCGGTTACTTTGGTTACTGGCTGTCTGGCTTTACACACTAGGTGTAGGCTTGGTACAAGGAAGGTGCAAAGCTGATGGGGCCTCTGAGGCCTGAAAAGGAAGATAAAAATGGAGTCAGTATTGCTAAGAGAGCTGTCTAAAATGGAGCCGGGAGAGTTCCCTGGTGGCCTAGTGGTTAGGGTTCCAGGCTTTCACTGCCGTGGCCTGGGTTCAGTCCCTGGTCGGGGAATTGAGATCCTGCAAGCGGTGTGGCCAAAAAAATAAAATAAAATAAAATAAATAGATAAAATGGAGTTCAGAACTCTAATGGAAAACTGATGAATTCATAAAAGTGCTAACAAAAGATCAAGATGAAAAAAAAATTACATGGGACTGAGTGAACTGATGAGGATGATTATAATTTTTGTGAATTTCTGTTTGAATAAAAAAAAAAAATCCCACAAGGACTCAGAGGCAAAAAATATACAAATCAATTTTCACTGCAAAGTAAAGGAGCTGTTACAGTGGAGGATTACTGGACTGAATGTCAATATTAGGACATAGTATGAGTGTGTTTCGTGTTTGGTAATTGCAATCATTGCTGCTTTTGTTGCGGTCATCCATCTACAATGCTTGGTGTCAGTTTATTTATCTCTTGTAAAAATAAAATACAGTGTGTGTGTGTGTGTGTGTGTGTGTGTGTGTGTGTGGAAAAAAAAAAAAAAAGGAGCCAGGAGGTCATTATGGAGATATGATTTAGGCACATCTCAGCCTGGATGGAATCTGACCTTTTGACCTGATGAAGTCACCCAGAACACCTGCCAGAAACTCAAGATACTTACTGGAGCTTACCCTAAAGTTGCTCTTAATTTTAGGGTATGTATCTTGCAGATACCTGACTGCACAGAGCCCAAAGATGAATGGCCAGTGTGCAGGTTGTCACATGGGTTGTGACAGCAAATATTGTTAACAATCTAAGTGTCCGTCAACAGGTGACTGGTACAATGCACTGTGCTGGCTATAGGAATAGTATGCTGGCTTTAAACAGGACGTGGTAGATACAAAAAAAGCTCCATGAAATGTTCATGAAGCATTGTTAAGTGAAAAAAGCAAGGTGTACAACAGGGTAAAAAGAAAAGAGGTCTTGCAAAAATATGCTTGCATATGTGTAGAAAGTTTTGCAAGAATTCACAAGATGTTGTCCCTGGGGCAACGGGCAGAGGTAGGGGGCTCTGGGCTGGCAGGAAAACTTATTTTGCATTGTGCTGGTTGACCTTTTACCCTGTTCATGTATTACTTTTCAATTAAGGAAAAGAAGTCAGTCGCTTCCTCAGGAATCCCAAGGGAGGTGTGTTGGGGGAGGTGCTACCAGGAATGCGACCAGCCATCCACATAAAGCCAAGCTGTTGCTCGGAATTTCACACACACCATCCAGAACCAGAGTTGTCTTTTTATTTATTTAATTTTTATTATCATAAAAGTAGTATGTGGTCCTAAAGGATAAAGTAGAAGGAAGATATGCCACCTAATTCCATATTCTTCATATTTGGTGATTTCCCAAGATAAAGCTTTTTCCATAGTTGGAATCAATACCTCCCATCAGTTTCCTGAGGTTTTTTTTTTTTTTTTTTTTTTAAAGTAAAAGGATGACCGTGTCTTTTTTTTTTTTTCACACACACACACACTGTATTTTATTTTTACAAGAGATAAATAGACTGACACCAAGCATTGTAAATGGATGACCACAACAAAAGCAGCAATGATTGCAATTACCAAACACGAAACACACTCATACTATGTCATAATATTGACATTCAGTCCAGTAATCCTCCACTGTAACAGCTCCTTTACTTTGCAGTGAAAATTGATTTCTATATTCTTTGCCTCTCAGTCCTTGTGGGATTTTTTTTTTTTAATTCAAACAGAAAGTCACAAAAATTATAATCATCCTCATCAGTTCATTCAGTCCCATGTAATTAATTTTTTTTTTATCTTGATCTTTTGTTAGCACTTTTATGAGTTCATCAGTTTTTCATTAGAGTTCTGAAAATGCTTATTCATTCAGTTCAGCAGTATAGTTACCAGAAACCTGTACTTGTCAGAGTCTTTTCCATGAATTTCTTGAAGATGAAACCCTTTTATAGGAACATATTTGCAAAAGCACCAGAGTACACCCAGAACTGTCTGTAAATGACAAAAGACTTAAAAATGACCACGGTTAAAGATTTGATGAAAGTTCATAATAGTGCAATAGTTTTTTTTTTTTTTTTTTACTTCTTTTACTTACCATTGTATTGCGAATATTTTCTGGTGTCCTTAACAATCTTGGCCAAAGACCCAAATTGTTTTTGTGGCTGTGACTGTCCGTCACCCAATTCTTCCCGATGTTAAGCCTCTTTCTCCTAGTTGCAGTTCAGGCCCATTTGATTTTCTGGCATCTTCAGTGGAAGGGGAGGGCGGCTCATTGCCAGGTCTTTGGTACTCAAGGGACGTCCTGGAGCAGAGTTCATGGACTCCGTGGGCCCCTGGACCCCTTGGAAAATTGCTTCCATCCCTTCTGGCATGGTTACTATGGGAACACGTGAGTTGGGGCTCTCAGAAAGTGACAGCCCAAGCAGCAGGTCACACATGAACTCATGGGTAGAGGGCAGAGTTTGAGGCTCCCCCTGGTGACGGGGAATCACAAGGCTCAGAATCTGACCCATTTAGGTTATTTTTAGTCTCCGGTAAAAAGCACTTTTATAGAATCCCGTCCTCCTTCAAACCAGGCGCCGCTGATGTCACCTGCCAACTGGAGCCCACCAAGGCTCCGCCCACCACCCCCCAGGCACCTCGGAGACCTGCCGGGTTGACATCACCCACCTCACCGGGCACATTACCTAACTCCACAGGCACCATCCAGACGCTAGAGATTTGTGGCAGAGTGAGATTCAGGCCCTGGTCTTGCTCCCATGTGTGTAACTCAGGGCCTGATTTACACTGTGAAACAGAGTTATCAGAGATGTGGGGAAAAGAGGGTAGGCAGTGCTGTGAATTGAGGCGTCACCTTCCTACTCTTCAGGAGGCCTGAGGCTTAAGGGCCTGTGAGAAGCCCAGCCAAGCATTCAGAGGACTGTTGAACCAAATGTGAACCAAACCGGTGTCTGCAGGGGTCCGGGGAGAGGATCTGGAAAGGTCATCTCAAAGATGCCAGTAGCAGAAGTAGAAGACAAAGGCAGGCGGGGGGAGCTGGGCGTCCTGACAGACCCCAGAGCAACTGGGGAGGGAGGCTAGGAGAGAGAGGGCTGAAGGGTGAGCAATCCTTCCTAACCAGCAGAGGGTCGGGGGGTTGATCCCTCAATAACAATAGTCCTTGGCCTTTGATTTGGGAGGGGCCAATGGGGGGAGGTCAGTTCCCAAGACAGAGGAGGGTGTCACTCCTTCCAGGTGGGGGTCTGACCCACTTGCCCTGGGCCCCTGGTACTGGGAGGGATGGCGCTTGATCACCGGAGGCTCGGGACTCCTGGTCCTACCTGGTTCTCTGTGAGTGGCCACTCCATCCCCTTCTCCAGCCCAAGATGCCTTTTTTTTCAGGTCTGGGGTGAGGGAAGTTCACTCCTGATTACACCGGCCAAGTGAGCAGCTTTCAAACTTCATAGTTAAGTATTCCCTTCTGTATTAGGGTTCTCCAGAGGAACAACGCCAGTGGAATGAGGATATATAAAGAGATTTATTTTAAGGAATTGGCTGACATGGTTGCAGAGGCTAGACAAGTCCAGCATCTGCAGGATGGGCCTGCAGCCTGGGGACCAGAGATGATCTGAGGCTGCAGTTTGAGTCTGAAGGCAGTCTGCTGACTGAATTCCCCCTTCTTTGGGGAACCTCCGCCTTCTTCTATTCGGGCCTTCGATGGATTGCATGAGGCCCACCCACGATACGGAGAGTCACCTGCTTTACTCAGAGTCTACTGAGTTCAATGCTAATCACATCGATGAATATCTTCACTGAGACATCTAGAACACTGTTTGACCACATATCTGGGTACTGTGGCCCAGCCACATCGACACATAAAACTGACTATCACCCCTCCCTTTGCTTTTGGTGAGTAGCTACTTTCACTCGCTGACTTCTTTCCCATAGGAATCAATGGTTGACACCTACTTGGCCCAGGCTGGTGGGGACTAGGGTGCCCTGGGGTACAGTAAAGAGCTTCGATGAACTCGAAGACCCTCATGTCCCGCAGCGGCACCAAGAAGTTCATCAGCGCCAGCTGTTTCCTGGTTCAATCTTTGGAGATTGTACATTTCAGGAAATTTGTCCATTTCTCCTATGTTGCGCATTTTATTGGTGTATAATTGTTCACAGTAATCTCATGATCCTTTGTATTTCTGTGGTGTCCATTGTAACTTCTTCTTTTCGTTTCTGATTTTATTTATGTGGGCCCTCTCTTTTTTTTCCTTAATGAGTGACTATAGGTATATCAATTTTGTTTATCTTTTTGAAGAACCAGCTCTTAGTTTCATTGAACTTTCCTATTTTATTTTTTTAGTCTCTATTTCATTTATTTCTGCTCTGCTCTTTATGATATCTTTCCTTCTACTAACACGGGAGGGAAAGGGAAGCATGGTGATTAATACTTAGAAATATTGCCCCACCATGTGTGAAGTGACCCTGCATCTCTTCCTCATCCCTGCTGCCGGGACCCCATGGTCCCTCTTCTTGTCTGACCCTTTCTCAGACTGTGAAACCCACTCTGGTCCCGTCCAGGGTGGAAGGACACGTGACAAGCAGCTTGGTGGACAGCTCTCTCGGTCCTGTCCCTGTCACCTGCCTCCACCTGAGTCTTCAGAAGCAGAATCCTTCCTATGTCTTGGCACCTGCCATGTAAGTTCATTTCTTCAACACTGAGGTTTTGTCTGTCCTTCCCAGAGCTTCTAGAGATGCTCTATGCAGACCCTCTGCCCAGTTTTAACTTGGGTTGTTTGGTTTTTTGACATTGAGTTGTATGAATTCTTTGTATATTTTGGATATTAACCCCTTGTAGGATATATTGTGTGCAAATATCTTCTCCCGTTCAGTAGGTGGCCTTTTCATGTTGTTGATAGTTTCCTTCACTATGCAAAAGCTTCTTAGTTTGAGGTAGTCTCATCTGTTTGTTTTTGTTTACGTTGCCTGAAGAGACAGCACCAAAACAAATATTACTAATACCAATGTTAGAGAGCATACTGCTTATGTTTTCTTCTAGAAGTTTCATGGTTTCAGGTCTTACATTTAAGTCTTCAATCCATTTTGAATTTATTTTTGTGTGTGGTGTGAGAGAGTAGTCCAGTTTGAGTCTCTTGCATGTAGCTGTCCAGTTTGCCCAAAACCATTTACTGAAGAGGCTATCTTTTCCCCATTGTATATTCTTGCCTCCTCTGTCATAGATTAATTGCCCATGTACGTGTGGGTTCATTTCTGGGCCCTCTATTCTGTTCCATTAATCTATGTGTCTGTTTTGTGTCAGTACCATACTGTTATTATTACTGCAACTTTGTAGTATAGTTTGAAATCAGGGAGCATCATATCTCTAGTTTTGTTTTTCTTTTTCAAGATTGTTTTGGCTATTTGAGGTCTTCTGTGTTTCCATACAAATTATAGAATTATTTGTTCTAGTTCTGTGAAAAATGCCATTGGTATTTTGATAGAGATTGCATTGAGTCTGTAGATTGCCTTGGGTAGTATGGTCATTTTAACAATATTAATTCTTCCAATCTATGTACATGATGTATCTTTCCCTCTTGTTTGTGACATCTTCAATTTCTTTCATCAGTGTCTTTTGGTTTTCCAAGTACAGATCTTTTACCTCCTTAGTTAGATTTATTCATAGGTATTTTGTTCTTTTTGATGTGATTGTAAATGGGATTGCTTTCTTAATTTCTCTTTCTGATGGCTTGCTGTTAGTGTATAGAAATGCAAAAGATTTCTGAATATTAATTTTGTATCCTGCAACTTTACTGAATTCGTTGATGAGTTCTGGTAGTTTTTTGGTGGTGTCTTTAGGATTTCCTATGTACGGTATCATGTCATCTGCAAACAATGACAGTTTTACTTCTTCCTTTCCACTTTAGATTCCTTTTCTTTCTTTTTTTCTTCTGATTCCTGTAGCTAAGACTTCCAATACTATGTTGAATAAAAGTGGCAAGAGTGAGCATTCTTGTCTTGTTCCTGATCTTAGAGGAAATGCTTTCAGCTTTTCACCATTGAATATGATGTTGGCTGTGGGCTCATCATATATGGCCTTTATTATGTTGAGGTATGTCCCTTATATACCCACTTTGTTGAGAGTTTTAATCATAAATGGATGTTGAATTTTGTCCAAAGCTTTTTCTGCATCTGTTGAGATGATCATATGATTTTTATTCCTCACTTTGTTAATGCTTACATTAACAACGTATCACACCGGTTGATTTGCAGATATTGTACTATCCTTGCATCACTGGGATAAATCTCACTTGATCATGGTATGTGATCCTTTTATTGTATTGTTGAATTCAGCTTGCTAATATTTTGTGGAGGATTTTTGCATCTATGTTCATGAGTAATATTTGTCTGTAAGTTTCTTTTTAGTAATATCTTTGTCTGATTTTGGTGTCAGGGTGATGATGATTTCATAGAATGAGTTCAGAAGCATTCCTTCCTCTGCAATTTCTTGGAATAGTTTGAGAAGTATAGGTAAATATTGTCTAAATTTTTGGTATAATTCAGCTGTGAAGCCAACTGGTCCTGGACTTTTGGGTTTGGGGAGTTTGGTTTGTTTGTTTTTTTACTAGTAATTGGTCTGTTCATGTTTTCTATTTCTTCCTGGTTCAATCTTTGGAGATTGTACATTTCTAGAAATTTGTCCATTTCTCCTATGTTGCCCATTTTATTGGTGTATAATTGTTCACAGTAATCTCATGATCCTTTGTATTTCTGTGGTCTCCATTGTTAACTTCTCCTTTTCATTTCTATTTTATTTATGTGGGCCCTCTCTTTTTTTTCCTTAATGAGTGGCTATAGGTATATCAATTTTGTTTATCTTTTTGAAGAACCAGCTCTTAGTTTCATTGAACTTTCCTATTTTATTTTTTCAGTCTCTATTTCATTTATTTCTGCTCTGATCTTTATGATTTCTTTCCTTCTATTAACTTTGGGTTCTATTTATTTTTCTTTTCCTAGTTCCTCTAGGTGTAAAGGTAGGTTGTTCATTTGAGATTTTTCTTTTGTCTTGTGTCTTTTAACACTCTTACTAGCTTTATAAGTGGTTGACCTAGCTTTACTGTATGTTTGTCTTTACCGATGAGATTTTTCCTTTCATAATTTTTCATATTTCTAGTTGTGGCCTTTTCTTCCTGCTTAGAAAAGTCCCCTTAACGTTTCTTGTAAAACCAGTTTAGTGGTGCTGGGGTCTTCTAGCTTCTGCTTGTCAAAACTCTTTTTTTTTTTTTTTAAATAGGCTAATTTGGTCTTTAATAGGTTTTTTTTTTTTTTTTTTTAGAGAAAGGTAATTTTAAATTTATTTATTTATTTATTTATTTTTGGCTGTGTTGGATCTTCGTTTCTGTGCGAGGGCTTTCTCTAGTTGCGGCGAGCGGGGGCCACTCTTCATCGCGGTGCGCGGGCCTCTCACTGTCGTGGCCTCTCTTGTTGCTGAGCACAGGCTCCAGACGTGCAGGCTCAGTAGTTGTGGCTCACGGGCCCAGCCGTTCTGCGGCATGTGGGATCTTCCCAGACCAGGGCTCGAACCCGTGTCCCCTGCATTGGCAGGCAGATTCTCAACCACTGCACCACCAGGGAAGCCCTTGTCAAAGCTCTTGCTCTCTCCTTCTAATTTGAAAGATAATCTTGGGTAGAGTATTCTTGGTTGTAAGTTTTTTCTTTCATCACTTTGAATACATTGTTCCACTCACTTCTGGCCTACAAGGTTTCTGCTGAAAAGTCAGCTCATTGTCTTATGGGAGTTCCCTGGTATGTAACTAGTTGCTTTTCTCTTGTTGCTTTTAAGATTCTCTCTTTATCTTTTATTTTTGCCATTTTAATTATAATGTATCTTAGCATGGACCTCTTTGGGTCCATCTTACTAGGGACTCTCTGTGCTTCCTGAACCTGGGTGTCTGTTTCCTTCCCTGGGTTAGGGCTGTTTTCGGTTGTTATTTCTTCAGATATGTCCTCTGACCCTTTCTCTCTCTCTTCTCCTTCTGGGACCCCTATAGTGTAAATGTTAGTGTGCTTGATATAGTCCTAGAGGTCTCTTAAACTATCCTCATTTTTAAAAATTCTTTTTCTTTCTTCTGTTCAGCTTGGGTAATTTCCACTACTCTGTCTTCCAGATCACTGATCTGTTCTTCTGTATAATTTAATCTACTGCTGATTCCTTTTAGTGTGTTTTATTTCAATTATTGTATTCTTCAGTTCTTTTGGGTTCTTTTTTATACTTTGTAACTCTTTATTGAAATTCTGTGTTCATCCATTCTTCTCCTGAGTTTGGTAAGTATCTTTATGATTGTTACTTCAAACCCATTATGGGGTAGATTGTTTATCTCCACTTCGTTTAGTTCTTTTTCTAAGGTTATGTCTTGTTCCTTCATTTGGCACATATTCCTCTGTCGCCTCATTTTTTCCCAATATTCTGTATTTATTTCTGTGTGTTAGGTAGGTCGGTTACATTTCCAAATCTTGGAAAAGTGGCCTTATGTAGGAGATGGTCCTATAGGGCCCTATAGGGCAGCAAGCTCCCCTTTGGTCACCAGAGCTGTATGCTCTAGGAGTGCCCCCTATATGGGCTGCGTGTGCCCTTCTGTTGTGGTGAGGCTAACTATTGTGGGCACGCTGGTAGGTGGGGCTGGCCCCTGGCCCAGTTGGCTGCAAGACCATGCCTTATGTGATGGCTGTGGGCCCCTGGAGGACAGGGTAGGCTTCTTGCATGGTTGGCTGTGTAGCCCAGAGGGGTGTGGATCTTCTGCTGGCCCAGTCGTGGGTCTCTGCATGACTGTCTGTCTGCCCAGAGGGTGGGGTGGCCTGGGGCCTGGTACCAGCCTACTGATGGGCAAGGCTGTGTCCCCAACACTAATACGCTAGAGGGAGGATTCCAGAATGGTGTTTGCCAGTGCCAGTGTTATTGGGGTAGAACAAGCTCCCCAAAATGGCTGCCGTCAGCGTCTCTGTCTCCAGGGGGAGTCCCAGTTGCGTGCTGCCTCTCTGGGAGGCTCTCCAAGATCAGCGAATATGTCTGACACAGGCTCCTTTCAAACTACCGCCTCTGCACTGGTCTCAGAATATGTAAGATTTTGTGTGCATCCTTTAAAAGCAGAGTCTCTTGTTTCCTACGGCCCTCTGGCTGTCCTGAACGTAAACCCTGCTGGTTTTCAAAACCAGACATTTTGGGGGCTTTTCATCCATGTGCAGGACCCCTGGGCTGGGGAATCCAATGTAAGGCTCAGACCCCTTGTTCCTTAGGGAGAACCTCTATGATTGTGATATTCACCTCATTTGTGGGTTGCCAACCTGGGGGTGTGGGTCTTGACTCTACTGCATCTGTACCCTTCCTACTCATCTCATTGTGATTCCTTCTTTATGTCTTTAGTTGTGGAAAAATCTGTTCTGCTAGTCTTCAGGTCATTCTGATAGTTAGTTGCTCTGTAAGAAAGTGTAATTTTGGTGTGTCTGTAAAAGGAAGTGGGTCCAGGGTGTTCCTACTCCACCAACTTGCCACCTCTCTCGTTAACATTTTCTGGCACGCTCTGGGTAAGATATGCATCTGTGGATATCAACGAAGCAAAGCAACAACCTCAGAGCGAATCACTGGAAGCCAGTATTCACAGGCGGCACAATGGATGAAGCAGTGTCACGAGTAATGACATAACCAGCAATAAATGAATGGGGTTAGGAAATGCAGAGGCAAGAAGATCTATGTTGTCTCGAAATGAACAGGTTCTGAAATGCCACCTCATTTTGAATAACAGCAGCACTGCTACCCTCATCTTGCTGCACGAGATACAAAACCAGCCAGGAATGGTGCATTTGACAATGAAAAGCAGGACCTGAACAGGAAGAGAGGACCTGGACATCACAAAGACTCTTCAGGTGCGCTGATTGGACACTGAACATATACATAATTACCTCTTCTCTGTCCATTATTCTAAATCTTCATTGACAAATCACTACCTTACATGGGTCCCTGAATTTTAAAATACAAGTTTTAATGAAATTGTGTATATAGACAGGAACCCTGCAAAAAATATTTACTGGGGCCCCATTCACCATAAGGGCAGCCCTGATCTAGAAGTTGGGGTTTTCTGAGTGTCAGGGGCAGAAGGGCAGGGGGATAAGGAAGCTGACCACGTTAGATGGCTTAGGTAATTGGGTTGGGAAGGAAGTGAAGGTGGGATGGGCCTTAAAAATTAGGGAAACATGTATGACAGGTATGTGTCTTGTATGTGTTGTGTGTGTGTCAAAGGGAAATTACACTGGATCAAATGGCAAGGACAGTCTCACTGGCCTCCCCAACCCTGCTGAAATGTGGGACTCAGGGGGAATAGAGAGGTGGAAGGGAAGGTGGGAAGCTGGAGAGTGTTGGGGGGAGGTAGTTATAAGTGGAAGGGTGTTGGATGTTGATAGAGGGTCTCTGGGGATGAGTTGGTCAAGGTGCTATGGGGCAAGGATTGTGGATGGATCCTCCTGATGGACCCTGGAGTGACCCAGGGGCTTTGAGGCAGACAGCAGGGAGGAAGTTGGTGGAGGTCAGCAGGGAAACAGGAGACACCTGAGAAGTATATGGTGGGAGCAGGTTGACTTGGTGTGGAGCTGAGTTGGGAGTCAGGGAAGGAGAGCTCTCCACCAAGGGTTGCTTGCTGAGGGGTTGGCACTCCAGGGTCGAGCCAGCTTCAGGAGGCCAGCTCTTCTCCCCACCTTGGTGTCCCCATACCTAGCTCAGGACCTGGCTAGAGGGCCTTGATACGTGCTCGTTGAAGGCTTGAGAGTTTCGTCCCTGGGTTCAGTGGGAGGAGCCAGGGGAGGGGGCAGTGGTCGGGGAGAGGAAGCTCAGAGCGACCTGGGGAGGAACTGGCTTTGGGGAGGTGAGTGTGAGGACCAAGCAGTCTGCTGGGCTGAAGGAACTTCACTTGAACCCAGAGAGGGGCCGAAGCAGGGTGGCCATGCCTTGACCGTGCTGCCCCCATGCTGGAGGGGACCCCCGAGATGACCCCTCTGTGGGAGCAGCCCACCCCTGGGGCCCCCTTAATGGGCAGAACTTCCCGGCCTCAGGCCTGAGTTAACCACCTCCCTTACCTCCTCCCCCCACTGCTCTTCCCTGAGGTGGGAGGTGAGGCCGGTGCAGGATTCAGTCCACCTGAATCACAGGTCTTTGCTTTTTAAAAATTTATTTATTTATTTATTTTTGGCTGTGCTGGGTCTTTGTTTCTGTGCGAGGGCTTTCTCTAGTTGCGGCAAGCGGGGGCCGCTCTTCATCGCGGTGCGCGGGCCTCTCACTATTTTGGCCTCTCTTGTTGCGGAGCACAGGCTCCAGATGCGCAGGCTCAGTAGTTGTGGCTCACGGGCCCAGCCGCTCTGTGGCATGTGGGATCCTCCCAGACCAGGGCTCGAACCTGCGTCCTCTGCATTAGCAGGCAGACTCTCAACCACTGTGCCACCAGGGAAGCCCATGGCCTTTCCTTTGATTTTCAGCATCAACTGTTGCGAGTGCTGCTGCAGGTGGCAGGGGCTGGGGGCTCCTGGCACACGTGAGCTCCTCTAGGGGCTGCCCTCCTTAAGGCAAAGAAGAGGAAACCGGGGCTGAGAGAGAGAAGAAACCCAACCAGCTCCTGCAGCTCCAATGCAGAAGAGCCGGATTCGAATGGAGGCTTGCCTGGCCTGGGCCCCTGCACGCGGCTTCTCTTGTCATGTTGGGGGGCTGAGGGCTGAGGCGGGACGGGGTGGCCCTGTGCAATAGGTGGGCACCTGCCCCTTCACCCTGGTGCACTGCCCTGAGGACTGAGGACACCCCGCCTGTGGTCCAAGCGGGGTGTTCACTTTAGAGCCCTCAGAGTCTGCTGGTCCGGGATGGTGGCCCCCAGCCCCGCAGAAGGCAGCTCCCCTTTGAGCCGTGGGCAAAGGCAGCCATGCCCGGCCACCTCCAACTCTGCTGAGATGTGGGACTCAGGAAGGAACGTCATACTTGCCAGGTGACCAGCTTACCCCATGGGGATGCGTGAGTTTCCCGAGTGTCCTAGGAAGACCCAGAGGTGAAAACCCAGTCCCCCGCATCACCCTGTAAAAGGTCCATGTCCCGAGCCCTCCACGCTCCCTCTGTGTGTCTCTAAGCTGGGCTGCAGGGGTCAGAACGCCCTGCCCTGGAGAAGGGTCGCCATGGGTTCCTTCACACCCACTGGCCCTGGGGATGAGTGTAAATGTGTCAGGGAGCTGTCACCTGGGCCCTGGGAGCCCTCGGGGGGTGTCGCCTAAGGTCCTCCCAGTGCCCAGGGCTGAATAGTGCCTGGGTGGCCGTGAGTCTCCAATATGGGGAGGGGGCTTGGCTGTACCCCTCCCCCCAGTTTTGCTCGGCCCTGGGGCAGGCCTTAGTCCCAGCGGAGAAGCTCTGCCCTGTCAGCATCTGTTCCAGGGGCACGTTGGAGGGAGTGGACGGGGAGTTAGAAAGCTCTGGGGTCGGGCAGAGGGCTGAGGCTGATGTCCAGGGCGTGGCCACCCCACGGGGGCATTGGGACGGGCCTCGGAATGGCCGCTGCCTTGGCCATGCTCCTCCAGAAGCTGGCCGTGATCCTCCTGACCCCAGAGCTGACAGTTCCCCCAAGAGGACTTGAGCTGAGGTTCGCCCCTCTGGGGACTGAGACCCATTAAAGGAAAGAGGCAGGGCGGGGGGGGGTGAGTGGCAGCAGGCAGCGGGCAGCAGGCAGTGGGCGGGCGGGCTGGGAAGGTGGAGGACCTCTCTTGCTCGGTCTCTGCAATGAGGAAGTTCTCTGCAGCTCGTTTCCTTTCCCTTGCCGAGTGCCTGAAACAGGAAGTCGGTCAGTGAGCTGGTGGCAGCAGCCGGGGCGGCCGAGAGGGGACCGACGACGGGTCGCAGTGCGGGGGCCCCGCTCCCCTTGGCTGTGCAGGTCCTGCGGGGAGGGCGCCGGCCCGGCCCGGGGAGACCCACGCCCGCCATGGTCCCCTGCTGGAACCATGGCAACATCACCCGCTCCAAGGCCGAGGAGCTGCTCTCCAGGACCGGCAAGGACGGGAGCTTCCTCGTGCGCGCCAGCGAGTCCGTCTCCCGGGCGTACGCGCTCTGCGTGCTGTGAGTACCGGGCCGTGCCCGCCCCTGCCCCTCCGCCCTGGCCTGGCCTCCCCTGGCCAGGCACGGAGGTGATGGAGGTGCCGCTCAGTAGAGGGGCTTAGCCGGCTCTGGGCTCAGCGGGGAGCCCGGCTCTGGGCTGTGTTGTTTTTATGTCGAGTGACCTTGCACGCACCCCGGGTTTGTTGGTGCGTCCAGCTGAAGCCCACTGTGGACCTGCTCGGCCCTGGAGTTCAGGTTTTGCAGGGCTGGAGCCCTCCAGGGCCAGCCTGGGGCCTGGTCACTCGCCGCAGCTACTGGGGAGCCGTGGGGTCAGGGGCTTCCTTGGGGTTCCAGGGTCCAAGAGAAGGGGGTCCGGGCTCTCTGAGCCGGGCAGAAGCTCGGGGCTCCGTGGTGGTGGGTGTGTTAGAAAGCAGCTCGGTCAGTCCAGGTGCTGGTCAAAGTATGCCCAGTTCGGAAACCCTCCTGGAAGAACAGAAGTGGCAAGAGGGGACCCTTCCTGTGCCAGGCTTTGGGCCTCTGGAGGAAGCCATTGTCTGGGGAGCCATGAATAAGGGTAGGGGGGTTCACTCAAGAAAGGATTTTCAGTTCACCCAGAAGTTGTATTTGGGGCCCTTGGAGCAGAGGAAGTCACATCACCAACAGCAGGAGCCTCTTCTCTCCCCTCCTCGGCCCTTGGCTGTGTCCCCACCTGTTCGGGCCTCTCTGCCACCATCAACTCTCTCTGCTCCCCCTCTCTGGGATGTTGCTGAATGCGCCAATTGTCCTAAAACCGGGAACCGGCCACTTGCTGAAGGTTCCTTTTTAAAACACCCTTGTCAACCAATGTCTGAAGGAGGGCCTCGGCCCTGCAGCCCTGCGGTCTAACCATCCCCCCTGGGGCCTCGGGCAGTGCCGGGCATGGGGGGGAAGGGTGTGTCCACCTGCACCTGTCAGGTCGTGCCCCTGGTCTCGCAGAAGGGTCCCTCTGAGCAGGCGGGCCTTGCTGCTGTCCACGCAGGAGGGGAAGTGGGTCATGGACACGGGCCTTGTTTGGAGCGTTGAGTCTGAGCATTTGTCTGTGCGTCGACTTGTTTCATCCTCACGACAACCTGAAGTGCAGGTCCTTTTGTTGCCCCACTTTGCAGATGAGGAAGTTGAGGCTCAGACGGGTTAACCGAGTGATGACAGTCAAAGCCAAGGACATCTGCCCCCAGAGGCTGCACCCCGACAACCAGACTGCTGCCACCCCACTCCTGTGCCTGTCAAGCCGGGTGTGAGCATGGGTTCCGGGTGGCAGCAAGAGAAGCCAGGGCGTTTACAAGGGCGGCTGGGAGCATTTAGAAATTAACACAGGCTCTCAGGGGCCGCCCGGGCCGAGCGCTGACTGCATCAGAGCCCCTGCCCCCAAGGTCAGCTTCCTGGGCCCCCAGTTCTCACAGCCCAGGGGAAGCGAAGCAGACCCAGAATTCCCCGCAGGCACAGCCCCTGTGGGGACCAGTCGACGGGGCCGTAGAAATAGTGAGGAGATTCTGATCTGTCTCCACTCGGCCCACGTGAATCTCTCCCCTCCCCTGGGTGTCTCGAGAATTTCCAGGCTCCAGCTCGCTAACCTCCACAGCAGCCCTTTGACCAGGGAGCTGTGGTAGCGCTCAGGCTGCAGATTGGAACGTGGGTCTCTCTGACTCCAAACTGGGAGGCTTGTAACCAGCCAGAGCTGGGAGAGGCCTTGGAACCTCTAGTCCCACCACCCCTGACTTTACAGGTGGGCACACCTCAGAGAGCTTGAGGCCTTTGTCCACACGTCCCTGCTGGCCGGTGGCAACCTGGGATCCAGAATGGTGTAGAGTATTTGTTCCTCCACCTTGCCTCTCCTCCCCTCTCCTCCCCTCCCCTGCACTGGGTTGCTCTTGGAGCCTTGGCCGATGTGCCTCTTAGGGAGGGTACCCGTGGTCCCCGCAGTGTGCATCATCCTCTTAGCCCAGGGCTGGGCTTCTTGTCAGTCTCCCATCCCCAAGGCCCCTTTAGCTCCAGACACCAGGGCTTGGAGCCCTCCCCAGTGAGTCCAGCCGTGAGGCCAGACTCTTAAGCCCAGGCCCAGGGGTCCCCTTTCTCCTCCGCTCTGTGGGAGAAGCCACCCTTCCCGCAGGGTCAGGAGGCCCTGTAGGCTGTGGGATACCACGAGCCACCAAACTTTCCAAAACCCTGGGAGACCTAATTTTGCCATCACCTGTGATGTTGCCAATTAAGGAGATTTAAAAATGAAAAACTAGCTGAGTGACAACTAACGGCCACCTTTCAGCAGCTCATTTCAGGAAAGAAACTATCCTTTAACACCAAAGAGGCAGGAAGAACGTGCTCATTCAAAATAAATAAATGAATAAAGCCAAAACCCAGTCCTTTAAATCAAACAGGTTTAACTTCCTGAAAAACAACCCCTAGCCAGGCCCTATCCTTAGTTTTCTCTGTTCCTGGGACCGGTGAAAACCTCGCCCCACGCCCTCCTGGCCCACGGCCGGCGGTGGGAGCCCCAACGGGGTTTCACAAGCATCAGGCTTTACCCTCTGCGGTCTCTCTGGAAATTGCTGGGAGTGCAGGACCCCGAGTGGGGCAGCTGTGGTGTCAGGGCCTTTTAACGACCCTGTTCCAAAGGGAGCCAGGAAGTCTCCAAGACTGGCCCTCCTGCTCTAGGAATCTCCATATGGGGAAAGACCTCAGGGCCCAGGGTGCCCAGACCTGTGCTGCCTGGACCCCAGTGGCTGGAGCATCTTCCCAGCCCCTCTGGTGAGTGAGGGGATGGCAGGGGGCTTCCCACCCCTGGTTTAGGCGGGGGCGTTTGGAGCTCCAGGAACTGAGGGCAGCTTCCTCAGGAGTGGCCTTCATGCTCAGGAAAGAAGACAGGATTTGACTATTTAAATGGAACTAGGGAGGGGGTGAGGGACACACCAAAAGACAAGGCTGCGAGTCAGCGTGGCCCACGTGACCCAGGAGTACACATTCACCCCGGGCCTAGCAAACCCACACTTCCTCTCGGGAGGTCAGCCCTGCCACCTGTCACTGGGCAGGAAAGCGCAGATCTGTCCCCAGCAACTCAGGAAGCCCCGCTTTAGGGGGATCCCGAGGCCCATCTCGGGATGCAGAGAGCTGGAGGAGGAAGATCCCAGGAGCTGACCACACGGATTGAGTCCATCCCTGCCTTCTCGCAGCAAGGGCTTGAGAACGTGAGAGACAGCGGGCTCCTAAGTCATGCTCACCCGGCCCCACTCAGACCAGCCAGCAGAGTCGGTCCTGCTCTAGGAAGGCCAGGGGGGCTTCTTGAGCGGGCGCCGTCCGGCCCCTCTTGTATGGAGAATGCTAAGAGGCTGTCAGGCTCGTGTCCTCCTCTCCTGCCAGGACTGTGCTCCCACGTAGGGACCAGCACACCTGTCAGGTGCTTTATGCTGCAGAGAAGAGATATGCCTTTGGGGATGGGGGTTCATCAAGGTGAGAGGTCACGGGTCAGCCGGGCCAGCCTCTCCTTGCCTTAGCTGCGCAGGCAGAACTAGAACAATGGCCCAGTGGTGTTGGGGATACACCTCCCTCTCTGTAAGAGCAGCCCGGGCCCCGAGAGCAAGCCTATATACGACTGGGTCCGTCAGCCACCATCCAGGATGGAGCTGCCCGGTCGGGTGGCATTCCCACCAAACCACACTGGAGAGAGTTGGCTTCCCTCCCAGGGGAGGGGGCAGGTGCGTGCTCTCTGTGACTCAGAAACCAATGCCGGTGCAGCCAGCTGTGGCGGGGATGCTGTCTTGGTTCCCCTCAGCACCTGGCCTTCCACGAGCTGCCCAGGCAGACCTGTGACCTCCTTCCCAGGGACAGTACACCAGGCAGCCTGGACCTGGTAGCCTTGTGAGCAGAGCCAGAAAGGTGAAGAAGCACCAGAAGGACATTTAGTCACCAAAAGTGTCCTCAGAGAAGGCATTCTACTTGTTAGGAAGAATGTGATGGCCCACTTGAGGTAAGGCAGGCCACGAGGCTTGCTCTACAAACCAAAGGGTTGCTAATCTGTTCTGCCTAAAAATAACAGCAAAAGACTTATAAAGGGCACCTGTGTGCTGGGTTCTGTTCTAAGCTCTTTGCACATATTAACTCACTCACTGTCCACAATGGCCTTCAGAGGAAGTGCTGTTATTATCCCCACTTTACAGATGCGAAAACTGAGGCCCAAAATGTTAGGTAACATGCTGTGTTTACAATACTAATAAATGGCAGGGCCAGGACTTGAACTCGCTGTTCTTGGGAGGGAGAAAGAGAGAGAAGCCAGCAAGTCTGGGTGCGTGTAGGAGACCCCTGGTGATGGAGCCACAGAGAAGGGACTTGGAGGGCAGAAGTGTCCAGAAGAGGTGTAAAGCCATTTACTGCAGTGTGAATGGGTGTGATGTAATCCACCTTCCTCCAATCCCCTTTCAAAGTTTAGTAAAGTTTATACTGCTCATGAATTACTTTTGTGCAAATGCAGAGAAAAACACTGTTTTTCCTAGCTGGTATTGACAAAGTGGGGGGAAAATGCTGGCCCAGACAGTAGTCAGAGCTGGAGGACCTCAGCTCTTGAAATCTGGTTTACATAAGAGATTGTCCAAGGACAACTGTTCTGAGCGTTCCTTCTGCGTGCAGGACCCGGAGGGAGGGATGTGCCCGGGAAGACCTGTGTATGTAACAGATTCCTGGTTCCTTCTATGTGCAGTGACTCAGAAAGCGCATGGTAAATTCGAGTGTCTCCAGGTTTTCTGTGCCCTTGCACAGCACCCTGGAGCAATCCTTCCAGAACCAGAGTAGGCTCTGGCTTTGGTGTGTTTTGCAAGCTCGCCTACTTGACAGGTGAAATTCACCTGTGCACAGCCGTCGGTGCTTCTCCGTTGAGTGGTCCCATCTCCTGGGGTGGTGATGAGAGGTGATGAGAGGTGATGCTCCAGGCCTTCCTCCCTGCCCCAGAGATGGAGTAAGATGAGGTCTGCTCTTCCCTCCCTAATTCAGGCCATGTGACGCAGTCCTGAGGGGCAAGTCCTCTGTGGTTGGCTACACCTGATGTGAATTCTAGCCTTTAGATGTTAACCTCCTTGTGCATCCTCAATTGGCGAAATGCACACTCGTCGGGTTAATTTTTTATTGCAGTATAATTCACATCCCATAAAATCACCCTTTAGATAGTATACAATTCAGTGGTGTGTAGTACATTCATAACGTTGTGAAACCATCACCACCATCTAATTCCAGAACATTTTCATTATCCCCCCAACCCCGGCAAAACCCCCTGAACTCGTCAGCAGTCACTTTCCATTCCCCTTCCTCCCAACCCTTGGCAGCCACTGATCTACTTTCTGTCTCTGACCATTTGCCCATTCTGGGTATTTCATGTATGTGGAATCACACAATATGTGGCCTTTTGTATTTGACTTTTTTCACCTGGCATAATGCTTCCAAGGTTCATCCATGTTGTAGTATGAATCATTCTTTTTATGGCTAAATAATAGCTCATTATATCAATCTACCACATTTTATTTAGCCATTCATCAGTTGATGGGCATTTGGGTTGCTTCTACGTTGGGGCTATTATGAATGATGCTGCCGTGAGCATTCATGTACAAGTTTTTCTATGGACGTGTGTTTTCAATTGTCTTGGGTGGAACTGCTGGGTCACATGGTAATTCTATGTTTAACTTTTTGTGGAACTGTCAGACTTTTCCCCAGCAGCTGTGCCGTTTCACATTCCCATCAGCAGTGTAAGAGGGTTCTAATTTTTCCACATCCTCACCAATACTTAACAGCTTTTTGATAATGGCCATCCTAGTGGGTGTGAAGTGACATCTTACTGTGACTTTGATTTGCATCTCCCTAATTATGAATGAAGTTGATATCTTTTCATGTGCTCATTGGCCATTTGTGTATACCTTCTTTGGAGAAATGCCTATTCATATCTTTTGCCCATTTTTTAAAAAAGAGGGTGATTTGTCTTTCTGCTGTCGTCACTGGATTATTGAGAGGATAAAATGGGAGAATGTGGGCAACATGTGTACAGAGTCAGCACGCTGAACACGGGCCGTTACTTTTCATGAGCTACGAAGTGAGTAGTGACATCTCGGAAGCAGAGGAGTGCAGGGCCATCTGTGAGGAGCATTCCGCAGCAGACGGAAGGAGGAGAGTGGTGGCTGAGTGTCACTTCTGGAGCTTCCTGGAGGCTGTGGGAGCCTCCGGGGACACTGGGCTGTCATGCGGGGCCTCCTCAGAGGAAGTGCTCAAAGAGATGAGGCAGGAAGAAGGCTTGAGTGACGCACGAGTGGCCGGTGGCTGCTGGGGCCCGGGGCGAGCTCCTGGAGCTGTGAGGGAGAGAAGGGTCAGGGGCACAGGTGCCAGGAAGAACCACCGAATGAACCGCGGAGGATGAAGAGAAAGTCGAGGAGTGGAGGCCATTTGAGAGTGATTAACTACCAATGTAGGAGTGAGGGAGCGAGGGAACTGAAGTCCTAAGGCTCCGAGGAAGCCCAGCAAGTGGATGAGGTGGGAAATGCGTGTCGACAGCCCAGCAGGTCAGGCCCCTGGTCAGTGGGCAGGACGAGCCTGCAGCCCTGTGGCCCGGATCCCTCCTCTCCGCCCTGCTCGTCTCACACTCCCTTCGTCCCATTAATTAGAAAAACATTATTTTTAAGTACCAGCACCCAAACCATTTGGGTTCAATTACTTATTATAAATAACACCAGACAAGGCTGGCTCCCAGAGGATCAGCTAGTCCGGCCCTTTCCCTTGCCAACCAGAAACCTGCCCTACGGAGGGGAGAGGCTTGCTGAGGCCATTTCAGGCATCAGTGGCAGTGCAGAAATAGACCTTCTGATAAACAGGGCAGCATTCTTTCAAGTAACTTTAAAAAATACAGTATTAAGTGTAACATACAAAGAGTGCAAGCTAAAGGAGAAAGTAATCACCCAATCACTGAGATGAGAAACTAACATAAATACTGTTAATTTGTTGGCATATTTTCTCATTCATTCTCTCTCTCCCTCCCTGCTCCCCGTATGCACATACACACACACACACACGCACAAGCACATATATATAAGCTCCATAATATATATATACCTAATACCATATAATTTTAGTCTATATTTTCTAGCAACATTAGCATTTTTCCCGCTTAGTTAACCTTTCTTCCTAAATATCATATTTAATGGATGCACAAATTCTATTACATTATGTGCTATAATTTATGGAATGATTCTCCTATTGTCAGACATTTAAGTTACTAACAGTGTTTTGTTGTTACAAATATGACAGTGATGAAGGTCTTTGTGCAGATATGTGACATTTCTGGTGATAGATTCCCAGGGGTGGAATTACTGGATCAAAGATAATGTTTTTAAGGCTTTTGATGAAAATGACAAATTGCTTTCCAGAAATTTTGTTACAAGTTATGCTCTGGTAAGCAGTACCAGAGAGTACCCACCTCATTCCAATCTCCTTATACTGAATATTTTCATTTAAAAAAACATTATTAAATTGCAAGGTGAAAGGTGGCCAATTTCTGTTCATTTTGATTTGCATTTCTTGATCGCAGTCATGGTAAGCTTGTTTGGATTATTGACCTTCATCATTTCTCCTTTGTGGATGGTCTGTTCCATTCTCTTTGCCATTTTTCTTTTGAAACTGTAGTTTCTCTGTTATCTATTTGCATGAATTCCTTATATCACATTTGTTGCAAATATTTTCACTGTGGTTTGCCTTTAAACTTTATGACCTTTTTCTTTTGTTCAGAGATTGTAAATTTTTGCAAGGTCTATAAATCTTTCTCTTCTTGTTCTTTTGTGACTTTTTTCCCCCTTTGCTTTCCAGTGCAGAGAGTCCCTCTACACACAGAAATTTTATTCTTTTTCTTCCTGTGGGGGGCAGGGCCTTTGGAGCTAATAGACTCGGGCTAAGGGATGACTCTGCCTTTCCAAGCTCTGGCAGGTTTTCTAGTCCCATGGGGCCTTGGTTTCCTCATCTGCAAACCAGGGCTAAGAATACCCATGTAGCAGTGTCGTTGGATGGATTGAATGAAAGTGTATATCACATACTTAGCACAGTATTTGGCAAAAGCAGATAGATTATAGGTTTTTTGGTTTTGTTTTGTTGCTGTTGTTGTTTTACATTGAACACTTTAATCTTTCTGGAATTAATGAATGGTGTAAAACAAAGATTTATATGTATTTTTCTCAAGGAACCATCTTTCTCAAAACCTCTTACTGAATAATTTATTCCTCTCCATTTGTTATTCCTCTCTTACCATGTATTAAGTCTTATATACCTCTTTTTTGCCTGTTTACCCTGGTCCATGTATGTCTGCTTTTCTTACACCAATTTCATACTGAATGCATTACCACAATTTTATAAACTATTTTATTTTAGGATTTGCATATCTAGTCTTTTTAAGTATTCTTGCAGGTGAAATGGATAATAACTTTGTCAAGCTGGAAAAAATACTATTGGGACTTTGTTTGGAGTTGCATGAAATCCACAATACAACTTGTGAAAAATGGACCTTTTAGTATTATTCAATCTTAACAATAAATATAGCTATCTTTATTATTTTAAATTTAGTAATTTTCTTCATAGATGCTACATATTTCTTGTTATGATTACTTCTGATTATTTCATAATTTTGTTACTGTTGTGAATACCTTTTCTTCTACAGTTACCCTTCTGGGGTAACTGATAACATACAGAGAAGTTGTAGATTTTATAAATTCACCTTTTATTCTATATCTTTACTCCTCATTATTTAAAATTGTTTTCATTTGCTTCTCTTAGATTTTCTTGCTAAACAATCAAATCATATACGAATTATAATCATTTTGTGGTCTACTTTCCAAATACTTATAACTCTTATTCAGATTTCATAACTTATTACTTTGGTCAATATTTCTAAAATATTACAATGAAGGATATTGGGAAAAGAAAATGTCTACCTCCAACAGAAGTACTGTGAGAATCAAACTTTATGCTGCCTGGAAAGGACTTAATACAGTATTTGGCACATAGTTAGCAATGGATAAAAGTTAGTTGTTCTTTTCATGTCAAAGAAGGAGCTGTCTTTTCCTAGTTTTATGAAGAGTTTTGAAGAACTGAATATTAAATTTTATCAAATGCTTTTTAATGTCTATTGAGATGATTAAGCTATTTCTCTTATTTCATTAACTGGTAAATAGCTTGATTTTATAGATTTCTTAATATGAACCATTTTTTTGCAAGATTAAAATGAACTGTTCTTGATTATGATAACTTTATTTTACTCTGAATTTTAGCATATGTATTCATAAGTGAGATTGATTTATATGATTTTGATCATGTTATGGTTTAAGAGTCATGTGTGTTTTGTAAAATATCCTGGAGACATTTATGAAGCATCATCATTATCTGATTTTTTTAAATATAAAAAAAAATTGGCAAAGATGCTTTTCCTCAGAGCCATTTATAGAGATAATTCTTTAATATTTACTTCAGTTTCTTCTTTGGTATTGATTTATTCTTGTTTTCTATCTCCTCTCATGTTACTTTTAAAAAAATTTTTTATTTTATTGAAGTATAGTTGATTTATAATGCTGTGTTAACTTCTGGTATACAGCAAAATGATTCATATATATATATATATATATATATACATATATATATATATATATATATACACACACATTCTTTTTTATATTCTTTTCCATTATGGTTTATCACAGAATATTGTATATAGTTCCCTGTGCTCTACAGTTGGACCTTGTTGTTTTCAGGTTACTTTTGATAAGTTATATATATTTTTCAGTAAACAGTTCATTTGTTGAGATTTTTCAAAGTTTCTGGCATACAATTATTCACGGTTTTCTATAATTTTAAGGTTTCTCTTTTATTGCTATTGCTACCTTCCTTTACTCATTACTGGTCTTGCTTACTAGTTGTGTTGGCCAGGATCCCAGCAGGAAATAGATGGCATAATCGAAAGGGGTGCTAGGCGTAGGGATGGTGAAGTAGCCTGGGACCGGCAACCACAGGAAGCTATTTCCACTCCTGGCCCTGAATAGGCAGGGCCGTCTGATTTGAGCTGTGGCCCCCTGTGGAGGAACTCAGCCACTGCTGATCTGCAGCAGGTGGGGTGGGGTCCGGGGAACAGATACCACTATCTCACCGTCCTCTCACTCTGTCAGTGCCTCCCATTAGCTAAACCTTGGTGAAGCGGCACACACAGGTCAGCCTGCTGGACACAGGGCAGGTGGAGAAGGATAGAGAGTGGGTCTCTGGGGGTTGGAGGGGAGGGTGAAGGAACAACGTCTAGCTCACTTGCATTGTTTTCTTTTTGCTCTTCTGTTTGTCAGAGGGTTATTCATTTAATTTTCTGCATGTCAGGTCATATGCTCTTAGATTTATTTATCTGTTCTGCTTTTCTTTTTATATTAGAAAACTACCTGTGCGTTCAGGAACCCCTACTGTATATATGTTTGAGGACAGAGCTATGTCTTCTATATTTCTCATCTTCCCTCTCCTTCTGCACCAATTTTCTCAGATTTATCTTCTTCCTTGTTGAAGTTCTCCAGAACATGAAGCTGCTATTTACTGCCTCTCTTGTGGTGTTTAATGCTGACTGTAGGACTCTAGGTTTTTCACTTCTGATCAGTTTTTCTTATCTCATGTTGCTCAATTTTCACAATTGATTTTTCCAGTTTCAGAGATACAATTGTCTCTTAAATCTTACTGAGTTCGCAACTCAGATTTCTCCAGAATGTGTTATTTTCCTTTTTTCTTTTTGCAGTGATTCTATGTAACAAGGAGGTATCACCTTTGAGTTCTTAGAAAAATGATACCCTTCCTTTTGAGTGGCGATGTTTTTGATAAGTCTGGTGATTTTTCTTTTCCAACAAAGAATTGTCAGGAAAAATTTGATCCAAATTTTTTTTTTTTTTTAGAGACTGGAGTGGGTTTCTGCTCGAATATTCTTCCCAAAGATAAAAGGATCAGCAGGGATGGGGGTGGGAGCCCCCTGATCCAAGATCCACCTGATAGGGTTGAGTGATGGGGGGGTGGTGTGTTGCACGGATAGGTGGGTTTCCTCCCAGGGGTCTCATGCAAAGAACCCTCTGGACCCAGAGGCTGCTGGGGCAGGTGCTGGGCCAGTCCCCAACGACACTCTAGACGTTTCACCCCCACCTCTCACCTGGCCACCTGGACTGCCTCCTCTTGCTTCTGACCTGATGGCCTCTTTTTCTCACTCTTTGGCTGGGATTCTTTGAGGTTTGGGTGGTGAACTGTGAACACCCTTGGTTCCTAGGGCATGCACACGTTTTCTCTTATTTCTACGTGGGGTCCAAGTGGCTTTTTTTTTTTTAACAACTTTATTGGAGTATAATTGCTTTACAATAGTGTGTTAGTTTCTGCTTTATATCAAAGTGAATCAGCTGTACATATACATATATCCCCATATCTTCTCCCTCTTGCGTCTCCCTCCCACCTTCCCTATCCCACCCCTCTAGGTGGTCACAAAGCACTGAGCTGATCTCCCCGTGCTATGCGGCTGCTTCCCACTAGCTAGCTATTTCACATTTGGTAGTGTATATATGTCCATGCCACTCTCTCACTTCTTCCCAGCTTACCCTTCCCACTCCCCATGTCCTCAAGTCCATCCTCTACGTCTGCATCTTTATTCCTGTCCTGCCCCTAGGTTCTTCAGAACCATTTTTTTTTTTTTTAGATTCCATATATATGTGTTAGCATACGGTATTTGTTTTTCTCTTTCTGACTTACTTCACTCTGTATGACAGACTCTAGGTCCATCCACCTCACTACAAATAACTCAATTTCGTTTCTTTTTATGGCTGAATAATATTCCATTGTATATATGTGCCACATCTTCTTTATCCATTCATCTGTTGATGGACACTTAGGTTGCTTCCATGTCCTGGCTATTGTAAATAGAGCTGCAGTGAACATTGTGGTACATGACTATTTTTGAATTACGGTTTTCTCAGCTTATATACCCAGTAGTGGAATTGCTGGGTCATATGGTAGTTCTATTTTTAGTTTTTTAAGGAACCTCCATACTGTTATCCATAGTGGCTGTATCAATTTACATTCCCACCAACAGTGCAAGAGGGTTCCCTTTTCTCCACACCCTCTCCAGCGTTTATTGTTTGTAGATTTTTTGATTATGGCCATTCTGACCAGTGTGAGGTGATAACTCATTGTGGTTTTGATTTGCATTTCTCTAATGATTAGTGATGTTGAACATCCTTTCATGTGTTTGTTGGCAATCTGTATATCTTCTTTGGAGAAATGTCTATTTAGGTCTTCTGCCCATTTTTGGATTGGGTTGTTTGCTTTTTTAATATTGAGCTGCATGAGCTGCTTGTATATTTTGGAGATTAATCCTTTGTCAGTTGCTTCATTTGCAAATATTTTCTCCCATTCTGAGGGTTGTCTTTTTGTCTTGTTTATGGTTTCCTTTGCTGTGCAAAAGCTTTGAAGTTTCATTAGGTCCCATTTGTTTATTTTTGTTTTTATTTCCATTTCTCTAGGAGGTGGGTCAAAAAGGATCTTGCTGTGATTTATGTCATAGAGTGTTCCGCCTATGTTTTCCTCTAAGAGTTTTATAGTGTTTGGCCTTACATTTAGGTCTTTAATCCATTTTGAGTTTATTTTTGTGTATGGTGTTAGGAGGTGTTCTAATTTCATTCTTTTATATGTAGCTGTCCAGTTTTCCCAGCACCACTTATTGAAGAGGCTGTCTTTTCTCCATTGTATACTCTTGCCTCCTTTATCAAAGATAAGGTGACCATATGTGCATGGGTTTATCTCGGGGCTTTCTATCCTGTTGCATTGATCTATATTTCTCTTTTTGTGCCAGTACCATACTGTCTTGATTACTGTAGCTTTGTAGTATAGTGGCTATTCGGGGTCTTTTGTGTTTCCATACAAATTGTGCAATTTTTTGTTCTAGTTCTGTGAAAAATGCCATTGGTAGTTTGATAGGGATTGCATTGAATCTGTAGATTGCTTTGGGTAGTATAGTCATTTTCACAATGTTGATTCTTCCAATCCAAGAACACGGTATTTCTCTCCATCTGTTTGTATCATCTTTAATTTCTTTCATCAGTGTCTTATAGTTTTCTGCATACAGGTCTTCTGTCTCCTTAGGTAGGTTTATTCCTAGGTATTTCATTCTTTTTGTTGCAATGGTAAATGGGAGTGTTTCCTTAATTTCTCTTTCAGATTTTTCATCATTAGTGTATAGGAATGCAAGAGATTCTGTACACTAATTTTGTATCCTGCTACTCTACCAAATTCATTGATTAGCTGTAGTAGTTTTCTGGTGGCATCTTTAGGATTCTCTATGTATAGTATCATGTCATCTGCAAACAGCGACAGTTTTACTTCTTCTTTTCCGATTTGGATTCCTTTTATTTCCTTTTCTTCTCTGATTGCTGTTGCTAAAACTTCCAAAACTATGTTGAATAAAAGTGGTGAGAGTGGACATCCTTGTCTTGTTCCTGATCTTAGAGAAAATGATTTCAGTTTTTCACCATTGAGAATGATGTTGGCTGTGGGTTTGTCATATATGGCCTTTATTATGTTGAGGTAAGTTCCCTCTATGCCTACTTTCCTGAGAGTTTTTATCATAAATGGGTGTTGAATTTTGTCAAAAGCTTTTTCTGCATCTATTGAGATGATCATATGGTTTTATCCTTCAGTTTGTTAATATGGTACATCACACTGATTGATTTGCATATATTGAAGAATCCTTGCATTCCTGGCATAAACCTCACTTGATCATGGTGTATGATCCTTTTAATGTGCTGTTGGATTCTGTTTGCTAGTATTTTGTTGAGGATTTTTACATCTATGTTCATCAGTGATATTGGCCTGTAGTTTTCTTTTTTTGTGACATCTTTGTCTGGTTTTGGTATCAGGGTGATGGTGGGCTCATAGAATGAGTTTGGGAGTGTTCCTTCCTCCGCAATTTTTTGGAAGAGTTTGAGAAGGATGGTGTTAGCTCTTCTCTAGATGTTTGATAGAATTCTCCTGTGGAGCCATCTGGTCCTTTTGTTTGTTGGAAGATTTTTAATCACTGTTTCAATTTCATTACTTGTGATTGGACTGTTCATATTTTCTACTTCTTCCTGGTTCAGTCTTGGAAGGTTATACCTTTCTAAGAATTTGTCCATTTCTTCCAGGTTGTCCATTTTATTGGCATAGTGTTGCTTGTAGTAATGTCTCATGATCCTTTGTATTTCTGCAGTGTCAGTTGTTACTTCTTTTTCATCTCTAATTCTGTTGATTTGAGTCTTCTCCCTTTTTTTCTTGATGAGCCTGGCTAAAGGTTTATCAATTTTGTTTATCTTCTTAAAGAACCAGCTTTAGTTTTATTGATCTTTGCTATTGTTTCCTTCATTTCTTTTTTATTTATTTCTAATCTGATCTTTATGGTTTCTTTCCTTCTGCTACTTTGGGGTTTTTTTGTTCTTCTTTCTCTAATTGCTTTAGGTATAAGGTTAGGTTGTTTATTTGAGATTTTTCTTGTTTCTTGAGGTAGGATTGTATTGCTATAAACTCCCTCTTAGAACTGCTTTTGCTGCATCCCATAGGTTTTGTGTCGTCGTGTTTTCACTGTCATTTGTTTCTAGGTATTTTTTGTTTTCCTCTTTGATTTCTTCAGTGATCACTTCGTTATTAAGTAGTGTATTGTGTAACCTCCATGTGTTTGTATTTTTTACAGTTTTTTTCTGTAACTGATATCTAGTCTCATAGAGTTGTGGTCTGAAAATATACTTGATATGACATCAATTTTCTTAAATTTACCAAGGCTTGATTTGTGACCCAAGATATGATCTATCCTGGAGAATGTTCCATGCGTACTTGAGAAGAAAGTGTATTCTGTTGTTTTGGGGTAGAATGTCCTATAAATATCAGTTAAGTCCATCTTATTTAATGTGTCATTTAAAGCTTGTGTTTCCTTATTTATTTTCATTTTGGATGATCTGTCCATTGGTGAAAGTGGGGTGTCAAAGTCCCCCACTATTACCGTGTTACTGTCAATTTCCCCTTTTATGGCTGTTAGCATTTGCCTTATGTATTGAGGTGCTCCTATGTTGGGTGCATAAATATTTACAATTGTTATATCTTCTTCTTGGGTTGATCCCTTGATCATTATGTAGTGTCCTTCTTTGTCTGTTGTAATAGTCTTTGTTTTAAAGTCTATTTTGTCTGATATGAGAATTGCTACTCCAGCTTTCTTTTGATTTCCATTTGCATGGAATATCTCTTTCCATCCCCTCACTTTCAGTCTGTATGTGTCCCTAGGTCTGAAGTGGATCTCTTGTAGACAGCATATATATGGCTCTTGTTTTTGTATCCATTCAGCCAGTCTATATCTTTTGGTTGGAGCATTTAATTCATTTACATTTAAGGTAATTATTGATTTGTATGTTCCTATTACCATTTTCTTAATTGTTTTGGGTTTGTTTTTGTAGGTCTTTTCCTTCTCTTGTTTTTCCTGTCTAGAGAAATTCCTTTAGCATTTGTTGTAAAGCTGGTTTGGTGGTGCTGAATTCTCTTAACTTTTGCTTGTCTGTAAAGGTTTTAATTTCTCTGTTGAATCTGAATGAGATCCTTGCTGGGTAGAGTAATCTTGGTTGTAGGTTTTTCCCTTTCATCACGTTAAATATGTCTTGCCAGTCCCTTCTGGCTTGCAGAGTTTCTGCTGAAAGATCAGCTGTTAACCTTATGGGGATTCCCTTGTATGTTATTTGTTGCTTTTCCCTTGCTGCTTTTAATATTTTTTCTTTGTATTTAATTTTTGATAGTTTGATTACTATGTGTCTTGGCGTGTTTCTCTTTGGGTTTATCCTGTATGGGACTCTCTGCGCTCCCTGGACTTGGGTGGCTATTTCCTTTCCCATGTTAGGGAAGTTTTCAACTATAATCTCTTCAAATATTTTCTCAGACCCTTTCTTTTTCTCTTCTTCCTCTGGGACCCCTGTAATTCGAATGTTGGTGCATTTAATGTTGTCCCAGATGTCTCTGAGACTGTCCTCAATTCTTTTCATTCTTTTTTCTTTATTCTGCTCCCTGGCAGTTATTCCCATCATTTTATCTTCCAGGTCACTTATCCGTTCCTTGCCTCAGTTATTCTGCTATTGATTCCTTCTAGAGTATTTTTAATTTCAGTTATTGTGTTGTTCATCACTGTTTGTTTTCTCTTTAGTTCTTTTGGATCCTTGTTAAATGTTTCTTGTATTTTCTCCATTCTGTTTCCGAGATTTTGGATTATCTTTACTCTCATTACTCTGAATTCTTTTTCAGGTAGGTTACCTATCTTGTCCTCATTTATTTGGTTTTGTAGGTTTTTACCTTTCTCCTTCGTCTGTAACATATTTTTTGTCATTTCTTTTTTTTTGATGGGTGGGGCTGTATTCCTCTCTTACTGGTTGTTTGGCCTGAGGCATCCAGCACTGGAGTTTGCAGGCAGCTGGATAAAGCTGGATCTTGGTGCTGAGATTCGGACCTCCGGGGAAGCCTCCCTCCAGTTAATATTCTCTGGGCTCTGAGGTTCTCTGTTAGTCCAGCGATTTGGTCTCAGAGTTCCCACCACAGGAGTTCAGGCCCGACCTCCGGCCTGGAAACCAAGATCCTGCAAGCTGCTTGGCACAGCAAAACAAAAAAAAACCCAACAAACAAACAAACAAAAGGAGCAGTACACTATCAAAGAATAAAATTAGAAAGATAAAATATATATTAGGAAAAATAAAAATATAATCGAAACAACTGTTCTCTGGGGGTTCCTCCCGTCCCCTTAGGTGTCCGTGGTCCCCCACTGGTGCCTGGTAGGTGCCCTAGTTGTGCGGAGACATGAATTCCGCATCCTCCTAGTCTGCCATCTTGACTCCCCAAGTGGCTTTTTTGAATGCAGAGTTCCCAACCCTTGTTCTCCCATCCCATCTTGTCCAGATGTCTGCAACACTCAAGCAAGAAAAAAAGAGAAAACACGTACAAACAATTAGAAATTAGAACTGAAATATAATGAGTTACAAAGGAATTTAAAAAACAATTATAGAACATGCTAAGCCGATCAGCAGAGTGAGACAGACACTAATGAGGCTCTCAAATTTCAGAGTCTGATTTCTCTCTCTCTCGTTCTCTCCCATGGGGCTCACCATAGCAAAGGAGGCTTCTGGGCGTGCTTGTCAGCGGTTATTTGGCTAGCAAGAGCCACGCAGAAGTAGTCGTTTTATCTGAGAGAATAAATAAAATGCCATGAAGTAGTTTCTTCCTATTTCCATTTGCTTATCCGTTTACATTTGAGCAAAGCTTCCCAAACCATGATCTGAAAGTGCCCTTCCCGGGGGAAGCATCTTCCTGCTTAGAACAGTGTAGGCACCTGTAGTCACCCAACAGCTGTTGGGAGTCACATGGGAAATTTGTTGTAAGCACCACTGCATTTGAGAGGGGAATAATCTCATACGCACCAGGGACACGGGAGACTGGGATGGCCCAGCACCATCCCAACCTGGGTGTCCAGCGGGAACATTCCTAACACACTCGCCCTGAAATGTGACCCAATCACTAGAAGGAGTAGCAGCTGAGGGCTGGTGTTAGCACCCTAACTTTTTAGTAAATCACCATAAAGAGGGGGAAAGGCCTGGATGGAACCCATTGCCCCCAATGAGCACGTTGTCTGGATTATGTTCCAGTGCAGTAGTTGTCAAAGATGATTTAGTTGTGGAATCTTCACTTTAAACATTTTACATGTAAGATTTTGTGGGTGTATGTGTGTGTGTGTGCATATGGGTTTATGTGTATGTTATGTATCTGTATATGTGTATGCACATGTATGTATATGTATACGTTGATGCGTGTAGGACCAGGGTGAAGTGCAGCTGCTGGTGAGTGCAAGAGGCCAAGGGGTGCCCCCCTCCACCTCCCTGCAGAGTCCCCAACACCCCATGGCATGCTCTCCCAGGGGTTGTGTGTGGCAGGGGTGGTGGTGGCGGTGATGCTCTATGCTTTCCCTTGAAGATCTACTGATTTGGCCCCAGGGATGACGTGTGGGCCCCATGCATTGGAGATGCTGAGATATTACTATCTAAGGGGAAAGTATCCTCTTTTCCCATTGTACTAGCTTTTGAATTCTCATCTGTATGAGTAGTATGGAGCTGTTTCTTTGTTTCAGTGTTGCTAGAACATCTCTGAAAAAGCCATAAAGGCTTGTCTGCCACACTTGATTAACTAAAGGGTCTTCCTGTTCTGCACACTGTCTCTGTGCCTTTCCTGGTGACTCTGTGTTCTTTCTTTCTTTCTGTTTACAAGCTGATGTTTGGGGCCTGTTCAACCTCTTCCACAAATTAGCTGCCCTCACCCAAATAGGAGACCGTTCTCGCCCTGGCCTTATTTGCATATCTACAGGAGGAAGTGTCAAGAGAACAAGCAGTGAAAGATAAGAGCAGAACAAACTCCTAGCTGTCCTCCGGTGTGTGGCTGGCAGGCTCTGCAAAGGGGGTTGGGGCTGCAGGAGAGGGGGATGGGGGAGTTAGGCTGGGGTCTGGGATGGTTCCCTGCTTCCTGGGACATCTCCAGGAGCTGAGGTGGTACTAGACTACGGATTCATCCTGGCCGTCTCTGAGATAAGCCAATTGTGGTGTCAGTTCAGGCTCTAAAGACAGGAAGGGGAGTGGAAAGACGGGAATTAAAGGGATCAGAGGAAGAGAGGAAATTTTCCTATGAGAAATGAAGAGGCATGTGGAAATGAAATTACCCAAAACATTCTCCAAAACTTTCTCTTAACATTCATTGTTTCAAAAGGCTTTAAAAATTGTAAAATTAACTACATAAAATTGTAAAACTTATACACAGCTGAAAAGAAAATAAATCAATAAACACTGTTAAAAATAAATAACTCCAAAATATATTGTCGTATATTTCAAAGTCTTATGAATAAATAAGCAAAAGATGATTTTAAAAATGTGAGACAAAGACATGAAAAGGAATTCACGGAAAAAGAAACACAAATAGTGAAACATATGAGAACACGTTCAACCTTTCTCATAAAGAAAGGCAAATTAAAGCAAGCCATCATTTTTCTTTCACCTCTCAGATTTGCAAAAGATTAAAATGTCTGATAACAGCCAGTTGGCAGGGTGTGGGGAAATAGACACTTTCATATCCGGTTAGCAGGAGACACAATGTGAGAACTTCATTGGAAGGCAGTCAGCTCTGTGCTTTGTGACCACCTAGAGGGGTGGGATAGGGAGGGTGGGAGGGAGGGAGATGCAAGAGGGAAGAGATATGGGAATATATGTATATGTATAACTGATTCACTTTGTTATAAAGCAGAAACTAACACACCATTGTAAAGCAATTATACTCCAATAAAGATGTTAAATATATATATATATATATAAAGTGCCTGCGTCCTTCAGCCCAGCTGTTCTCCTTCTGGTGATTTATCCACAATCTCTAACAAATGTCAGCACGTGTAGTGTTCAGTGTGTTTCAGGCACTCTTCTAAATGCTTAATCTACACAACAGGTAGATGTTGTGTTATCATTCTCCCCTTTTTACTGGTGGGGAAACTAAAACTCTGGATTCACCAGTATACACAAGAGGTAGGAACAGAGATGTTCACTGCAGCATTATTTATAATAGTAAAAAGCCCCAGATAACTACCTGTCCATCATCGTGGTCTAAAATGAACAATGGCATGGCCACATGGTAGAACATGACTTAGGCAGATCGCTAATGTTTTTTTGGTGAAAAGCAGCAAATTTCAGAACAACGTATATAGTATGATGTTATTTGCATTTAAAAGATATGCATATATAAGTTTGTGTGTATGTTTAAATATTTTGGCATGATTTACAAGAAGGAGTGGGAACTCTAAGGAACTCACAGGAGCCGGGGAAGGAGACATTTATTTTTCATTTTATATCTTTCCGTGTGGTCTTAAATTTTTTAAACTAGTGTATAATTTTAAAATCTAGTTAAACAATAACATAAATGTTTAGGGCCGGGCACATAGGAGGGGTTAAATGAGTGAAACTTTTGTACTGAATCATCTCCTTGATCACAGAAACAACATGAGCATCTGTGAGCTGGAGTGTGGCCCCTGTCTGGGGGTACAGCAGGGGCAGGCAAGTTTTCAAGGTCTGTGAGAATCCCAAGTAGGGGAAATGGGGGCAGGGAGGTTATGGTGGGTGAGAGAACAGACCAGCCATTTCAACTGAGAGTGTAAGACCCAAGTAGCATTCTCCCAAACTCCTTATGCCTGTGGGCTCAGCAGCCGAGCCAGTGGACCTCTGTGGCCATCTGCTACCACCAGGCTGTCTGTGGGCTCGGTCCCCCACCTGGACCACCCACCAATGGGCCCCTCTCCCAAGGTGGTCAGACTTGACAACTCCCACTTCCTCTCAAAGCTTTTAGGAGAATAAAAAGTAGCTCTTCTTCCTTCTCACATTGGAGACCTCTGGACCAGAGGAAGGTTGAGCTTTTGGAAAGAAAAGAGAATCCGAAATTCCTTGCACTTCTGCGTGAGAAGCAACCCTAAGGCTCACCCACCTGCTGCTGGGAAAATCTGGGTCTCTGAAGGGGTGGGGGCTGGCCTTTGGGAGGATGAGCCCATGGGGCAAAGTCTCCAGGAGATGCAGCCACGGGGGGTAGGGGAGCTCCGTCCAAAGCTGACTGAGCTTTGCCCTGGCCAGTGCCGCCCCTCTGTGGCAGTGCCCACCACCCATTTGGCATGTTCCCACTGTGCTCAGCCCCACTGGAGTCCCATTTCTTCTTGAAACACCCCTTCTGGCTCCATTCATTTGGCCAACATGACAGCCCAGAGGTTTAGGAAGCCCCTTAGAGATGGCGAACTCCTCTAAATCAGACCACACAGCTGTCAAGCGCCAACGTAAATCACGTCCCAAAGATCCCACCCGCCTTTTCCTGAGGCTCCTTGAGTGCTGGGGGGGTGGGGAGTGGACAAGCAACCCTGACTTTGCCCAGAATTGCTTGATGTCCAGAAAAAGGAATGCATAGGTTCTAATTCAGCATTTGGTCTATTTCAGGTACCGGAATTGCGTTTACACTTACAGGATTCTGCCCAATGAAGATGATAAATTCACTGTTCAGGTAAGTCTTTTATAAACCTCGAAATCTGACCCTGACTGGAACCTATATTGGCAGAGAAGGAGTGAAAAAGAGGAAGAAGGGAAGAAAGCAGGTGCCCCAAGCCACCTAGACATGGGGGCTTGTCTTTCTCCTAGAAGAACCTGGGTGGCGTTGCTTAGCGGGTAGACTGTGACCCTGCAAAGGGACCTGCCCTGGGACATGATGGAGCAGGTATGGCAGACGTCATCTGTGTTCATGGGTGTGAAGGGGAAATAACAGAAAGAAGGATACTCAGAGACCAAGGACAAGTGACTGTGGCTTGTTGGTTGTTTTTTCAGTGCATTCAAATGCGTGACAGTAAGTGGGCCAGGAAAGAGAGAAGGGAGGGAACTTGGGGGAGAACAGATCGTATGAGGGGCTAGAAGACTGCCCTAAGGATTAGCATGAGATAATATCTTACAATCTGTAGAGATCTGTTCCATCAAAGGCTGATGCTCATGGCATCTGATTTCACCATGTAAAGTCCAAACGTGTAAAGCTTGCGTTAAAGGTTAAAGAGTGAATTCCCTGGCAGCCCAGTAGTTAGGACTCGGCGCTTTCACTGCGGTGGCCCCAGGGTTCAATCCCTGGTCAGGGAACTAAGATCCCGCGAGCAGTGTAACGTGGCCAAAAAAGAAAGAAAATAAAAAGGTTAAAGAAAGCCATACTAGGCGTGCCAAGTCTGGGAAGACCACCTTCCATACAGTCTACGTGACAAACACCACGGGTGTTGTGTGACCACAATGCATGACAACTGAGTGATGTGGAGGCCAGGGGAGCTATTTGTAATCTGGCTGCACCAAGAGAGCAGGGGGTGGGCAGAAAAAAGGGGGGGTGATGCTCTCAGTGTCCACGGTGGGAGCAGAGGAGTCACACTCAGCTCTTGGGCCCTTTGTGAGAGGCACCCACAGGCGGAGTGCCCCACCCACGTGCCAAGCAGAGCAGCCAGGATAGAGAAGGGTTGGGACACCATGTCATGGAGAAGCAGCGACAGAGTCTGTGGGGTTTAGTTGAAAAGAAAGTAGAAGTGGAAGGGGCGAGGTGGCGTGTAATCACTGATTCCGAAGGTGAAGGGAACGATGCATTTTGTGCAGAACTAGGGTGCAGCGGTACAGACGGAGCTGGAATCAAGGGCAGGACAACAGGCAGGTCCCTGGGGCACAAGTTCACTGGAAATGTGTCAAGAGGGAGTTGTGTTGAGTAGAAAGTTTCTGGGAGACTATTTATGGGGATCAAAGAAATCATTTCAATGAGCCGCTTGGGACAGAGACAGAGACCTCAGGGCCATGCGTGGCCAACCCAGGTGATCATGACGCTGCCTTCTCGGAGGCTGGGGCTGTGCTGCGGGGCTTCCCTGGGGATGCAAGTTTGGGCTCAAGCAGAATTGCTTCACGCCCTAGAGGTCAGTCTGAGCGCTGCTTCTGGCTTCTTCGTCCTTCCTGTACATACGTGCATCTGCACTGGTATCTAAAAAACATCCATTTGAATGTTTTTGGATAGTCTAGGATGCCCCCATGTCTCAACCTCGGCACCAGGGACAAATGTTGGTACCTTAACATTGGACGGTTCTTTCAAGACTTGGCAACCACTCATCAGTGGGATGGCTGTCTCCTCTATGGGCTCCTCACCTGTCAGGGATGAGGCCGCCTGAAGGGAGGCCTGCCCGGGGCAGGCAGTGGGGCTCAATGGCCTCGAATATTTTCCAAGTCTAGGACTGCATGAACTTTCCCACAAAGGTTGGCGTCCTTGGTAGGTGGTTTGCTGAAAGGAGTCTAAACTCTCTTAAGTTAAAAGTTAGTTGGTGCTTTTGATCTTTTTTCCCCTTGTGGTTTTCTTCTATTCCTTCAAAGGGAAGAAGACTTTAAGTATGACTAGGCCTTAAGCTGGAAAAGACATGACTTTGTGGCTTCTATAGAGTTTGTACTCACGGCTTGTGTACGTCTAGACTGCGTCTAGGTCTATTCCCTCTGGCCTGTACCTCTTGCTGCTGTGGCATCGCACATTCCTGGGAACGGCTGCCAGTTCTGCAGCAGCTGGGGCCTCATCAGGCTTTGGGGGTTGAAAAGAACAGAGACTTGCTTTGGCTGACTTATGCAAGGGGGGTGGGCGGCCCTGGTGGAGATGCTCGGCGCAATGAAGGAGAAGGCTGGGGCCTGGGACCAGAAGGGTTGGGGCCCCTGCAGCCCAGGTGCTACCTGCCACGATGCAGCCCTTCTCAGTGGGTCTGCCCTTCCCCACCAACAGGCTCACTCCTGAGTTGCCAGTCCCAAGAGGGAATACGGTTGGCTCGGCCCCGTCAACCACTTACTCTGCAGGGACCCTTTCAGGTCTGTGTATGAATCAGCTGTCTTGGAGCAGGGGCTCGCCCACGGCTTGGAGAAGCAGGTAGAGTTGTGGGGACAGAGCATGGTTACCTGAGGCCCACGCTCAGCCAGGGTGATGGGCAGGCAGGTTTCATAGAAGAGCTGGCACCCTGCTGGAAGGGTCTGCCCCCGACCCCGGCACTGGGCCTGGGACCTCCTTGGTGGCCAGCACCAGGTAACCAGGGGGCAGGGAGCTGGGGGACCTAGGCAGTTTTCACTCCTAAGGATACGCCTTCCTATAAAAATACAACATCTCACAAGATGATCAGAGTAGCTGTGCATCAAGGAGCAGGTTAAAGCACGCGCACTATTAGGCCAAGTCTCGGGCTTGTCGAGCTTCAGCAGTTACCAGTTGGGGTTTATTTTAAATCCAGTTCCTCTTTTCATGTTGAGGCAAAACCTCATACTCTTTTCTGAGCTTAGCCACAGTTTCTAAATAACTCACTCCTTACACCTGAATCTGTTTGGTGCTACCAGAATAGGAGGCTCCCCAAATAAGAATCTGGCCTGAAATGTTGCCAAGTGAAGCGGCAAAAGCTTTCATCTTATTCTAATTACCTTAGCTCTTCTCACTGGGGCCTCTGGCTTTTTGACAAAACCAAAGAGCCACTCGGTCTTCGTTCCTTGCAGAGCGACCTCATGAAGTCGGCCGCGGGTTGTGGCCCGTGACAGTCCACGTGGCTCAGGAAGAGGAGCGATCCTGACGCTTGGTGACTTCGTTCTCACTCCACGTTTCTCAGACTTACAAAAAATCAGAGATGGGAGGGAAGTGTGTAAGCTGCAACTTCATTCAACCCCCGTGCTTTAGGCATGGACGTGGCTGAACCCTGCAGAAGCGAGGCCTCAGGCCCAGGCTCCAGACCTGCCCAGCTAAGCCGTCTTTCTTGGACCCCAGAAAGTGTGTCCAAACCCAGCTGGGTGTTGAATCCCTTAGAGAAGGACAGACTCTGCCCCAGGAGGACAGGGAGACAGGGAGAGGTAGCCTCTCAAAGGGAGAGCCCTCTTTTCCTGCCACCGTTGTAAATCTTGATACCATCTGATCACACGTAACATTTGGCCTTTGGGGTAAATCAGTGAGGCGCCTGGAACTCAAGCAGACCTCCCTGTTCCCAGCTGGTTCAAGTCAAGATTGTGCCAGCCATGCGGCCTTGGGCGAGAGTGTGACTCCACTGGAAAGTGGGAATCACACACACGCCTCCCAGGGTGCGTGTAAAATCCCAAGCCCCGGGGAGTGGCCGGCATCGGGGAGCTGCCGGCATGGCCATTACCGTCTTTATTTGCTGTGAGAGGGAACAGACCTCCAACAAGACGATGGCATCTGTGAACCAGCATAAGTCAGTTCTACCTCGTGCTCCGGTGAGGGAGGAGGGAAGAACGGCGGGAAATGGGATGGAAAGAGAAGGAGAAAGACAATGAAGAGAGAGGATAGAAGGAAGGAACGAATGAAAGAGGGAAAAGGAAAGAAGGAAAGAGAAAGCTAAGAGGAAGAAAAAGTGAAGGAAGAACGAGGGAGGGGTAGAGGTGAGCGGTGAGGGGGGGCAGTTCTGACAGAAGAAAAGATGGAAACAGGCATGGGGCCCAGAGGCAGCAGAGAAGGGGAGGGGAAGGGCCACAGGCAGTGTTCTAGAAGGTTCTAGGCAGTGACTAGGGGTGGCAGGAAGGGGGCAGGTTTAGTGGCAATCAGGCTCCCTCAGCCCTGCTTCTTGGGCTGTGGATTTCCACAGTTTCCTCAGCAGCCCGTGGATTTGTTAAGTAGCCGTTCAACAGCCACCCTTGACCCTGAGAATCTTCCAGACTGGAGGCTGAGCTGCCGGTGCTGGGGGTGGGCAGGGCTCTGAGCGCCGCCCTGCGAGGCCAGAGGAAGGCGGGTGCGCCCAGCCCCTCAGCCTTGAGTTTCCCGCACCGCGAGTGTGGGTTTCTCATAAGGCCCAGACTCCCTCTCCGCCGTGGACCGGGAAGTGGCCCTCCCTGGAATGAACTGCGAGGCTCCCACTGCCTTTTGCAATGACCCTCCTCCCTGGGACATCAAGGCCAAGTTCAAGGCAGGACGTGCAGTCCTGATGGGCCAGCTTGAGCAGAAGTGAGGGGGAGGGCCGAGGGCTATCACGTAAACGGCCCGACGCCACAGTCCAAGTGGATGGGGCCCTTCGGCTCCATTCCTACGACCCTTCAACACTTGCTGTTTTTCTCACATCCTTCCTACCAAGAAGAATACAGCAGAAAATAAAAACTGCCCCTGGCCCCCCATCACAGCGATATATTCACTGCAAACTCCCTGTCTTTTCTCAGCGTTGAGATTCTACGCAGGATATTGACTGTTGAAATTAAGACCGGAACACACACAGGTTTTAAGGCAAGTTTAGGTGAAGGGGGAATTTGAAACCATGAGCCTCATAGACTCTCGGTCTCCTTTCCCCATTTAGAAGAAAACCCCGGTGTTCTGAGCTGTTCGGGTGAGAGACTCATGACTCAGTTCCTGCTCCCTGACGGTGTCTGTCACGTTGCTCTGGGCAGTGTGGCTTTTGGAGAGAGAAAACAAAACAACTTTCTAAAAGCCGTTCCGTCACAAGTGTCCAGGAGGGTTGACGGTTGAGCCATTGTTATTACGCTCAGGAAGAGGGTGGCAGCTGTTATTGTTCTGAGTGGTCACCAAGTGAAGTAAAGATTCCGTCTGAGCCGCCGGGCGAAGGATGTGGCTCGAGAACACACTTCCTGACATTGCACGAGAGGGAGCAGGAGAGGCACAGGCGACAGAAGCCACACACGGCCGGGACCGCCTCGCAGGACTCCGCGGCCGTGCCGAGGGCAGGGGCCCCGGCAGGCTCCCCAGCGACCCAGCAGTCCCTTTAGGCCATCGCTGCCACATTCTAGAAGCGTGCGTTTTAGTGTAATTTCGTCCCATTTCATTTTAGTTTAACCTGCTGTAGGACAAGGACAGGTCTGTTTTCCAAGCTTCTGAATATCTCAAAACATTTTCCAGTTGCCTTCAGATTGAAAAGGAAATTTGATGGAGATGAAATTCTTGGGGACCGAATTTCCCCTCAAAATTCTGTAGAGGTGGTGTTCTACTGCCTTCAGAAATTTACGAGTTACAAATAGCCCCAGATACAAAATCCAAGGTCAAGCTGGTACCAGTCCCGTTATAGGGAACCAGGTTTTTTTCTTTTTTTGCGTTGAAGCTGGTGGGGATTGTTCACCACCCTTGTCATTTTCCTTTCATCAGTAGTTCTGGGAATGTGTTCAGCCTGTTCACTTTGCAAACCTGGGTCTTTCTTTGGCTCAGAAGACTTTTCTTCTGTTTGGCCTTTGAGTAAGTTTTGTGGGGTTTTATTGTTTTGTTTTGTTTTAATTAATTTATTTATTTGGCTGTGCCGGGTCTTAGTTGTGGCATGCGAGATCTTTAGTCGTGGTATGTGGGACGTAGTTCCCTGACCAGGGATTGAACCCGGGCCCCCTGCATTGGGAGCACAGAGTCTTAACCACTGGACCACCAGGGAAGTCCCTTGAGTAAGTTTTTGTTCCAGCTCTTCTGGTTTCTATTTGCCCTCTCTGCCTCCAAATGACTGTCTTTACTCTTTCCCCCTCCCCGCTGGCCATCTTGTCCCTGCTTCTCATGCTCCAAGCCTTCTAGCTCACCTTGCCGCAGGACGTGGGACCATTTCCTCTCTGTTGCCCAAAGCAGAGCCCACATGGGGACCAACACTAGCTGGGGTTGGTGGGTTTAGGTACAGGGATAATGTAATATAACGTAATTGATAGGAGTAGGATGCAATAGTAACCAATGAGACGCGAAGGGAAGTGTTCCACGGGGCTTCTGGTAAAGGTCTTTTTTTGTCTTAGAAGGAGACACAAGGATGAAATGGTCCCTTTTCTACCTTTGGAAGCTGTCGTAGGATGTGATAGCTGGGGCTGCTGCTGCCATCTTGCAACCAAGAGGGGAAGTAGCTGGAAAGTGTGGCCAATATGCAGAGGACAGAGCAGAAAAATGAAATGAACCTGGGTCCTCAATGATGCCATTGAATTAGCCAAGCAGAATTAACCAGCCTGGTCATTGCCTGGCCTCTAGACTTCCTGTTTGTGAGATAATTAATTCCTTTTTGTTCAAGTAGTTGAATTGGGGTTCTCTGTTACCTGCAGCAAAAAGTACCTTAATATGCAAACGTTTGGCCTATCCTAGGGGAATTTCAAAAGAGAAAAAGAAAATTTTTAGCTGAACATCAAGTTTCACTGCACCAGAAGCTCATAATCCATGGTCTGACACTCATATCCCCAACTCTCCCCTCTCTTCAGCCGTGGCCTGCACTGTGTTGCCAGGACCACTCCAATCCCGCTCAGACACTTGCAATGACTTGTCTCCATGCCCCACATCCTAGGGGTCGATATCCCTTTCTCCAGCTCTAACCAGAAAAAGCATAAAAACCAATCAATATTTTAGCAACTACTTGCTTCTTGCAGAATGGTTTAGCGTCTTCTCTCAACTTTCCTCTCAAGATCAGGTTCTGGGTCTAACCTTAGTACATGTAAGAGGCTACTTAAAGCTACCCAACAGAAGAGAGTCTTTCCTCTAAGAAAATAATCCCAGAAATAAAGACGCAGACGTAGAGAATGGACTTGAGGACACGGGGAGGGGGAAGGGTAAGCTGGGATGAAGTGAGAGAGAGGCATGGACTTATATATACTACCAAATGTAAAATAGATAGCTAGTGGGAAGCAGCTGCATAGCACAGGGAGATCAGCTCGGTGCTTTGTGACCACCTAGAGGGGTGGGATAGGGAGAGTCGGAGGGAGATGCAAGAGGGAGGCGATATGGGGATATATGTATATGTATAGCTGATTCACTTTGTTATAAAGCAGAAACTAACCCTTGTAAAGCAATTATACTCCAATAAAGATGTTAAAAAAAAGAGAAGAAAAGAAAATAATCCCTAATTACTCCATAAAAATATCTACCTGCTTCCTGCCGCCCACCTACGGCTCCCGAACCCCTTACCTTCCTTTATCTTCTTCACGGCACTTGTAAGTACCTGACTTTATATACTTATTAATTGATTTTTGTATTGCCAGTCTTAGAACTGTTCCTTAAAACTGTTCCTGGCATGTAGTGGGCACTCAGTAGATATTTACTGAATGAATTAATTCTGCTGCCACCCTTAAGAATGTAGAACGACTATATGTTTCACTTAAAATTAGGACTTGATTTGCCCTTGCTGCTGTTATCATTCTTAACTGGGTCCACACTATCCACCATATCTACTGACTTGGCACTTGTTTTTCACTCCTTATCAATTGCCTCTGCATCCTGGGCAGGTTCTCTGTTCCACAGTCTTCATTTTGCTGTCACTCCCTCCAAGGTGGATTTTAATGTCACCACGGAGTTTTCCATGTTGGTGCAAGCCTGCATTATTGGCTGAGCTCCCTCTTTAACTGGTGCTGTTGTCTGTTCATCTTTCCCATTTTCTTCTTGTGGGTTTTCACTTCTGGGTCAGAAAAGCCTTGCCTTTGCACATCCATGTGAGGAAGTCAGATGCTTCCCAGGATGTTCTACTAGTTCCTGCAGCAGAGGATTGAGAGAAGCCTTCCTCTGGGTCTTATTCTCTCCAGCCCCCATTTCCTCATCTGAAATATGGAGATAACGACATTACTTATGTAGGGAGATTTCCAGGACCAGAGGTGGTTTATGTGAAGCACGCAGTGCCAGACACGTGTGTAACCCAGTGAGTGATGGTTTTACGATAACCAGGAAGTAGGAGAGAGGCACGGAGGCCAGTCAGCTAAGCAACACCCAGGCAAAGCTACGCAGGCAGAAGCCCAGGCCTGCGGACTGAGGACGCCAGGCTCAGGGGAGGGAGAAAGTGCTGAGACTTGGGGACACAAAAGATTCGTGAGTCCTGAGACTGGTACATGATAGTCCAGGAGGACTTGGAAAGAAGAATGAGTGGCCAGGCGTCCTGACTGGCCCCAGATCACGGCCCAGGAGTGGGGAGGGGATGGAGGTGCCAAGCTCGGGCCCCTCTGTCCTCTTTGTATGAGGACCCACTTGAGTCCTGTGTCTGCTCTTTGGGCCAGTTGAAGAACTGGGGAAGACAGATGCAGGAGCTCAGGGCAGGGCCTGGTCCCTGGGGTCCCTCTGGGCCGCAGTGAGAGAGAACTTGAGGATACCCAGAGGGGCCAGGGAAGGTCCTATAACCGACCCTCCCCGGGGCTTACCTTATCTCTTTTCACCATTGTCCCCATTTATTGAGCCCTTCTGAGGAGCCAGACGCTTAATATACGTTCTTTAATCCTGGGAGGGAGGTATTCTTAACATTATTCCCATTTTAAACACAAGGAAACTAAGGCTCAGGTGGGATAACACTGTTTGCTCGGTTCATACAACTGGTCAGTGACAGACTAGGGATGTCACTTGACCCGCCATGCTGTGGCTTAAGGGCAAGGCCACCCTCCCCTCCTTGGCTCGGCTGTTAGTCATGGAGGAGTCCAATGGGGCCTCCTGGCTGGAAGGTGAGTGCCAGATTAAATCTGATGCTGCCGCCATGTTCGGCTACTGGCCTTTGCTTTCCCAACCACTGAAGGTTGGCCCCAGCTGTGGAACCAGCTGTGAGTTGTATAGCATTTGAGACGTTCACGGTCTTGAATGAGGCTCAAGATGACCGTCCTGTTAAGTTCAGTGCAGGCGGTGTTACAGCGGTACCTCCTGACCATGTTCCAGGATGACTTAGCTGAGACGCCCCCCATCCGTTTATTCGTCCTCACTCATTCAGCACGTATTAGTTGGGCACAGTCCCTGCCCTCACGGGACATTCAGTTTAGAGACCGATGGCAAGCAATTAGCAAGACGATCCCCTGAACCCCAGATTCTACAGCTTGAAGCAGAGGTGTTCTAGGAATCTTCTACAGCAAAAAGAGCTCCCCTTCAATAGGAGGAAATGAACGTCCCAGCCAATCCCTCCAAAAAATCATCACCCTCTGTTCCATGCTCCCAAGCACTTCCCCTCTTCCCACTACCAAGCCCTTGCCATGTGGGGTGGTGCTCAGCCCTGTCTGTCTACCCCAGTGAACTGTGGGTGCCTCGGGAACAAGGTGAGGGTCTCGTTTGCCTCTGTGTCTGCCCTAGAGCCCAGCCCAGGGCAGTCTTCATGACCACTCATTAACTGAAAGGCCCAACTGGACTTGGCTTGAAAGCAGTGCTCCAATTTACCTCTCAGTACTCAAGAGACCTTTTGAGGTGAACCTTAACACCCCATGTTTTTAGCAGAGATGTACCCCATTTTGAGCAGCCCCAAGATAGAGCAATCCAAATTTCTCCCCCCAACCCCGATATTGAATTAATTAGTAGGTCATCAGTTAGTCATTTTTTACAAAGAGATTTGCCATAAGAGATTTAAGTAGGGAGTTCCCAAAGTCCCTTCACTTCAGCTGCTCCTGACGGTCCAAGTCAAAAAACTCTAGGAGACTGACAGTCATCAGAGTGGCTGCCTGTCTCTCCACCGTATTTATGCTCCCTCATGACTTGGGGGGAAAGTTCTAAAGTCTTGAAGAAATGTGTTTTCCAAAATCCAGTGTCTCTGGCAAATGTATACTCTTAAGACCCACAGAAGAGGCCTTAACACCTCATACTGGGACAAGGAGAGGACACAGTGCCAGGCTTTAAAGAGGGAAACCAGACATTCAAACAAGTAGATTTAAAGGTTACTCAGAAGTCTGCAAGAAAGACATTGGCTGCTCAGGAAACCCGACAATAGAATGGCTCTCTCTTCCTGGGAAGGCATTGAGGGGATAGTTAATCCTGCCAATGCCAAGCTCCTCCCTGCCCCAGGATATTTGCACTTGCCCTGGCCTGTACCTAGGACTCTGTCCCCCCATATCACCACATAGCTGACTGCCCTGATGTTATTCCCAGGTCTCCCCATCTAAAGTTATGCCCTGCCCCCATGGTCATTCTCCATTATACTCCTGTTTTATTTTTCTATATAGCCCTTATCATTGTCTGCAATGGTATTGGTTTCCTATTGCCGCTGTAACAAATTACTACAAGTGTAGTGGTTTAAAAACAACACAGATGTATTATCTTAGAATTCTGGGGGTTGGAAGTCTGAAGTGGGTCTCACTGGGCTAAAGTCAAGGAGTTACCAGGGCTGTGATCCTTGGGTCCTAGCCCGTTTCTCCATCTTCAAAGCCAGAGATGGCCGGTCAGCCTTTGTCACGATGCCACCTCTCTGGGTATGACTTACCAACCTCCCTCTTTCCTTTATGAGGACCCTTGGGATTCGATTGGGTCCACCTAAATAATTCAAGATAATCTTCCTATCTCAAGGTCAGTACATTAGCAACCTTAATTCCCTCTGCATCTTAATTCCCCCACACCCCATAACAAAACACCTTCACAGGTTCCAGGGATCGGGAAATGGGTGTCTTTGAGGGGCTATTGTTCTGGCCACCATGACGACTGTCTTTGTGATTTATTGGCCCACTCGTTTGTCGTCTGTCTCCACCATGAGGATGGAAGACCCAGGGGAGCTAAGACTTCATCTGTCTTGCTCACCCCTCTGTCTGCAGCTCCTAGGAGAGCAGCTGGCACAGAGTAGGTGCTCCATTAGTATTTGCTAAACGTTCGAATGAGGTGTAAGTTTATAATATGAGCAGGGAAGAATGGCTTTCATTTCTTCACCTGTAAAAGGAGGGGAGTGGACTAGAGACCTCCAAATGCCTGCATGCTCTAGAATTCTATGATTCCTTCTATAGCAGTGACATCAACGGAGAGGAGAGGGGAGTGATGGGGGGCAGCCGTTTCATAATCTGCTCTGCGGCAGGGGCGCAGTGGGTGCAGCAGGACGGGTCTGGGATGAGGTAAAGGCAGCGGGGGAGCTTGGGGGCGGGCTGCACGTTCATCAGGAGATGCTCCAGCCTTCATCTGCCCCGAGGCTGCTCTTCTGCAAGCTGACTCCCAGGCTAAGGACACAGAGCTTGTCTGCCAGCTGTCATGTCTGTCTCCCTCAGAGCACCTTGAGAGTTTCACAAAAAGAAAAGAAAAGCAAGCTGGAAAGAAGAGTGTCTCAGGGATATGTAATTAAGGCTAAAAATATCCCTCCTAAGCTCCCTGCAATGAGAAAATGGAGAATGCTCCTGTTCCCAGGACCACTGGGACCATGAAGCCTTTTGAAAGATAATGATTAGTCCGGGTTTTTAGTATCGATGAGCTTGTACAAGTATAAATACTTGCTCTATCCAAGCAGTGCCAAGAGATGTGTGGTTCAATTCTTTCAGGGAGGAGTTTAAACTGGGCAGCCTCTTTAAACCTAAAAAGGTCCCCTTTCAAGCTAAACAGGACCTTTGCTGGGGGTGAGAGAAAAGGGGAAATGGAAACAGTGAACAAGAAGAGCTTCCTTCATTGCATGTGTCAGAGGGAAATGGCTATTTTAAAGGCAAATTTTGCATACTGGAGGTGGAGGAGGACTTAGAAACTCCCCTTCTTTCCCCACCTCCCACCCCCTCCTCAACCTTGAGATGGACTGAGTGAAATCACAGAGCCCCAGGCCTGTGACAGTCTCTGGCCCTCAGATGGCCAGGGCCACCTCCCCCAGCACTCCCCATCCCAACCCCACACCCAGCTCTCTGCACCCCTCAGCCCCGCCCCATGCTTGGCAGCTAAAAGGGTTTATTCCTGCTGGCATGAGCGAACAAATTTGGACCCCATGATGAAAATGGGTACACAGGAAGAAGCAGAAAGATAAATCAAGTAGCGTGTCCTGAGAGAAATGCAGAAATAAGCAGATTTCCAATCTGAGTGCAGCACGAGGTCCTGTGGTTTACACAGCCCGGCTTGGACCACAAAATTACTCTCTGAGTTAAGTCTTCTTTTTTCTGTATTAAGAAGGAAGGATTCCTGCAGATCAGTATTTGTTGTCTCTGCTTTTTCTCTTAGGAAAGTAGCAAGTAAGGGTGAGGAAGTTCAAATTGAAAATACAAAACAGAAATAAAATCCCTTGACCTTGAAACATGCCTTGCTTCTTGGGAAACTGTCACTGTATTATGTGTTTCACTAAAATTTAACTTTCGAAACTGTGATATATTTGGTATCTTAAAAATAGTCTTAAGGACCTTATGTTAAGCACTTTGAGTACTCACTCAGGCTATCTTTAAATGTCAACAGTCCTACAGTATTTGGGGGAGAAAAGATTTGCAAAAATTTGGTAATAACAGTATCATGCCTGGTCAGCTAGAGTGAACAGTGCACAATTTTAAGTGTGCTGTGATTCCCTTTAAAAGTGAAGGTAGTCAAAAGGTACAAACTTCCAGTTATAAGACAAAATAAGTCCTGAGGATGTAATGTACAGCCTGGCAACTATGGTTAATAACACTGTATTGTATATTTGAAAGTCGCTAAGAGAGTAGATTTTAAAAGTTCTCATCATAAGAAAATAAACTGTAACTATGTGCAGTGATAGATGTTAACCAGACGTATTGTGGTAATCATTTTGCAATATGTACGTCAAATCGTGTACACCTGAGGCTAACATAATGTTGTATGTCAATTATATCTCAATTTTTTTTAATGTAAAGAAAAGTTATTGGGAATCTTGCCTAAGAACAGATAGTGATAATAATAATAATAATAATAATAATAATAATAGCATCGTTGCTTGGAGTCCTTATGCATCCGGAATTCCTTCCTACTGCCAGTCTCATGGCGGCTTCAGGCCATACATCCTTTGGCTGATGAGTGTGGTCTCACTACTGCCTCCTGGCGCCCCTCTCCTGCCTCCGACCCTCTTAACCCTGTGCTGTTCCCGGGGGTCTGAGAAACAGACATTGGTCCCCCACCTGGTAGAGCCCAGGAGATTCTCTAGAGCTGGGCAATGCAGCCGCCGCTGGCCGCATGTGGCAGTCGTGCACATGACATGTGGTTAGTCCAGACTCAGATGGGCAAAGTGTAAAATACACCCCAGATTTCAAAGGCCTTTTGTTAAAAAAAAGAAAAAAATGTAATATATCTCATAACTTGTTATTTATTGCCCATTGAAATCCTAATATTTGGGATGTATTGGGTTAAATAAAACCTAATCATCAAATTAGTTTCACCTGATTTTTTAAAAAATTCTTTTTAATGTGGCTACTAGAAAATTTGAAATCACATGTAAGGCTCACATTTTATTTCTATTGGACAGCATTGCTTTAGAGCCTTGCTACTCAAAGTGTGGTCCACAGACCAACATCTGCATCATCCTAGAGCGTGTTAGAAATGCAGAGAATCAGGCCCAGACCTACTGGTTCAGAATCAGCATTTAAACAAGATCCTCAAGTGATTCGTGTAGATAGATGTTAAATTCTGAACACCATGCGGAGGTGGGGGAAATGGCAGTAAGAGTCACACGGGATGGGCAGGAATGCACCTCGGGGCTAACGCCCTGGAGGGCAAATTGTCAATATCCATGAACATCTGTGGCACCTGGTCCCCATGAGGAATGACACCCACCCGCAGGAATGTGTCCAACAGGTCACATGGGCAAAGATACATGTACAAGGACATTCACTGCAACCTCACTTCAAAATGGGGACCAAGAAGAATCAGCAAGCCAGGTAAATGTGATGAGTCGGGAACGGTTACATGAAGTATAGTCTGACCAGTTGTTTAAAAAGTGAGGGTAGAGCTGTGTGTAATAGGTTGGAAATATCTCCAAAATTTAAAAGAAGAAGGTGCCGGATGATATTAACGTATGAGAGTTTTGGGTTTTGTTTGCTGAGGGATAGAATATATGCACAGTATCACACATATATCAGAGTTGACAGGAAAGATATCTGAGAAACTGTTAACAGTGGGGCAAGACTAGGAGTTACCATTGTGGGTTACCAATGGCAGGAGGGCTTCTACTTTTCAATGTATACCTTTAATACTGTTTTAATTCTTTTTAACCATGGCCAAGATATAACTTTTATAATAATACTTTATAAAAATTTTCACTTCTTGTCTTTATTTAAAATTTTTCTGTTACAGGAAACAGGATTATCTCAGAAAATCTGGGGATAATGTTGCTGTCACATGGGGTCCCAAATAGGAGTACCAGCAGGGAAAATTGGGGGAAAAAAGTTTGAGATCAGACTGATACAAAGGGCTTCAGCACTGGGCTGGGAGTTTGGAGTCTGTTCTGTAGATGGCAGGGTGCCCTGGGAGGGTGGTGGTTGTTCGTTTTTGTTGTTTTTTGTACAAATTGAGGTGAAATTCACATAACACAAAATTAACTATTTTAACGTGAACAATTCTGTGGCACTCAGTACATTCACAATGTTTTGCAAAAAAAATTTTTTTTAATTACCTTTTATTCCCTACACCCCTCTGGGAAAAGCATATGTGTTGAATTTAAACCACCCAAGGCAAAAACTGGGTGGTGGGGTAATTTTTTGGTTTTTTGAAAAATCTGTTGTCATTATTACGTAAAGCTCTGCTAGTGGTGGCCATGCTGTGTGAGCAGGGACAAAGCCCCCAAGGTAGGGCCCCCAAAGCCCCCTGCTGTTCTCAGACAGAGACTCTCCTGGGTCACCAGGTCAGGGGCAAGTGGAGAGACCCCAGCGTCAAGACCCTTGTCCGGGGATGGCAGGTCTGCTTACAACAGATGCTACTGTTTTCTTTCTCTCTTACTTTCTTATTCTTTTTCTTTTTTTTTTTTTTTTCTTTTTGCTTTCTTTTTCAACCCAAGGGAAACATGAATATATTTTTTAAAAGCATTCAAACAAAACAGAAGCACAGAGAGTAGAAAGTGAAAGTCTGCCTTCACCATCCCCACCCGCCTCTCTCCTCTGCAAGGGGAACCACTGCCAGATGTGGCATTTGCCATTTTGGGTGCATTTACATAGACACATGAGCCTGTACAAATATATAGGTTTTGTTTTTTTTTTTAATAAATGGGATCATGTTTTCACATTGTTCTGCAATTCGCTTTCTTCCCTTAGCAATGTATCTTTGAGATCTAGCCAAGTTAGTCAATATACATTTGAGTTAGTGCTTTTCAACTGCCATGCAATATAGTTCATCCTCCTACTCTTAGACAATGTCCTTTTTTTTTTTGGTTATTACTACAAAAAACAATACTGCAATAAGCAGTAGGTTGGTCTGTGCTGTGCACATGTACAAGCTCTCTTCAGGATGAGATATTACTAGGTTGAGGGAATGCATGTTTTTATTGTATTGATAGATACAGCCAAAGCACCTTGCAAATGCCTCTTCCAATGAGCCATCTCCCACCTGATGCCACTTTGCACCCAGCATGTCCCCACGTCTTCTCAATACTGGACATTACCAGTGTCTGTTATTTTCATCAAACGGTGGATAAAATACGCAATCTCAATATTTTATTTTGCATTTTCTTCTTTAGAAATGAGGATAAGAATATTTTCATATAGGCATTGGCTATTTGTATTTCTTTTCCTATGAACTGGCTATTTATATTCTTTGTCAGTTTTTTCCTTTTTAAAAATCTTTCTGATTATAAAAAGCTCTTCATATGCTTTGTATATTAATTTTGTGTTAGTTGTAAGGTAAATATTTTCTCCCAGCCTGTCATTTTTTTTAAAACTTTGTTTATGGTTCTTTTGTCATGTGGAAGTTTACAACTTTTTGTAGTCAAATGTTTTCATTTATGGATTCTGGGTTTTGTGAATCACTTATCTCAATATTACTTATCCAGGGAAAATATTATTTTCTCCTAACACTTTTATAGTAAGCTTTTATGTTTAGCTCTTTATTTTTGCATTTGGTACAAAATAGAGAATATAAAACCCCATCCTCTGAATGGATAGCCACACCATATATTAAACAATCCATCCTTTTTCCATTGATTCACAATGCCATCTTATCACATGCTAAATTCATGTAGTCCTAATGTAGGGAATCTTCCTTCTGTTTCTCTGACTGGAGGAATCTATTCTTGCCCCTGTTCCATCATGTTTTTGTTGTTGTGGCTTTATTGTGTGTATCCGGTAGCCTGAGTTCTATTTATTGTGTGTATCCGGTAGCCTGAGTTCTATTTATTGTTCCTCTCTTTATTCTTTGATGGTTTCCATGCATTTTCTTTTCCAGGTGAGTTTTACAGTCAGCTTGTGAAGTGCCCTAAAAAAATCCAGTTGGAATTTTTATATAATTACATTGAATTCATAGATTAATTAGAAGATAGCTCATATCCTTATACAATCGTGTCCTATCCGAGAACATGGCATCTCTTTCCATTTATTCAGATTTTCTTTTTTATCTCTCATGTGCTGTCTTTTATATTTTCTCCATATAGTTCTTATATCTTCATTGTTACCTGGTGCGATGTAGTTTTAGTTACCTTGGCAAACAGAACCTGTTTTTTCCGTGACATTTTCTGACTGGGTTTTGTTGGTGTCTATGTTATGGTTTTTGTAGGGTGATCTTACCTATCTTTCTGAATTATGAGTTTTAATCATTTTTTGAACGTATTCTTTTGGCTTCTCTAGGTACGTGATCTTGTTGTCTGCAGATAATGATAGACTTGTCCCTTCTTTTCAATACAAGTAATCTGAGGGGAAGGAAGTTGCTCTGGCTTGTTTCACGCTGGCTGGGACCCGCAGTGATGCAGATTAGTGGCAATAGCATTCACTGTCGTCTTGCTCCCGATTTCCAGGGATGTTTCTGCTCTGGAAGGAGGATGCATAACAAAGACAAGGAAATAACAATTTTAATTAAAGGGGAAAAAAGGAGAAAAATGGCAGTGCCAAGAGGAAGGCACCAACCAAACGATGCCCAAACTGGAATGGCAGAGTGGATGGGACGCTGATAAGTGTAGCCAGGTTGTCAGTGCCCAGCAGGGCCTTCTCTCTGACCCAGCCCCTTGCTCCAGGTCACTGAGCTCTGCTTTGAGCTGGTTCTGTCTGTCACCCAGCATATTTGAAATGCCTCCTAGCTTGGTGACAGCCGCACTTTGGTAAGTCCACCTCCTGGATCCTAATCGGAATCACTGATGTAAATGAGAGGAAGACCCCAATAGCAGCCCAAACCTGTGTCCAGGCTGACATTGGCATCGTCTCACCCTAGCCAATATTCCTCCATGTGGTTCTCAACAAAAGATCACGGATGAAGATCACAAAGTGCTTTATTGAAATCTATATAGATTATACCAGAGATCACAAACTGGTAGCCCCTGCATTGGATTTAGTGTTCTGCTTGCCTGACATACGTTTTTTACAATTATGAACCAGTTAAAAGCATTTTAAAAAATTCAGAGATTTTGGGAACTCCCTGGCAGTCTGGTGGTTAGGACTCGACGCTTTCACTGCCAGGGCCCAGGTTCAATCCCTGGTTGGGAAACTAAGATCCTGTAAGCTGTGCAGCATGGCCAAAAAACAGAAATAAATAAAATAAATAATAAAATAAAATAAATTTTTAGATTAAAAAATAAATTTAGAAAAATTCAGAGATTTTATATAATATTCTGAATTTTCAGCCTCCCTTGAAAATTTTGAAGATCTGATAACCTAAGACCCACATTACCCAGTGTGATGCAACTGGAGCTGAGTGGAAGCTTCTGCCTTTCCTAGAGGCATTTCTCTTTGATGTGCCATAGTCCCCACCTCTCCCTACTGCCTCACTCCCAGCCGGTTTCTCTCATTTACATCACCTGACCAGCCTCTGTAGGCAATTGAGCCATGATCTCCATCAGATGCAACAAATGATCTAATTCATTAGGCTAGCAAACATGCATTGACGTTCTACTATGTAAGTAAAATAAGACAAACAGGTTCTCCCAACTTGGTCTCTTCCCAGTGAACCCCTGCTGGTTCCAAGGATCACCACTTGCTTTTTTTTTTTTTTTAAGAAGATAGGAAATTATGTCAAGTATCTTTTTTTTTTGAATTTTATTTTATTTATTTTTTTATACAGTGGGTTCTTATTAGTCATCCATTTTATACACATCAGGGTATACATGTCAATCCCAATCTCCCAATTCATCACACCACCACCACCACCACCACCACCCCCCCACGGCTTTCCCCACTTGGTGTCCATACGTTTGTTTTCTACATCTGTGTCTCAATTTCTGCCCTGCAAACCGTTTCATCTGTACCATTTTTTTAGGTTCCACATATATGCGTTAATATGCGATATTTGTTTTTCTCTTTCTGACTTACTTCACTCTGTATGACAGTCTCTAGATTCATCCACGTCTCTACAAATGACCCAATTTCATTCCTTTTTATGGCTGAGTAGTATTCCATTGTATATATGTACCACCTCTTCTTTATCCATTCGTCTGTTGATGGGCATTTAGGTTGCTTCCATGTCCTGGCTATTGTAAATAGTGCTGCAATGAACATTGGTGTTCATGTGTCTTTTTGAATTATGGTTTTCTCTGGGTATATGCCCAGTAGTGGGACTGCTGGGTCGTATGGTAGTTCTATTTTTAGTTTTGTAAGGAACCTCCATACTGTTCTCCATAGTGGCTGTATCAGTTTTGGTGGGAATGTAAACTGATATCGCCACTTGCTTTGACACGTCTTACAAACCATGCTTTTAGTAAGCTGATCTAGCATCTTGCCAAGGGTGGATACAAATCTCACTAAAGTGTAAACTACAGAAGAAACTACCTTACCCATTGTGCAAATCACAGCTTCTGGCCCCCTCCTCTTTGCCTTTCCCCACGATTGGGCTCTCTCCTGAAGTTCTCTTCCTCCCCTGGGATGAGGCTTGGATTCTGTAGAAGCAGGTATAGTTGCATTCCCCTTTTCTGTCCTGGGCTTCGGTCCCATGATGTGAGGGTGCCTTTGTCACTTCCTCAGAGCAACAGGAGCCTGCAAACGGTGACTTTCAGTTCCTCTGCAGGGCACAGTGTTTACCCCGAGCTGCCCATCCACTCCTGTCTACCTAAACTGAGCCCCTCTCCCCCAGAGGTCGAGGGTGAGCCCAGCTGGGCAACTGGTGGACCCACATTTGTCACCACACCTTGCCAACCAGAACACTTTGCTAGTCTTCCTGTTCAGTGCCTCGTAGCTTCAGACAATCCCACCTACCCAGCAAGGCAGGCTGAAAGCTTCCTGTTTTGATCTGTGCCTTTGCCATCTTCATTAAAAAGTGTTTTTCCTCACTGAACAGTAATCCCCTCTGCATTCCCCCAGTGAAATGTTAACCATTTTGTGTCAACGGTATTCCTTCCTGATCCAACGTTGCTTCCAGAGATTGGGGCCGTGAAGAGGGTAAGGCAAGTGTACACACGAAACCAGGCCTCTAAGAATTGAAAGAATGATTTTGCCAAAGTGATACATGTCGCTGGGCCCCCTGCAGTGGCAAACGTTTGACCATAGGTTCTCCAGGGAAGAAAGCAAAGCCCTGAGTTGCAGTGTTTGCCAATTTCTGTGGGGTAAATACTCTCACCATGGCTCCCACCATAGTGGCCAGAATCAACAATCAGCTCTTGGGGTTCCGGAAAAATTGGATTTTGAACCAGAACAAGTAGGCACACGTGGGCATGAGCCAGCCTCAGCACATCACTGGTCTGTGAGTTATGAATTCATACCTACTACTGCCCCGGTGAGGTCTGTTGCCTCTGAGACCATAGATGTCTTTATTAGAGGCTCCTGTAACTTGTTAGGGGTCAGACAGATTAATAATCACTTCCACTTTACTTAGAGCCCTTTTAATCCCCAAACCCTTATTTATAAGTTATTTTAATTCAGTTTTACCCATTCCTTTTTATCACATTTGGAGAAGATATTTTTTTTCTACCTGACTCTTCTTAATTTTCCAGTCCTCTGAGCTTCAGTTCACTTGTCTAAAAAATAGGAGTTGATACTGTATTAGTATATTCAACACATAGCAGGAACTCCCTGATGATAGTGAGGCCATGCCCTGGACTTATTATATCAGCTCATTTTAACACGGAACAGATCTGAGACTCTTCATCCGTGAACAAAAAAAGCTGGCTCAGCCTTAGAGAGCTGAATGCCATTGTCCAGGTCATACAATTACTTAATGGTGGAGCTAAGGTTTGAATTTGTGGCTGACAGGGTGTTTTGTAAAAATTAGTTGCAAGCATTAAAGATGTGAGATTTCTTCTAAGAATCTCTATTTTTACCTTCCCTTGAAGGTTTTGAAATTCTGGCAACTCTCGGCCCAAGTTACCCCATGGGAGTATAACTGGAGCTAAGTGGAAGCTGGTTCCTTTGAAGGGACATTTCTCCAATGTGTCACTGTCCCCACCTTGCCCTAGTGTCTCACACCCTGCCTGCTTCACTCACACATTAGGCTTCAGATTTTGTGCATCTTCTAATGGGCCACACTGCTTTCTAACTGAATATTACTTCCCCTTGCCCACTTTTTCCTCCCCACTTGACCAAGGAAGAAACTGAGACCCAGAAGGTTTTGCTAATTAGCTCAGGTCAAATCAGAAAGGCCACAACAAAGTACCTAACTTTCGAAATCAGGTTATGTGATCAAAGCCGCAGTGCCTTCTCACTATAAAGCAGTGTCTTCACAAACTGTTTTAATCCCTTCTAGCCCCACACTGCGCCTGCATAACCCTCCTTTTAATAGGCAAACATCGAGTGGGTGTCTTTTTATTTGAATAGGTTCTTACAAAGTATGTATTGTTGTTTTGCATGGATGCATTTTTAAGGAGTGATACCATAGCCCTCATTCAGTTTTCTAAAAGTGATACCATAGCCCTCATTCACTTTTCTACTTTCTCTGCCAAAGGATCCTTCCATGTGACTATGTACACATCCAGCCGGCTTCTGGCTGCTGCATAGCACCCTATTGTACACGTTGACCACATTTTACCTGTCCCCTCTCCCCATGATGGGCACCCAGTTCCCCCCAGATCTCTGCCACCACAAACAAACCTGTAATGACCATCCACATAGGTGAGCCCAAGGTGAGCCCTGGGGCATATGCCCAGGGGTGAAATTGCTGGGTCATAGCATATTCACATATTTAATTTGTCTAAATGGTATCTGATTGCTCTCCAGAATGGCTGCACTGGTCTACACTCCTGGGATTCTTTATACAACACAAGATGTTGAGGGAGGGAAGGAGGGAGAGAGACTTTTAAACATATAATACCCATTAGTAAATAAGGTCCTTTGGATGGAGTTCAAAATAGGCTTGCCTCGTACCAAAGGTGCCAGAACACACAGGCAGAGAAATTGGAGCACAGCAGCCTTTCAGAGTCCAGGAGCACAGAACTTAGAGTAAGGGACCCGAGACCTGGGTTCAGGTTGCGGTGCTGCCACTTACAGGGCAAGTCATTTGGCCTTTCTGAGCCTCAGTTTCTTCATCTGTAAAATGGGAAAACCGATAGAAACTTAAGTAAGGTTGTTTGGTTTCTCAAAAAAATGTTCATCCTTCCGTTCATTCATTCTCAACGCCGAGGTGAATACATGATGCATTTTGTCACCTAAGTGCCGAGTTTCCGAATGTGCCCAGTCTCATTTGACACCCTGTTTTCCCTCTTGTCAGCCTAGGGACTCATAGGACCAGAGGTCCAGTCACAGAGTAGGGTTTTGAACTGGTCTGTGCAGAGTGAGGTAGGATGTGTGCTGAGAGCCTGCTGAGCCCAGCGGGGAGGATGGGGGTGTAGGGGTGGGAGTGGTCCTCATGGGCAGCCATATTTGGGGGAGGAAGAGGAAGCAAAGGACTTCAAGTCTGGTCAAGTCCTCTGTAAAGTGGGGTCCAAATTCTTCGCTGTTGGTGAGGAGCTTTGCTGTGGGTTGAGGACTTGAGGGTAAGTCCTTGGATCAGCTCTTGATGGAGGGCTTAAGATAGACAAGTAAAAAGGACTGATTTGGAGAGTTGACCATGAAAGGTGAAGTTCTTCCAGAAGCCGACCCCACGCTTGGGTACCAATAATTGATTAAAGAAAGGCTCCCAGGAGAATCCAGTGAGAGAGTGGGGGACGCAGGATGGGAAAGAAGAGAAGCCAAGCAAAGGTTTCACAATTTCAGGTGAAGTCTCAGACCCAGCCTGATGCTACAAGGAGCTCTGGAGTATGAATTACACCTCGGGCTTTGTTCTGCATCAAAGCAAAGAGCTGGGCTTTTGCACGCACACTCCAAGCACAGGTTGGCTGCCTTGGGCATGGGGAGTCCGAACACTCTGGTTTCTCCCGGACCTCCTTATGAAACGAGGTGCCTCCAGTGCACAGGGGGAATCACCTGAGGTTGCAGGTTCAAGCCGTTAGCAGCAAAGCACAGAGCCCCCCGGAAGAGAGGGCGCTGGGGGCGTAGACAGTAAAGGGATCTGGGAACTGGGTAAGACACCAGCCACATTCCATGTAAGGACCTGTGATTAGAAACCACACATTTATATTAACACCAGTACTGTGCACACGTGCTGCTCAGTACCTCTGCCTGCCATGATGCTTCCCCCTCTCTTGGCCTGGGCAACCGCTCTCCATCCTTTGCATCTCAGCTTAAGTGTTGTCTTTTTAACGAATAATTCCCTGACCCACTAGGCTGAGTCCCCTTGTAATACCCTCCCAAGGCACTGACTTCTCTCAGCCTCTGTACCTTGTCATTATTTACTTGTTTATTGTATCACATCTTGCTTCTCTGCTAGACTATGGGCAAGGCCTGGGTCTGTGTTGGTCCCTGCTGAATGCCCGTGGCTGAGCCCTGAGTGGGGTTCATGGTAAGAGGTTAGTACATGTCAGGGGGCTGCCTGCTGGCTTGACGAGCCACCAACTCTGGTCTGCTTCAGCCCTGCCCAAGTGCAGAGGGTGGGCTGGGGAGCTGATCCTGGACAGTGGCTTCAGTGGGCAGGGCCTGCAGATGTACAGGGAGTGGAGGGAGCCATGGGGACAGGATCTCTGGTGCCAGGGTGGGGTTCAGGCTTGTCAGAAAGATGATGGGGCCCTGAGGGGCCTGGAGGTCTACACAGAGGATGAGACTGCAGGGCAGTGGCCTCTGGCAGCTGGAGAGCAGATGTGGCGAAAATGAGGGCGTGGAACTTGAAGACGTGTCCTTGCGGCAGGTCCTGGTGATCAAACAAGTTGTGCGACGTTGAACAAGTTACCTAACCTCTTGGAGCTTCAGCTTTTTCATGAGTAAATGAAGAAATTATGTCATGAAGTTTCAATAAGAGGTAGAATCTCAGGAAAAGTTCATTCTTCCCTTCAGACTTGTATTTGTCAGCATTTGCTGTGTAAAAAGTACTCCAAAATCTCAATAGTTTACAGCAACAAACATTTAATTTTCCTCTCCTGGGGCTGTTGGCTGAACTAGGCTGGGCTCTCCTGGACTCAGCTGGACCAGGCTGGACTCCAGGTTTCCAGTCAGATCTGGGTCTGTTCCTCACGTCTTTATTCTTGGCCCATGCTAGAGGGCTGGAGGCTCCCTGGGGCACCTCTTCCCATCAGATCACAGGGGCTCAGGAGGGGCAAGCAGAAACCCACAATGCCCATTAAAGCCCTGAGCTGGGAACTGGCACTTTGGCCCACATTGCTTTGGTCAAAGCAAGCAGCATGGCCAAGCCCAACATTGGTGGGACAAAGATGTGAGTTCTCCATACTCTAAAGCAGGGATGGCACTCTAGGTACCATGATGGTGGATATGGCTGCAAAATTCTACAGTAGGGCAGGGCTACTCTGCCACAGCCCTTCTTCCTCATCATCCAGGCATCTGTTCCTGTGAGCTCTTGGAGAAAGCGTAGAAACCTTTTCCATAGTTAGCTGACAACCTCTCTCTGATGCTGGGTGTGATGCGGTCTCTAAGCTGTCAGCTGTGATTCTACTGACAAAGGACCCATCCTCTTCCGGGGTCTTCATTGTGGGCCTGAGGTCCCCAGATGAGGGTTCCACTGTTCAAATGCGCAGACCACGTGCTGGCAGACAGCACTGTCATCCTCTGCCCCCTTGCTCTGACTGCGGTGACACCAACCTCAGATGATGCATCTCAGAGCTGTCATTTCAATACAAGCCAGAGATGTAGGCGTCCTAGTCCTCCAGCCTGCAGCTCCTTTGATGTGAGAGGTTCAAAGCATTTTACAGCTGCTCAAGGCTGCCGGGAGAGTGCAGGACTCACTGCCACTACACAGATATCAGAGAGTGAAAGGCAGAGATTCGGGGCCTTATGATCTCAACATCCCTGTGGGGATCCCAGCTCACAGGCGAAAGAAACGAGCAAGCCTACAGGACCCCTGAGTCTAGGAGTTGACCCAGCGCCCGGGGTACCCCCGTGGGAGAGTGCCGCGGGCGGGCTTGCCGGGCCACTGGCTCTGTTGGGTGGATGGCAGGGCTGGGGGCAACCTGGGGAGGAGTGGCTACAGGAAGCAGGGACTGAGAAGTGGGGCAGTGAGTGGTTACGAGCCCAAGGAGGGGGCATGGGTTGAGAAATGGGGGCGTCAGCTCTGAAACTCAGGGAGGGACGTGGATTTAGAAATGAGTGTGGAGACTGGCGGGCGAGCGGAGCCCATGCCAAGCCGTTCTGGGAAGTCTGCCCAAAACAAGGCAAGAGCAAAGCTGAAGAACCAAGCCTCAGGAAGTGGGGGCTGATTGGAACAAGGTGGATGGGAGACCCCAGCCTGCTGGCTGGGCGCGAGACAGAGCCCATCCCCATCAGTGCCAGGCCCTCCAGACCTGGGCAGAAAGGGGCCAGGGCTGCCCGGTGCAAGCTGGGAGCAGAGATGTCCCGTTGGCTACCGCTGGAGGGGGGAGGGGAAGGCGGGGGCTGCGCCGGCCCGGCACTCAGTTTCTCCTTTTCTTCCTTTAAGCTTCATGCCTCTTCCCAGAGATGTCACATTCCTCCCTTCTGCACGGAGGAGACTCAGCACAAGCCTGGTGTTGGCTTTTACCCTCTTCAAAGCCCCAGACAAGTGGCTTTAGGACCCTATTGTGGGTGGGCAGTGGATACAGGACTGTGCCCACAGATAGCAAATGCCAGCCTCCCCACTCCCGCCACCACCCATCACCTCACGGAGGGTGCCTGCTGCCACCCAGGATAAGAGCTTCTCCCACACGCCGGCTTTCACACCACCCAAGCCGCCCACTGAGCCGCTAGAGGCTGGAGCCTGCCGGAGGATCTCCGGCCACCTGATTGCACCCCGAGTTGGCGGCGCCCTGTGTCTGGTCCCCGCACTCCCGTCTAGCTGTTCGTGCCACCCACCACCTCCCATCCCCTTCCTCATCTTGAAACGTCCTCCCTGGGTACTGTTCTTCTGACAGTGTCTCTGACCACCAGGCAAGTTGCCTAACCTTCCCGAGACTCAGTTTTCTCATCTATAGGATGGAGCAGTGGCACCCACCTGTGATATTCAAGAGACTGTAAATTATTATTTTTTAATATGTATTTACTTATTTGGCTGTGTCGGGTCTTAGTTGCAGCACGCGGGATCTTCATTGAGGCATGTGGGATCTTTCGTTGTGGCGCGCAGGCTTCTCTCTAGTTGTGGTGTGCAGGCTCTAGAGTCCGTGGACTTAGTTGCCCCGCGGCACGCGGGAGCTTAGTTCCCCGACCAGGGATCGAACCCGCGTCCCCTGCATTGGAAGGCGGATTCTTAACCACTGGACCACCATGGAAGTCCCGAGAGACTGTAAATTAGATAACATACCTAACACGCCTCGCCCAGTTCCAGTTTCTTCCTTGTGGGGAGTGAGACCCTCACCTGGGAAGGGCCAGGGAGGTTCCAGGAGACCCCTCAGAGAGCCCCCTCCCCTGCCCCTGACACAGGACATACAGCAGGGAACTGTGTCCTTGCCACCATGACCTATCTTTTGTCCTGAGTGACTGATACCCAGGATTGTCCACAGTTTCAAAGCAAGACCAAGGAAAGGAGGGCTCAATCCCCCGGACCTGGACCCAGAGAGCTCACCTTCCCCAACCACCATCTCCGCCCTCCAGGTACCCCTCTCACAGCTCACAGCCTGTGAGCTCCCAGGAACCTACAACACCAGGCCTTTTACGAGATGTGGCAGCTCCGGCTCCCTGCAGCTTGACTACCAGGAGGTAGCCCCTTCAAAAGGTCCCATGAGTGGCTCTGAGACATCCTGAAAGACCCCTCAGCGTGCCCTCTGCTGGCTGGCCAGCTGCGGCACTGCACAGGACATCCTTCCCCTCTCCTGCTTGTGCAGGGCTGTGGCAGGCTAGACACTTGAAGCAGCTGTGCGCTGCCCTGTGCACCACGAGAACACCAGGGTCCCTGTCCCTGCCTGGGGCTCTGCCAGGTGCCAAAGCCCGTCTCCCAGCCTGCGACGTTCTGCTCCTCCAAAGTCCATGCTTCAGTCCCCATCTCTCTCTCGTTCTTCCCAGAAGCTAAGCCAAGCCCACGGGTCCTGGGAGAGAAAGAAGCTATGTCAACATCTACCCCAGCCGCCTGCCCTTCCAGGCTCCCCCCCTTCTCCTGGTCACACAACAAAACCTGCCCTGCTCATCAATGGATGGGACCTTTGCAGGAGTCCAACTCCACTCCCCCACGACCAATTGCCTGGTGCACCTGGATTTCAGCCCCAGCCCAAAAAGTGTATGTAACTGAAGCAAGTGCTACCCCTCCCCACTGGTCAGTCCCGAGAGCACACCTGCCACGTGGCTTGTAGGGCTGTGGCCACTGCCTCACCTCCGTCCACTCGTGCAGAGTGACTCTGTGATTGTCTTTTTATTTTTCATACATCAGTACTATTATGGTTAATTGAGCATCAAAGATGTTTCCAAGATGTAGTTTTTGTACAGAGGCTTCCAGATGTATATAGACCAGAAAAGCTTTTGTGCAATTAAAAAAAAAAAATCAGACACTTTTAGACAAGATGCATTTTTTTAAAAATTGAAGTATAGTTGATTTACAATACTGTGTTAATTTCAGGTGTACAGCATAGTGATTCAGTGTTTTTGCACATTATATTCCATTATAGGGTATAATTCTCTGTGCTATATAGTAAGTATATCCTTGTTGCTTATCTGTTTTATAAACAGTAGTTCATATCCCATACCCATACCCATACCCCTAATCTGTCCCTCTCCTCTTCCCTCTCCAGTTTAGTAACAAGTATGTTTTCTATATCTGCGAGTCTTTTCTGTTTTGTATATACATTCATTTGTATTGTTTTTTAGATTCCACATATAAGTGATAGCATATAGTATTTGTCTTTCTCTGTCTGACTTATTTCACTAAGCATAATATTCTCTAGGTCTAACCACATTGCTGCGAATGGCATTATTTCATTCTTTTTTATGGCTAATATTCCATTGTATATGTATACCACATCTTACTAATCCAGTCGTCTGTTGATGGGCACTTAGGTTGCTTTCACATCTTGGCTATTGTAAATAGTGCTGCTGTGAACATTGGGGTGCATGTATCTTTTTGAATTAGTATTTCCGTTTTTTCCAGATATATACCCAGGAGTGGAATTGCTGGATCATACTGTAGTTCTATTTTTAGTTTTTTAAGGAACCTCCATACGGTTTTCCATTGTGGCTACACCAATTTACATTTCCACCAACAGTGTACAAGAATTCCTTTTTCTTCACATCCTCACCAACATTTGTTATTTGTAGAGTTTTTGAGGATAGCCATTCTGAGAGGTGTAAGGTGATACTTCATTGTGATTTTGATTTACATTTCTCTAATAATTAACAATGTTGAGCATCTTTTCATGTGTCAGCCATCTGTGTGTCTTCTTTGGAAAAATGTCTTTTGCAATCTGCCCATTTTTTTATTGGATTTTTTTTTATTGAGTTGTATGTGCTATTTGTACACCAAATATTAACCCCTTGTCGGTCACACCATTTGCAAATATTTTCTCCCCTTCTGTAGGTTGTCTTTTCGTTTTGTTGATGGATTTCTTTGTTGTTCAAAAGCTTTTAAGTTTAATTAGGTCCCATTTGTTTATCTTTGCTTGTATTTCTTTTTCCTTAGGAGACTGATCCAAGAAAATATTGCTACAATTTATGTCAAAGAGTGTTCCACCTATGTTCTCTTCTAGGAGGTTTATGGTTTCATGTCTTACATTAGGGTCTTTAAACCATTTTGAGTTTATTTTTGTATATGGTATGAGGGATTGTTCTAATCTCATTATTTTATGTGTCTGTCCAGTTTTCCCAACACCATTTGTTGAAAGAGACTGTCTTTTCTCCATTGTATATTCTTGCCTCTTTTGTCATAGGTTAATTGATCATAGGTACATGGGTTTATTTCTGGGTTCTCTATTCTGTTCCATTGATCTGTGTGTCTGTTTTTGTGCCAATACCACACTGCTTTGATCACTGCAGCTTTGTAGTATAGTCTGAAGTCGGGGAGGGCTATACCTCCAGCTTTGTTCTTTTTCCTCAGGACTGCTTTGGCAACTTGTGCTCTTTTGCAGTTCCATATAAATTTTAGGATTATTTGTTCTAGTTCTGTGAAAAATCTCCTGGATATTTTGATAGGGATTGGACAAGATGACTTTTAAACCCTTCCCTCTTTGGGTGTGTGTGTGTGGTTTTTATTTTGGTTTTTTGAATTTTATTTTATTTTTTTATACAGCAGGTTCTTATTAGTTATCTATTTTATACATATTAGTGTATATATGTCAATCCCAATCTCCTAGTTCATCACACCACCACCCGTGCCCACTGCTTTCCCCCATTGGTGTCCATACATTTTTTCTCTACATCTGTGTCTCTGTTTCTGCCCTGAAAACCAGTTCATCTGTACCATTTTTCTAGATTCCACATATATGCGTTAATATAAAATATTTGTTTTTCTCTTTCTGACTTACTTCACTCTGTATGACAGTCTCTAGGTCCATCCACATCTCTACAAATGACCCAATTTTGTTCCTTTTTATGGCTGAGTAATATTCCATTGTATATTTGTACCACATCTTCTTTATCCATTCGTTTGTCGATGGACAGTTAGGTTGCTTCCATGACCTTGCTATTGTAAATAGTGCTGCAATGTATATTGGGTTGCATGTGTCTTTTTGAATTATGGTTTCTCTGGGTATATGCCCAGTAGTGGGATTGCTGGGTCATATGGTAATTCTATTTTTAGTTTTTTAAGGAACCTCCATACTGTTCTCCATAGTGGCTGTATCAATTTACATTCCCACCAACAGTGCAAGAGGGTTCCCTTTCTCCACACCCTCTCCAGCATTCGTTGTTTGTAGATTTTCTGATGATGCCCATTCTAACCAGTGTTAGGTGATACCTCATTGTAGTTTTGATTTGCATTTCTCTAATAATTAGTGATGTTGAGCAGCCTTTCATGTGCTTCTTGACCATTTGTATGTCTTCTTTGGAGAAATGTCTATTTAGGTCTTCTGTCCATTTTTGGATTGGGTTGTTTGTTTTTTTAATATTGAGCTGCATGAGCTGTTTATATATTTTGGAGATTAATCCTTTGTCTGTTGATTCGTTTGCAAGTATTTTCTCCCATTCTGAGGGTTGTCTTTTCATCTCGTTTATGGTTTCCTTTGCTGTGCAAAAGCTTTGAAGTTTCATTAAGTCCCATTTGTTTATTTTTGTTTTTATTTCCATTACTCTAGGAGGTGTATCAAAAAAGATCTTGTTGTGATTTATGTCAAAGAGTGTTCTTCCTATGTTTTCCTCTAAGAGTTTTATAGTGTCCGGTCTTAATTTAGGTCTCAAATCCATTTTGAGTTTATTTCTCTGTGTGGTGTTAGGGACTGTTCTAATTTCTTTCTTTTACATGTAGCTGTCCAGTTTTCCCAGCACCACTTATTGAAGAGACTGTCTTTTCTCCATTGTATATCCTTGCCTCCTTTGTCATAGATTAGTTGACCATAGGTGTGTGGGTTTATATGTGGCCTTTCTATCCTGTTCCATTGATCTATATTTCTGTTTTTGTGCCAGTACCATATTGTCTTGATTACTGTAGCTTTGTAGTATAGTCTGAAGTCAGGAAGTCTGATTCTTCCAGCTCCATTTTTTTCCCTCAAGACTACTTTGGCTCTTCAGGGTCTTTTGTGTCTCTTTACAAATTTTAAGATTTTTTTTCTAGTTCTGTAAAAAATGCCATTGGTAATTTGATAGGGATTGCATTGAATCTGTAGATTGCTTTGGGTAGTTAGTCATTTTCACAATATTGATTATTCCAATCCAAAAATATGGTATATCTCTCCATCTGTTTGTGTCATCTCTGATTTCTTTCATCAGTGTCTTATAGTTTTCTGAGTACAGGTCTTTTACCTCCTTAGGTAGGTTTATTCCTAGGTATTTTATTCTTTTTGTTGCAGTGGTGAATGGGATTGTTTCCTTACTTTCTCTTTCTGATCTTTCATTGTTAGTGTATAGGAATGCAAGAAATTTCTGTGTGTTAATTTTGTATCCTGCAACTTTACCAGATTCATTGATTAGCTCTAGTAGCTTTTTGGTGGCATCTTTAGGATTCTCTATGTATAGTATCATGTCATCTGCAAACAGTGACACTTTTACTTCTTTTCCGATTTGTATTCCTCTTATTTCTTTTTCTTCTCTGATTGCCTCATGTGGCTATGACTTCCAAACCTATGGTGAATAATTGTGGTGAGAGTGGACATCCTTGTATTGTTCTTGATCTTAGAGGAAATGGTTTCAGTTTTTCACCATTGAGAATGATGTTGGCTGTGGGTTTGTCATATAAGGTCTTTATTACGTTGAGGCAGTTCCCCTCTATACCCACTTTCTGGAGAGTTCTTATTATAAATGGGTGTTGAAGTTTGTCAAAAGCTTTTCCTGCATCTATTGAGATGATCGTATGGTTTTTATCCTTCAATTTGTTAATATGGTGTATCACATTGATTGATTTGCGTATATTGAAGAATCCTTGCAATCCTGGGATAAATCCCACTTGATCATGCTGTATGACCCTTTTAATGTGTTGTTGAATTCTGTCTGCTAGTATTTTGTTGAGGACTTTTGCATCTATATTCATCAGTGATATTGGTCTGTAATTTTCTTTTTTTGTAGTATCTTTTCCTGGTGGAATGGTGGCCTCGTAGAATGAGTTTGGGAGTATTCCTTCCTCTGCAATTTTTTGGAAGAGTTTGAGAAGGATGGGTGTTAGCTCTTCTCTAAATGTTTGATAAAATTCACCTGTGAAGCCATCCGGTCCTTTTCTTTGTTGGAAGATTTTTAATTACCGTTTCATTTTCTTTACTTGTGATTTCTCTGTTCATATTTTCTATTTCTTCCTGGTTCAGTCTTGGAAGGTTATACCTTTCTAAGAATTTGTCCATTTCTTCCATGTTGTCCATTTTATTGGCATAGAGTTGCTTGTAGTAGTCTCTTAGGATGCTTTGTATTTCTGCAGTGTCTGTTGTAACTTCTCCTTTTTCATTTCTAATTCTGTTAATTTGAGTCTTCTCCTTGTCATTTCTTGATGAATCTTACTAAAGGTTTATCAATTTCATTTATCTTCTCAAAGAACCAGCTTCTAGTTTTATTGATCTTTGCTATTGTTTTCTTTGTTTCTATTTCCTTTATTTCTGCTCTGATCTTTATGATTTCTTTCCTTCTACTAACTTTGGATTTTGTTTGTTCTTCTTTCTCCGGTTCCTTTAGGTGTAAGGTTAGATTGTTTATTTGAGACTTTTCTTGTTTCTTGAGGTAGGCTTGTATTGCTATAAACTTCCCTCTTAGAACGGCTTTTTCTGCATCCCATAGGTTATGGACCATCGTGTTTTTGTTGTCATTTGTTTCTAGGTATTTTTTTATTTCCTCTTTGATTTCTTCAGTGATCTCTTGCTTATTTAGTAACATATTGTTTAGCCTCCTTGTGTTTGTGTTTTTTACATTTTTTTCCCTGTAATTGATTTCTAATCTCATAGCGTTGTGGTCAGAAAAGATGCTTGATACGATTTCAATCTTCTTAAAGCTACCAAGGCTTGATTTGTGACCCAAGATGTGATCTATCCTGGAGAATGTTCTGTGTGCACTTGAGAAGAAAGTGTAATCTGGTGTTTTTGGATGGACTGTCCTATAAATATCAATTAAATCTATCTAGTCTATTGTATCATGTAAAGCTTGTGTTTCCTTGTTAATTTTCTGTCTGGATGATCTGTCCATTGGTGTAAGTGAGGTGTATAAAACCTGGTCTGCCAGGTTTTCTCATTGTAAAGTTACTATTTTCCCCTTTAAAATGATTAACTCTTTTGTGGGAAGACACTTCGAGGCAATCTAGAGAGTCTGCTCCTCCTCAGATGCTCCCCCACTAGTTTTAGCATCTTTGGCATCTGTTGATTCTTTCCTGAATCGGCTATTACTGTGAAGGTTGCCAAACGGTGACTATTTCCATCATTCCTGTGACAGTTACTAATCAGCATTCTACTGTGAGAAAGAGCTTTCCCTTCTCATTTATTTACATGAGTATAGACTCATGAATTCCTATTTTATTCAATGAATTACAATTATTTTTATTATTCATTTTGATGCTCAAATTGGGCCAGATGGTCCTTTCAACTGTCCTTTCAGTTGTCTCCTGACTCCTGTACCCTTTTGACAAATCTTCATCATTTTGTGAACATTTCCTTACTTTCTGGGGCAACAGATGTTCCAGGCCCACATACACCTTTCCTGCCCCAGCCCTAGATTTAGCCCGGCCCTCTCTCCAAGGAGTCTGGTTCTTTTTGTTGGAGAGTGGTATTTAGGTGGGTTCATTGCCACCGGGGTGTTGTTGCTTCTGGATCCTCTCAGAAGACAGAGCTGGGAAATGTGTGTGGACACACACACGCACTCACACCTGCATCAGTATTTACCTGTATATAGTAAAAAACCCTGAGTTCACAATGAATCTTCCCCTTCCAGCTGAACACTACAGAGTTCATTCTAACCTAACTCCCTCCTCTGGCAGTGAGAGACCCGCCCCCGTTTCTCCATATATTTCATTTGCTCGTTTCCCTGTGCGTAGCCAGTCTTCTGCTCTGCTGCCCCTGGGCCCCCGGCCAGGCCGGCTTCTAAGGCTCCGATCACTTCCCTGCCCCAGCTACTTCCTCTGCCCCCTGACCACTTCCTTGGCCCCAGCCCCAAAGCCCCACTGGCTCTGGCCACTTCAAAGGAAGAGCAAGGAAAGAAAGCAAAATGATACATGTCTTAAAGAAAAAAGAAGAAGGGAAGGGAAAAAGGAAGAGCTGATTGGATTTTAAGGAGACACATCCTGGGGTCCATTCCAGGTCAGATGGCTGAAGAGGGATTTCTGGATCTGAAGCTTTTCTCCAGGGCTCTTCCCCAACCCGCCTGCGCACCCCCCTTTCCCATCTCATCAAATGGCAGCGACATCAGCCAAGTTCCCAAAGTCGGGGATCTGGAGTCACGCTCCCTGGCGAGCCCCACGCCCTTACCAGCCCCTCCCCCTCCACTGCACCTCCCCGGTTCAAGCACCAGAGTGGGGTTGCCGGGGTCCCCATCTTCCACTTAAATCACTCTTAGAACAAAATCCAAACTCTGCAGGTCCCAACAGAACCAAGAGACCCACGATCTGGTCTCTCTGCCTCTCCCTCCTTCACCCAAGTTGGAGTCTGTGACTCTTAGAAAGAGGTTTGGGGGAGACGAGGTGGTTAAAGATTCAGACCAGTCCTGAGGGCAGAAGAAAGACCAAGGAAAGCATTTCAGGGGCTGGCAGAGGTGCGGGAGGGCAGAGGCAGGGCGGGAGGAGGTGGCTTCCAGACAGTGAGAGGTGGGCAGGCCTGGGTGGGGAGTCCAGCCCCTGCTGAGCTGATGTCTGAGTGGAGGAAATGCTGCTGGGGGCGGGGATTGCGCCTGGACAGCCAAATTCCACACTACCCCTCGCTCTGCTCCATCAGTGCAGCTGCCTCTGGACGTGTGGGAGCCCCAGGTCTGGGGGACTCCGGGGCTTGGGCTGAATCCAGCTCTACACCCGCCACTGCCTCTGAGGCCTCCGACACCCTTCCAGCCTCCGCAGGCCCAGGATCTCCCCACTGGGAAAATAGAAACAGTAACGACACCAGCGCCTCCCACCCCGCCATTCTCGTCACAGCAGACAAATGGTATTGTCTCCCTGCTTAAGATCTTTCTAGTGACTTTCCCACCGACTTGAAAGAAACGCTTTGCTATAGTTGGGATAATAAGCCCACTGCCCCACCACCACTTCTGCACACTTTCCCATTATTTGTAAAATTTCCACAATGCTTGTATATACTTTTCATTTTAAAACGAAGCCTGGCAGAGCCCGAGGAGAAGGTGCCGGGCAGCAGTGTCTTCCCGGCGCCCCCTTGCTGGCTTCCTCCTGGGGGCCCTCGCCTTCTTTCAGTTCCCCATTTAGTGACAGCAGACAGCACTGAAGTTAAAATTACCCTCTGGGAAAGTTCGGCCTGTAGGGTGCTCCAGCCTCCCTGCCTTGCTCCGCCTTCCCCTGGAGGGTGTCTGAAAGTCAGAGCCCAAGAACTAGTTCTGGAAACACCACATTTCTCAGAGGCCGCAGCCCTGAGCTTCCAACGGTCTGGACATCAGCTGTCCTTTGTTTTAAAGACCCTAGTGGTCTGGGGCCTTGGGGGGCGGGGGGCAGCCCTGTCCCCTTGCTCCGCACTTTCCCAGGAGTACTGTATCTGGATGAGCACAGGTGCCAAGCCGTAGAGTGAAGGGGTCTCTCCCTGCAGAGTCTGGCTCAGCAACCCACATCGCAGTGTGGGAAGCTACAGCTTTTCAACTGTGAAGTCCGTTTTAGGCACTGCACACATGTCTCAAAACAGGGGTAGGGCCTGTCATTAGCCGTGCAAGGCACCTGGGGGACTGCATGAGGCTGAACCTAGCAGGGCCCCTTTCCTTCGAAAACTTATAAGCTTGTGGGGAGGCAGGCACGGCTGGGCTTGGCAAGGCGCTGTCTGCAGGGACTCCCTGAAATGATCTTGCTGGAAATCACCTGGAAATTTCCATAGACCTGGAAAGAGGAGGCAAGAGAAGAGTTAGGTATCTTGTTTCACGATCTGAACTAACCACTTTTTTTTTCCTGCATCGCTTTTGGTGATGAACATAAATTTGCGTCCATTCAGTCAATCCCACAAACCACGAGGGACGTCTGCTCTTTGCCCCGCACGTCGTAAATTCAGAGCCGACTTTACGCAGGAATTGCTGCTCTGTGTTTTTCAGATCAAGCTTCTGCTCTGTGCGCTGGGGATCTGCCACAGAGAGAAGAAATTTGTTCCTGGTGGTGGGAGAGTTGCCGCAGAGCAGAAATCCCATTACTCCCCCGGGGCGCCACCCTGGGGAGCATCGGTAACTGTGAGGGCCGCTGTCCGCAGCGAACGGCTAGCGTGGGCTTCAGGGTTTCCTTCTCTGTTTCGGAATGACTTGGTGAATCTCTTCAGGAAGGCAGCTGCTGTGGAATGAGGAATTGAAATCTGGTGGCCGTTAAGGATCCAGGGCAGCCCCCTGCCCCAGAAGCGTGGCCGGTCCCCCTCCTGGTGTGAGGGCTGCCCTTGCCTGCAGGACACGCGAGCCTTACTTTCCCACCGCTTCCCTGGGCGTCTTGTCACCGTGGGCTCCGTGGGCTGCTTCTGTGCTGTGTGTCCCACGTTCGAGCCCAGACCCCCTCCAAATCCCCTGGCTTCCGGTGGTGTTTGGAGGATGGGAGGCACGGCTGCGTGATGGGAAGGTGGGGGACCTCCCATCCCTGCTCCGTCCCTATGGGGCTGGCTTCGCGGAAGGCCTCAGCTCCGGCCTGGCAGCCCTCTCTGGGTCCTGCATCTGCCCCCCGCATGCTTGGATCAGGAGGGAAACTGCTCCCCCACTTTGCAGGTGTATTCCTACACCCTGCCCGCTAAGTCCTTCTGAAATCCCCCCAGGTGAATGTGGCATCTGCTTCCTGCCTGGACCTGACTGATACACACGACGACCTTGTAGTCAGACATTTTACATTTTAAGGTGTTGGAAAGGCATCACCTTTGGCAGATCAGATTGAGGGTGAAGGAAGGGGGTGCTCTCCTGCTACCTACCCTCCCCCCAGCCATTTCTCCGTATCCCCCGCCCCAGGCCCACATAGGGTCCTCTCTGACCATCTCTCCCCCTGACTCATCCTGACCCTAATCCCGCAAATCCATCCAAGCACTAACTGCCGAGCATCCCACGACGACCAGGCCCTTTGGCACCATCTGGGGACGCGACAGTAAGCAGATCTGGCCCCTGACTATGGGCTGCATGGGCAGGCAGAATCAGATGTGACCAGGCACCCATCCCCACGGGGCCCCAGTGCTCCTGCTGGCCCACGGTCAAGGCACTGTCCACTTGGAAACCCCGACTCCCACTCCTGGCTTTGACTTGGCCATCCTGCCTGACAGAGGGCCTTTCTCGGCCCAGCTCAGGAGTGAGAAGGCCGTGGCTGGGCTCCTCCTTCCTAGGCATACAGAGCCTGCGACCCACCTGTCCAGATTGCACTCCTCACCCCCATGAGCGGGGCTGCGATTGGACTCAACCCTCATTCTCCACCTTCCTGGGAACCTGGGCCACCTGGGCAGCCAGCAGTGGTGGTTCACCAGGCCCTGGTTCCCTGGCCTCTGTGACCAGTCCAAGCACACGCAGTGTCCCAGCAGCTCTGTCTCAGCGCTCAGCACCCGCCCACCTCCTCCCTCACTGGATCCATAGGGTTCAGATGAATTTTAGAGTGTTCTGTTCTTCTGCACGCTTAGTACCCGGCGTATTTCATCAATTCTAAGGTGTTTATTTTGTCATATTAACATCTCCAAAATCAGTTGTACCCACAGCTTGATAGTGTATCTTGGTTTATGCTTTAGCTTTTAGCAGTACATAAAATAATACGTGTCTCTGCATTGGTGCATCTAAATTGCCATAGCTCATGTGCTCTCTCAAACGCACATTCCCCAGACCTCCTCCAGCTGAGAACCCTTTTCCAGACTCACACATGAGTCGTTTCACTTTGACTTTCTTTGATACTTTCACATCCTTTTTCCATATGCCTAATGGCTTGTCATCCATTAGCTGTAAATTCTTTGACAGGATGACACTTGTCATGACTGCTTTAACTGAATCGAGTTCATCGACCTTGTGTCGTGTCAAATTATTTTTGTTATTCCGCTCACTTTGGGTTTTCAACCTATTTAAGTTACTTTTTAGAAGGCCCGGCTTTTTGTTAAACTCTCTACTAATTTACTGAATAGCTTAAGCCACACACTCAAACACAGAGACGTGCCCTCACGTACAGATTTATACGTGCGTGCATTGCATCCCACATGCAGATACTTGTGGAGAGAGAGAGAGAGACAAGGGGAGACAGAGAGGCAAGTGTGGAGCCTGAGTGAAGGTGAGTGACGGAGAGACAGGATCTCTGAAGGCAAACGCATCCTCACCGCTACTTGGGGTTACCACCAGGAACAGGGCTCAGGGACAAGTCTGAGTCCTGGTCCATTCCCAGATGTCTGCATCTGTCCCGGTCTGGGTCATCCTGCCTTGTCTGCTCTCCCAACCCCACTTACCTGTGGCCCTGATGACCTCCCACGTCAGTGCCAACCGTGCCAGAACAATAGGCACCTGACTTGAAGGTGGGCGAGTCAAGACAATCCAGCCTCGCTCAGCCCAGACCCCACCGACCTGGGTGGGCTTTCCAACGTGCATCCTATTTCCCTATTCTCCTTTCCCATGGGCGATGGGTCCCAGCAGCAGGCAGCCCCCGGAGGAGCAGTTGGGCCCCTGACCTCTAACTCCAAAGATAGCCCCTCCTCAACTCATTTTTAGATCACATGAATGTCATTGACCTGTTAGCTACTATGATAATGGGGGTGACTCATAGGCGCTCTGCCCCTTCAACGCCTGGGAAGCCCCACCCAGAGGGGGAGGCTCTTTGGGGCTCATCCCTGTACCCACCAGCAGCCTGATCTCTTGCTTCTGACCAGCTGCCCCCGGCTCGCTGCTCTTCCCTAAAGCCCGGCTGCATCACTCTCCTCCACCTGGGGCTGCAACCTCGCTCAGCATCTTCTTGGCTGGATCAGGAACACCCGGCCTTACACTGTCCAGTTTTGCCATCTGTGCCGGGGGAGGGAGAAGTCCTCTGGGTCTCTGACTGGGCCAGTGGGGAGACAGTGGTGCCATTCCTTGAGATGGAACACCAGGGAGGGGCGGGTCAGGGGACTGGGCAGGGAGGATGGACAGGATGTTGGGACATGTTGGGTTAGGAGCAGTAGGGTACAGCACTGGTGAGACCCTAAGCCTCCTGCTTGCAGTTCTCCCATCCTACCCTGCTGCCTGATATAGCCCACCAGGGGGAATCACAGAGGCGGGGCCTTCATGTGGGCGGGGCTTCAGCAGGGGCGGGGCCTCAGTGGGCGGGGCTGCCTGCCGAGGGACCAACTTGAGTTTCCTGCTGGAGCCACCAGGCGATAAGAAGGAGACCTGGCCCCAGGGCATTTGAACAGCCCAGTAGAATTACCCTCCTGCTCTTCTGTCATCAACAACAGAGATACAAATCAGGGAAGATTTTTGTGCTGCCTCAACCATTTTCTGAGTTTTGACAAAACAGAATTATATCAAATGAAAAATATAAAAATAAAAGCAAAACGATTGCTATAATAGATTTTTCCCATGTTTAAAAATAAATGATCTTGGGGGTGGGGTAATAACTCCCCCCACCAAACACACACACACACATACACGCAAGAAGTCTAGAAAAAATATTCTAAACTATTAAAAATAGGTCTCTTGGGGTTGTGGGACTACAGGTGATTTCTTTTTTTTTTTTTTTAATTCTGTATTTAAATTTTTTCCCATAATGAAAATGCATTACTTGGTAACATAATACTTTTAAAAATAAAAGTTTTTTAAAAACTGAAAGAAAAAAATCTTTAAAACTGTCCTATCTGTGCCTTCTGCAGAGCGGCTCTTAGGGGCTGTGAGGGTGTGGGCGTCGCAGGCAGGCCCTGCGCAGGAGCCCAGGGCTTCTTCTGGATCGTGGTCACTCCCTCGGCCCCGCTGGTCTCTGCTGCAGGTGGCCTTTGTGGTTGGGTGATGTTCCAGCCTGTTCAATGTGCTTCTGCTTGGGATTTGTCCTCAGGCATCCGAAGGCGTCCCCGTGAGGTTCTTCACCAAGCTGGACCAGCTTATCGAGTTTTACAAGAAGGAAAACATGGGCCTGGTAACCCACCTGCAGTATCCTGTGCCGCTGGAGGAGGAGGACGCAGGCGATGAGCCGGAGGAGGAGACAGGTAGGAAGGGACGGAGGGGAAGGTGCCTCCGGGACCCTGCCTGCCATCTAAGTCCCATAGTGAAGTTCTGGGGTGTTTCTCTCACTTCAAGTGCTTGTAGATTGGGTGGGTCCGGTTATCAGAGGGGGTGACGTGGTGGTTAAAGACCAATTAGGAACACAGGCTCTGGGGTCAGACAGAGCTGGGTCAAACTTCCTGCACCCCATATTCTTAGCTGTGTGACCGTAGGTGAATTACTTAACCTCTGTAAACCACAGACCTCTCTTAAAGAGACACTAAAAATAATATCTACCTCTCAGGGTGTCGTCAAAGGAGTCAGTGTAGATCCCAGCGCCCAGTACATAGTAAGCACTCAATAAATGCAGCTAAAATCATTGTCAAAATAATTAGCTGAATTTTGCTGTGAAGAGAATGAGGAAGGAGATTGTTGCGCCAAGCTGGAAGGATGAGAAAGGATGTTCCTTTATATCATCATTAAAAGAAAATAAAGTACAGCCCCTAAAAGGTATGTGAGAGTCAGTCCTGCTGTTTAGACAGGGGAGGGACAGACTAATAGAGCGAGCGTCGGGCAGAGAGAGGCAGTGCAGCGGGGGAGCTCCCCTTCTCTTCCCCTCAAAAGTTCATGTCCTGAAAGAAAGCCCTGACATACGTAACTGAACCTCTCAACTGGTCAGGGCTCTTCCTAAGTCCCAGGGCTTGGAACCGAGACCCCCGGCGTCTCCCCTGAAGGACAGATTAGACCAGAGGTGTGGGGTCCCCGGCCTGACTCCGCCCATCCCTGGCTGCTGCCCGCCACGTGCTGGGCGTCCTTGCAACCTGCTCCGTGGGCCACCCTTCCTCCCACCTGCCTGGAGACAGGTGAGCGATTGCATGTCGGCAGCCTCCTCCCAGGGTAAACTCTGAAGAGCCGTGTCACCGGCTCCCGGAGGAGACGAGGGCCAGGCAGAGTGTTTCAAAAGGAGCGCAGGTCTGCAGAGGTGAAGGGGACCCAGGCAGCCGTGTCCCTTGTCGCCTCCCTGGCCCAGTGAGAGGCGCCCTCAGCTGTGAAATAGCCTGAGCCGACATGTCCACGTGTGAGTCCAGGGTCACTCGCCAGCGCTGTGCCTGGGCCGCATGTCCCCCAGCTGTCCCCAGGAGCCCAGGCTCGGCCTCGACACCGAGAAGCCATCGTGCAGAAATGCCCTCCGCACTTCCCTCTCACCCCCCAGGCCAGCTTTTCTGCCCCTCTGGGCATGGCCGTCTAAAGAAAGACCCCAACACTACAAAAAGACCCCCCAAAAGATCTGGAAAGAGAAGCACAATCTCAGGACGGCTGGCTTCCCTTCCCAAAAAAGGCCCATTGTCTGCTTGAACCCAAGCCTCTCCCACCCCCAGTCCAAGGGGTCGGATTTGGCTCAGGTCTCCTTAAGGTGCTGCCCATCCCCAGGGGGCTCAAAACGGGACCATGACCATTGAAGGAACCCCAAGCCAGGTGAGGAAGTGAAGGAACTCAGCCCCACCCATCATCCTTTAAAGAGAATGTCCCCGGGCAGCTCCGTGTCCAGAGCCGTGGGGCAGCCATTCCGTGTGAAAAAAGGCTCCGACAGGAGGTCGCAGACCCCAGGGGCTCAGGACCCTCACCCATTTGTGGTACGGGCAGGATGGAAGTTTTCAAGGTGAACGGGCAGGAGTCCCATCTCCCAGGCCAAGTCATTTGTTTCATATCTCAGTTCCCTGGGTGGAGGGAGCCCCTCACTTTCTTTCATTGTCTCTGGGGGTCTGGAGGGAGAGAGAAAGAAGGACAGAGGCTGGAGAGAAAGGGCAAAGAAAAGGGGGCCAGGGTGGGAGAGAGAGGAGCAGTGGGGCCAGACCTGCCTGCTGCCCGGTCCAGCTCCTCCCATGACGGGAGCCCAGCCTCTGCCGGTCCAGGGCCCCTGCTCTGCCCCGAAGCCGGCCGTCCTGCTGAGCTTCTGGGACTGCTGGCTGCAGCTGTCCGAGGCCAGCAGCCCTGCCGGCGTGGCCATCGGACCCCAGCAGGTGTTTGCAGAGCTCCTCAAGGGGACAAACTCTGTGTTGGGCCCCGGGGCAGAGACAAACAAGACCAGGTCCCTGCCCTTGGCAGGCTCCCCATCTAGCCCAGGAGCCAGCTGGCAAGGGAGCGGGGCCGGGAAGGGACAGTGCGGGCACAGACGGGTCTGTAGCTGGGCGCCGCGGCCTGGACCCCACGTGGCGGGTGGGCAGGATCACCGCACAGAGGGCGGAGAGGGTGGGCCACGTGCCCCTCTCCGCGGGCGGTGATCCCGAGGGAGGGAGCACGCAGCCCAGACAGCACTCCTGCTCTTGTCTTGGGTAGAAGGGGTCCTGTCTCCCCCCGAGCTGCCACCCAGAAACATCCATTTATCTGCCGGGCCATGTGAGGCCAAGGAGGTCCCTGTTTCCAACGAGAATCCTCGAGCCACGGAGGTCAGCCGGCCAAGCCTCTCGGAGACGTTGTTCCAGCGCCTGCAGACCATGGACACCAGTGGGTGAGTCCCCCCCTGGCAGGCCCCGCCACACCCGGGTAGCTCACCCTGTGCTCTGTCCTGGAGGTGCCTCTTCCACCCTAGGCCAGGTGGCTGTGGAGCCCGCCAGCCCCCCGACGGCGGGTCTGAGGGAGCCCAGCTCGCGGGGCAGCTCTGGCTGCACGGGCACTGGACGGCCCTGCTCAGGTGCTCCATGTCCCCCAGGCCCCGCGGCGTGGCAGGAGCTGGTTCTGGAATGATGGGTAGTTCTCTGCTGCAGGTGGCATGGCCCTGCTCCAGACTTCAGGGGCCTATGCTGTGATTCCCTTGCTGGGGCTTGCCGTGAACTCACGTGGCATCTTTTCCCACCCCGAAGACTCCTCCCACCACGCGGTCCACTGACTCAGATGGTCCCAGTGGAGGAGCTGCCTGCACTGCCGCCTGGACCCGCTCTGGGCCCCATGCAAAGGAGGCCAACTTCCTTGTCACTGGGAAACGGGTCAGAGCAATTGTTCCATGTGTGGTGTGGGCTGTGAGGTCTACACCGCATGCCACTCCTTTCTCTGTGGTGGCAGGAGTGAGGTGCAATCCTTTTAACACTTTGTTTCACCTGCCCTGATCCAGGGCTCTCAGGATCTGGCCCCGTATGTGGTACCAGACTGGTCCATGTGGATGAGTTCCTGCAGTTCCTTCGCCTCCCTCAGCAGGCCCAGGCTGGATGATGGGAAGTGGAGATATGGCTGGGAGGGGCGTTGGTTATTTTGCAAATCAGAGGCCCTGACTTTAACACAGGCCAGGGGATGGCTTCCACAGGGAGGACGCTCCGTGAGGGGAACCGTGTCCCCAGCACCCAGCATGTCACCTAGCACGGAGTCGGCACTCCCTAGATCTGTGTTGAATGAATTAATTAGTACACAGCCATCTCCATGTGCTAAAAATTTTAAAACATTTTTTTGTTTCTTCATGAGAAAAAGACCCTCCAAAGAATATTCTATTGGCAGGGCTAATGCAACATCTCCAACTTGAAAGATTAATTTGAGACAGCCAGGGCTGCTCACCTACCATCTGATTTAGCCAAATACAAAGGAAATGCCTGAAGGTACACACAAGCCAGCCGTTGCTAAAATATCTGGTGTTTCTATATTTCCACCTTGACATTTCCTCTAATTCTTCTCCAGGCCCGCCAGGTTGTATTCTCTGCACACTCCTGGAATTCCTTGTGCTATTTATCAAGAAGCTAAATATCCAGTGCTTTGAATATGTTGATCCGTTATGATTATCCTGATATACGTATCTATATAACAAATGCTTATTAAAATAGTTCAGGCAGAGCCCATTGTTTAGTTTCCTTGAGATTCTATTTCTCTCCAGGTTTAGGTGTTAAATGCAGGGCAGTCCTTGAGGAAATAGGCAAGGATGTTCAATGGTGCCACTGCTGCCCATCTCCTCCTGACTCTCCCACGTGGTCTGTTAGCTACATCTCCTTGTCAGTCCCTCCTCTCTAGGGACAGGTCTTCTCTACGGACTCAGGGCCCAGTGGGGCAGGACAGGTGTTCAGCCAAGCCTCCACGCAGCCTCCTGAGAGGGGGCGGGGGCAGCTGAGGGCTGGTGAGCACGGGAGGCCCGCCTTCTCTGGTGTGGCTTCTCAGCTAACAAACGGCAATGGAACTTGCCTAAAACTTCTGCTTGGAGATGGAGGTGTGTGGGTGGAGCACATTGGAGGGACCATGGTGCCTGCCCTCAGTTCTCTTCTGGGTCATGAAAAACTAAGCTTCTGCCTTGTGTTTTCAAGTTAATCTATGTTGCTTGTAAAATAGCTTTGTACACAGAGGACTGCCTTTAGATTATTCTTAATTATAAGACAACCTGCACAGTCTTTTGTGCAAGTTAATTAAATCTAATCAGTTAGGTCATAGTTAATAGAAGACTGCTGAGTAAAATCAACCTTCTCTGATAAACAGAGTTTAACATCTTTATGTCAACACTTTTCTACAACAAACATTTTAACAAATATAGCTTCCTAAAGCAAGTACTGATGGTCTCAGAGTTACAAGTCAGTAGGCACGAGAACTGTTAAAGTACATATCTTAATGCTGTAGGAGAGATTTTGTCCTTTTCAGCAAAACAGACTGAGGCAGAAACTGGATTTTTATGGTGTCAAGACTCAGAATAAGTATAGATTAAACTTAAATATTCTGACAACTGGTATGTAAATAATTGCTGACTTCTCAGGCTAAAAAAGTCAAAACGGTTAATCTATGTCTTTTCAGTCTTAAGAGCAACAGCCTTTCATTCTTTCAAGGATCCTACAGAAAAAAGAAACCTGTGACCTCTAGCTTCCACTTGATCGCAAGGCTGGAGCAAAGCTGTTTAAGGCTTGTACGAATTTTTTCACACACGTAAATCAACATCCTTGAGCCTCGGTTTCCTTGTTTGTAAAATAGGAATAATAGTAATATCTGCCTCATAACATTGATTTGTGGATTAGAGGGGAAAAAATGCATAATGTGCTAAGCAGAGTGACTGGTATATTATGCTCAGGACATACTTGCTGTAATTATAATGTTCATTATTATAGGAACAAAAACTCAAAAGTTATCCAGAAAAAAATGGTGCTGGGTGATAGAATGTAGAGGTGTGATCAGACCTCGGGGGCAGCCCTGGCGCGATGCGGCCCGGGCTCTGCCTCTGCTGGGCCATCCTGTGCGAGGCGAGGGCAGGTCCCCAGCCCATGTGCTTCATCCGTGATTGAAAGGGACTGGACCAGACCAGGGGCAAGGGCTGGGGGTGCAAAGGCCCGGCACCTAGGCTGCCAATACCATATCCCCAGCCCCATCACTCAGCAGAGACTTCCCCTCGGAGCCTCGGATGACTGGGAACCTCCTTGACACAGAGTTCCAGGTGTCCCTTGCCTGTGAACTTGGAGTTGGCCTGTGAGCTGGAGCCATTTGCCCTCTCTGGACTAGAGCATCCCTCAGCCCTCAGATTCTATCTTTAGGAATTGATGAAGCAGGAAAACAAGTCCTCTGTACATTTTCAAAGCTGTTCTGTCTCCTTTTCAAAGGATAAACATTTCCCATCCCCAGCCAGTATCACTTCCTTCCACCTACCGGAAAAGCCTTTATGGGTGGGTTTAGAGGCAGCCTCCCTTGCGCGCCCTTTACTCTTGTCTGACCTGATCTCCACCCCTTCAGTAAGACCCAGGGAGCCTGTCCAGGTGTGCGAATGTTCTCCTGGGGCCGGTGTCTCAGCTGGAGACTCTGAGAATTCAGACTTCTTCTTCTACCTGTTACTGTTGGTGTCTATGGTTTAGGAACCGAAGAAGCATGTTGTTATCTCTCCTTTTTTTTTTCTTCAGGCTTCCAGAAGAGCATCTGAAAGCGATCCAAGATTATTTAAGCACTCAGCTCACCCTGGACTCTGATTTTGTGAAGTCGGGCTCCTGCAGTCTGCCTCATCTGAAGAAACTGACCGTGCTCCTCTGCAAGGAGCTCTATGGGTAATGGCTGCCTGTGAGGATGGGAGGAAGGGGGACAGTGGGCGAGAGAACCAGCTCGTTAGGGTGACCCCTGCACTTAGCCCGGGTGTCCAGCTCAGGATAATTGGGCTGTTGGTGGGGCTTAGAAATCTGGTTGTTGGAGGTTTTGTTTTCATGGCATTTGAACTTGGTGGTTGTTGGCTTTTTTTTTTAAACGAAAGTTAATTCGAGGCCAGTTGCTATGGGAAGGGGTGGGCGGGAGTACACTGCCAACCCTTCCACACTTGCTAAGGATCCAGAGGCTGAGGCTTTTGCTGCTGTTCGTCTTTCTTGCTGCAGCCAGCACATTTGATAAGCACATAAGGGCACCAAGAGGAGATAAATTAAAATCAGCCTATTTTCTACGTGGGTGATGATGGCTCAAGATTGCCAGTGACGGCAGGTTTTTAAAGTGAGCCAATTCACCAAAACTTCAGTGTTCTGCTATTGAATTCACTGAAGGACCAATTGGTAAAAATTCTAGTTTCTTTTAGTGTTTTAATTTCATTATGTGCTTTAATTTCATTACCATTAAAATTAAGTTTAATTACATTTTAATTGTTAAAAGGGCAAACTTAAAGCTGATACGCTCTCTGAAGAATTGACAAAATAATTTTTTAAATGCTTGAAAAAATAGAAAATCACATTTAAAAGCATCTGAAAGAAATCACAGGGACCCAGAACAATCCCATGGCAAATGAAAGGTCGACATTTTGGTTGGAAAAATAGCATTTCATGTGGGTGAGGTTTTATCAGCCTATATAGTGTTTTGTGTTTTATTACATATACAGCAGTTTCAAAATTCTTTTGTCAGTTTCTCTGGTGCCATATCTATCTTAGCTTAGTTTCTATGCAAAAAAGAATCTTTCATCATCAGCAATCAAATTGAACTTTCCTTCTAAAGGCTCTTAAAAAGCACAATCAGTACATCTGGTAAGTTTAACAAATAATTTCTTTGACAAATTGAGCACTCATCAAATTGGCCAGTCAGGTTTACTTTCAGTGAATTGGCTTTCAACTAATGCAGTTTCAGCCCATTGGACCCAGAGCCATCATTTTTATAGATTTCCACAGAGAGATATTTCTCCATGTGATGCTGTTTGTTATAAATCATTTATCACTAGGAAACACACACACACACGGCACTTTCTTTTCAAGAAACACAATTTCATCATGACTGGTAGCAAGCTTTTATTTCTGCTCCAGTGGAAATCCTGTTCTTTGCTGCTTCCTTGTCCAGAGGAGGTATACCTTTAAGTTTCTCCGCAAGTTTCACCCAGTACACTCAGCACATTTCCCCAACACTGCTTTGCTACCTGGACTTTCCTAGAATCTGGGTCACCTCATCCTTATGGTGACAGCAGCTTCCTCAACATAGCTAGTTCTCTAGTCTTCCACAGGCCTTTATTTACTGAGCAGTTAACTTCGAGTTAGAAGTAGAGAGACCGCGTGATGTTCGAAATTACCCCCAGCATTCGTTTGTCTTCGCTTCATAGGCAAAGTGATAGTCAGGCTTGAAGACGCGGTTAGGGATGGACTTTTAGAAAATCTTAGGAAAAAATTATGTTTCCCATCCCCCTGCAACCCCTGCAGATGTTGTTCCATGAAACTAACTATAAACTAGTAGTTTTCAAACTGCTTTGATTGGAATAGCTGTTCAATGCATTCATTCATTCATTCACTCACTTAACACATATGTATGGAGAGCCTGCCCTGAGCTCTATTCTGGGAGCTGGGATGCAGCAATAAACACAATGCACAGAGTCCCTGCTCTTTAGACCTTGTTGGAGCTGATGTCTTAGCAAGGAAGTATAGCGGTAGATTAAGTCTGTAACTAAACAAGATAATTTTAGTAAACATCATGACAAAATAAAATAGGGAAAAGTGCTAGAGAGACGTTGGGTGGGAGGGTGCTAGTGTCCCTTGGGGGTCAAGGAGACCTCTCTGAGGCAGTCACAGAGCTGGGACCTCAGTGACAAGAGGGAGCTAGCCATCCAGCTGTTTGGCAGCGGGATGTCAAGTACAAAGGTCCTGAGGCGGGAATGAGGCCAGCCTCGAGGAACAAAAAGTCTGTGGGGCTGGAGCATAAGGAGCGAAGGAAAGTGTTAGGAGTGGAGGTTGGGAAGAGTCGGGTATAGGGTGGTCATATTTAGCAAATATAAACACGGGATGGCCAGTTAAGTCTGAACTTTAGATGAACAGCAAATACTTTTTTAGCATAAGTATATACCGTGCAATATTGGGATATACTTGCACTAGTAGATTATCCATTGTTTATCTGAAACTCTAATTTAGCTGGGTGTCCTGTGTTCTATCTGGCAACGCCAGCAGGAGCCACATCACACAGGACTCCCAAGGCCTGGTAGAGATTTTCAGGATTGTGCCGTAATCTGAGTCAGGGCAGTGGAGACTGGATCTTAGGAGGCAGACCCAAAGCAGCAGACAGTTGGGAGCTACTATATTTGTGACCTGATGGTGGCCCACGAGAAGGGAAGCAAGAGGAGGCAGGGATTTGTGTCTGTTTTGCATCCTGCTGAGTCCTGGGTTTCGACAGTGCCTGGCACACAGGAACAGCTGATAGATATTAGCTAGATGACCCAAGGCTTGGGAGCATGTGGGTGCTGAGGGCTGGTGTGACCCGGGGCGTGTGTGGATGGTGGAGCTGGCAGATGGATGTAGGGTGGGGGGAAGACGAATCGAGGGTGACCCTTAGGTTTTTGGTGCGAGCAGCTGAGTGGTGGATGATGCCAGTTACTTAGATGGGGAAAGTCAAAGAGGAGGGAGTGGACGAGGGGCATCTTTCTCTGAGCTACCATTGGCTTGAGGCTTTATTAGACATCCTGTGAGCTGAGCCACCAACCAAGGATTTAGTTCTAGAAGTTAGAGCCCAGGAGACCTCAGGGGTAAGGGTATACATCTGGGAGTCATCAGCATGCAGTTGGCACTTGAAGCTGGGAGATGAGTGGGGTAAGGTCACCGCAGGGCGGAGTGCAGATGGAGGGGAAAGGGGGCCCAGGGTAGACGTTGAGAGGTGGGGTGGAGGAGAAGGAGCTGGAACGGGGGGCTGAGGATGGTGCCAATGGTGGCCAGGTTTGTCCACTCGGACCACTTGGCCAACACAAACGCCAGGGTGAGGATGGGAAAGTCACAGAGAACTGAGGAGTGAGAAACAGTGCAAGAGCCTCCTCTGCAAAAATGTCATTACAATGTCAGTACCTGTGTCTGAAAGAAGGAGTTTCCGCAGCACAAAGGCTCGAGGAAGATTTGTAACCCTAAGTTAGATTATCTAGAACCAGACAGAAACTTTTCCAGGGAAAGAGAATAAAGAATTAAGTCTCCAGAGTCTGGAAATACTTGATAAGCCATGAAATGGAGAAATGAGGAGAATTGTAGTAGAATTTTAAAATAAAATGTGGGAGAGGTTATTGTATCAATTAAGTGAGAGCAGGGTAAGGATTTTGATAAAGAAACCAACCAACCAAAACAAAAATACCATCATTATAACTGCTTCATTGGAGGTCATAAAATGAACCCATAGTTTTCAAATCAAACTTGAAAATCAAATCACAAAACAGAGCAGAGTGTCAGGGAAGTATATATAAAAAACCTGAGAAGACTAAATAAGCATATGCCAAGAATGTGTGATTAGAAATCGATAGTCTTTGGAAAGAGGGCATAGAGATTCAACTTATAGCTGGTAGGGTGGGCTCTTCAAGAAGCAGGGAAAAAATGATGTGTAATTGATGACTAAATATATAAAAGAAAAAAATGTTTCCAGGTTTATAAAGGAGCTAAATCCAGGTATTGAGAAGCCTCATAAAGATCCAATTACAGAACAACCAAATAGCAGCACCAAAACCTCTTCTTATAATCTTCTAAACCACAAGGGAAGATGAGTTCAGAAAGTAAATAATTAGGAACAGCACTGTTAGTTTTAAAAATTACAATACTTAATACTATTCATACTCCTTGATGATATAGTAAAAATTCTGAAGCAGTATCACCAAGGAGAAGACTACTGACTTCTCCTTGGGATTAACTCAACCTAGATATCATTCAAGAGCCAAAGGAGTCTTTGCAGATTTAAAAAATTGGTGAAAATGTACTAATCACAAGCCTTCACTTCAAAAAGTTTCCAAGAATTTTTTTCCAGAAATTTTAGAGTGCTGGTGATCCTAAAAATAAGAACCCAGCAGCCTACTGAGCAGCTGGATATGAACACACCCAAAGCAAAAGTGTTGATTCTGTGTTCCCAGAACACAGTATGATGAAAATAGAAATAAATAACAAACTAGCCACAACTACCCAACCATCTGGCCTTTCTTGATCATCTCCAATCACAGCTGAATTAAAGAAGACACTTGACACAATGATAGCCTACATGGGATAGGTTTGGAAACCCAGGGTAATCAAGCCTCTGTATATCAGAACTCTAGCTGATGCAGCCAAAGCACTACTTGGAGGAAAAGCCATAGCTTTAAATGCTCTGTTATGGAAAGGGGGGTGTGGAACAATAAGTCAAGCATACAAACTTAATCCAGGCTCTCAGTCTCCTGAAGGCATCATGGGTCATACCCCAATTGCCTTGATATTTCCACGGTCATGCAAAGTACTGGAAACAGTAATGTATTCAGTATTCGTGAACAAAGATTGAATGTGTGCCAACTACAAGCCATGCACTGTTCCAGGGGCTAGAGATACAGCAGTGAACAAAACAGAGTCTTTAAGAAATCTCTGTTAAGCGAATGAACAATAACAACAACTGGAAAGGAAAAGAGCAGGGGGAAAATAGTTAAAAACAGAAATAAATTAGGGAAAAGTCAATTAAGGAAATTTTAAAAATTAGAAATGTAGGAGATTTAATAATTTGCATTAAAGATTTCCAAACCAATAAAGAGTACAGTGTACAATTACGTGGCTACAAATCTTCAAATTATAATTAAATGAAACAAATATTTTATGTGAAATATGAAATATAAAAATTACCATGTATGCCCTCTTTGAACTTTCAAGGAATAATAACCATGATTTATAAATTATTCAGGAATGACAAAAATCACCTAATTCAATACTCAAGAAAAGTACAATTCAAATCCGAAAACCTAATCAAGAAAATAGCCTGAAATAAACTATATCCAGTTTCATTTATTGATAGAAATGTGTAATATTTCAGTAATATTCTAGCAAATATAATTTAAGTGATATGAAAAATGTAGGTTTTATCTAAGAAATCACTGTAAGGGTGAGTTAACATAAAGAAAACACTGTAATTTAGCAGGAGATTAGAGATAGGGGAATCATTTGCATAGATGTATTAATAGACTTGATAAAAGTCATTTCTAATCTTTAAAAATCATTATTTAAAAAGGAATAGAAGGATCCCTCCTTAATAATGCAATATGTGTCAATGTAAAACCAATTACACTTAACAGGGAAACATTAAAATCATTCCATTAAACATTTTAATAAAAGAAAAAGAGATGCCTATCATCACCTGATTATTTAGTACTGTATGAGAAATTTTTGCTAAAGCAAAAAGAAAAAGAAGCAAAAAATCAGAGAAGAAAAAATTAAGAAAACAACAAAGTATCAGAATGTTTCTTCTGAGTCTGGAGTTCCCGGTTGGGAGATACTGGATGTGCTAGCTGGAAACTGAATGGGAATCTTGGGGAAATTAACCATCTCTCTGAGACCAAGGTGGGAGGAGCCTCTCCTTCTGGAAGGGCTTCCTCAGGGGGCCTAGGCCCCTTCTGGGCTGTCTCTGGGGTCTGACCTGCCTGAGGACTGCAGCCCTCCCTGTCTTTGCTCCCCATCTTCCCTTGAGCTGGTGACCTGAAGCTGAGACAAGCTTCCCAGGGACCCTGCTGATGGTGACTTCCCTGGACAAATCCTTTCTGTATGATAAGACCAGTTCTTAAGTCTTCCAACTCAAGTCCCTATGTGTCATTGGTCATTCTGACCCTAACCAATACCTCCAGACACGTCTGAGAGCCAGATTTCTCAAAATTTTACCAAGGTTAGAAATACAGAGAATAACAGCATTATTCTTAGAAAATCCTAAAGATTCAGTTTGTGTATATGTACTTGTGTTTTTAAAATAACATTTTTAAAAAGGAGAACAAAGAGGGAGATCTATTTGATGTTAAAGCATGTTCTAAATTAGTGCTTTAGAATTTCTTTTTTTTTTTGGCCTAGAATTCTTTTATGAAATGACAGTTTAAACAGAATACCACTATGTTAACAGAGTAGCTCTGTCGGAGGTGGGATAGAAACTGAGAACCCTGTCTGCCTGGCACTTCCCTCCCCCTCCCCAGGCCAGTTACCTCCCCCCACCCCATCCTTGGCCCCCAGAGGCGTCCCAAGGATGGCCAATCAAAGCCAGTAGGCTACAACACCATCCTTGCAATGGTGACATGTATAAATCTATGAACATGACATTGCCTAGTACATATGAGGCACTCCAGAGTTTTTGTTGAATGAATGATATGAATTCTGAAAATAAATCCTATCATATTTAAGATGAGCTTGTGCAATGATCTAGCCCAAAAGATCTGTGGAAAAAAGAGTAAGTGCAGTTGAGTGAAAATGAATAGCAACATGGAAAAAGGTGAACTTATTTCCACCACATATTTTTTTTAAATTCCAGATGAAGTAAGGAACTAAAAAGATATAACAACAACCCCCCAAAACCCTGTTTATAACATAATTTTTAAAAGAGTGAGAAACCAATTTAAAGTGAGCTACTAATTGCTCACGAGTAGATACTGATGATAAATTTTTAACTAAGGTAAGCAAAAAAAATTCCAAGGAAAAGGTGAAAAATAGAGCAATAAAAAACTATAAAGCACTTTAAAATGATATCCAGCCTACCTAGGGTGAAAACAACAGAATGGGAAAAAAAAACAAAAACTTACAACACCTAGATTAAATAAAAAGCAAAGCAATAAGTAAAGAGTTTATACCAATGTAAAAAATACCAACAAAATTCCCAACAGAAGACCAACAATGGACATGAACAGTTTATAGGAAGAGAAATACAATAGAAACCAACCAGACAGAAAAATACTTAGACATTAGAAATTAAAGATATGCAAATCAATTCATCAGTATTAAAATGCACTGTTATGCCCACTAAAAGAGAGAGAAGAGAATAACAGAATTCAGATAGCACAAAGGATGAGGAGGCTGGAACAGTGCCCAAGGCCACCGTCACTCAAAGGCTTAACGATATTGATCAAGAGCCATAATCTCTGGTTATCTTAAAACTGTCATTGAAAATAAGTAAAGAAGAGCTATATGAACAAAGCTGTTCACAGCAGCCTTTATTTATAATCACCAAGATCTCAAAATAACCCAAATATCTAGCAATTGATTTTGGTACATTTAATTGAGAGAATATTTTGAAACCACTAGGAATGTTGAATGTGTAAAAACATGAACAGTTTTTGATGAAATAATAGATGAAAAATAGAACTCAAAATTGTCTGCCCACCATGCCCAAAACAATGGGAAAATAGAAAAAGATGAGAAGGGAACAAAGGATCAATAAAGCCCTGGTATTGGAATTGTCAGCGTACTAGACAATGACAGATCTCTCTGGGCCTCCACCTTAGCTGCTCGGAGGAGATGTGAACCGGAAAGCACAGACTGCTGGCACGCGAAGCCCCTGGGGCACCAAATTAAAATGCAGATTCCAGACCAAAGCAGGTTGGGGCCCAGACGTTTGCGTTTCTAACACTCGGTGAGGGTGTGATTCTTATAAACACTAAAGTTTGGGACCATAGATTACTAAATTATTTCTAAGTAGTTTTGTGATTCTAGGTTCAAATTTTCTACGAGCTGCGTAGTTGAGTGTGGCTAAACAAAGGTGAATCAGGTTTACGCATCGCGGCTCCAGTTTGGTCCTGGTCAGGACGGAAGGGGTGGGGGGTTCTCAGGAGGTGGACCAGTACCGGCAGGCCTGGATCTCTGCCCGGGATTGTCCTTCTGGGAAGGATCCCTGCCTTTGCCAGAGTGGGTGTGACCACGCCGCGTCTCCAGCTGGAGCCTGTGTGCCCGATGCCTCACTGGGTCCTCACTAATCCTTGACCTTCACCCTGTCTCTTGCCCCCAGCGAAGTCACCCGGACCCTCCCTACCCTGGAATCTCTGCAGAGGCTGTTTGACCAGCAGCTCTCCCCTGGCCTGCGTCCACGGCCTCAGGTAAAGACATTGGGATTGGACAGATGAGATTGATAAAACCGGTGGGGGAGGGGTGGGGGGGGTGTCGGATGGGGCATGGGGAGAAGAGGTAACCAATGTCCCGAGGGCTCAGAAGGAAGCACCGCCTTTGTTGGACCCCCAGAGTATAAGGGGGCCGGGGAGCCTCAGCACCCTGACTCCCAGTAAGGTTTATCCCCCCGCCCCCGCTGGATTTTGATTTGAGGAATAAAGATTTCAAATTATGCAACCACCAGCATAACTCCTTATTAGTGCTGAATAAGGAGGCAAGGCAGGACCTTTTCCCATCATTTCTCATCAGAAAATGAAAAAAACACGAGGTGCCTAAATGTTTGATCCCGCCTCGTGCCCCAGGAAGAGCAGGTGAAGGCAGGCCCCCGCCAGACACACACACACACACACACACACACACACACACACACATGCACACACGCACACACGCACACACATATGCACGCTCACAGCCTGGCAGGGGGCCAAGGCCAAGTTGTCTGTGTCACAGAAGGTGTCCTCGGCAAAGCTAAAAACAAGGCACAGATAGGACTTCCAGAGAAAGCACTTGCAAGGGACAAGGGTTTAAAAATGTTTAAAAAGCAAACCCTTCCACACACGATTAAGTAAAAGCAACCAAATTTTTTAAGTGGGAAGAGGAGTTTAAAAGCCTGTTTGACTGAAGAGGGACTGGGAATAGCTGGGATACCCTGGAAAAGATGTTAGTAACACCTCATTAGTAACTGGAAAATGACCTGCAAGGCAGGGAGCCCTATTCTTACCTCTCAGACAGGAAAATTTGATTGGTGAAGCCAGGACTTGGCTCTAACATGAGGGTCAGGGACTCGCACGGGTTCATTGCTCACAGTTGAGAGTGGAAATGGGTTTCCTGAAAGGCAATTTAGCCGTCGGCATGAAAATGTTTAATGCCCGGAGTCCTTCAAGCAAGCCATTCTACCTGCAGGCAGCTGCCTTAGGGTCTACATGTTTGCACAGAGATGTTGACAAAAATGTTTATCGTAGCTTTGTCTCTAAAAACAGAAACGCTGGAAACACAGAGAGAGAAAGGGTTAAAGTATGATGCAGAATTCTGTTCTAAGGTGGATGCACTGACTTCAAGGCATACTGTTGGGTGAAAAAAGCAAACAGCAGAACAATATATGAACTAGGATGTAAGTCTACATGTGGAAATCGTACCAGAAGTGTTTATACCCAAAGGGCTATTCTGTTCACCACGAGGACGGGATGGAATTGGGCCAAAGGGGCCTGGGTCAGGGGAGACTTCAGGTTTGCCCAAATGGTTTTTTGGAGTTTTTTTTTTAACTGAGAAAATTTGTGTTCTATTTGTACAACTTAAAAATTCATCAGGATAAAAAAAAAACCAAAAACGTAATTTTGCTTTCCTTGAAGTGAATGGTGGGTTAATTTCCGGGAAAGTAAAAGCAAATCTAGACAAAACAGAGACCCTACCAGACACTAAAATTTAAATTGTTTGAATACAAGACCACACACCCAAATCTTTGAAGTAGGATTAGAAGAGGGAGAAGCTTCCAGAGAGATAAGCTGATAACAGCCACGCCCCAGCATGGTGCCCTGCGTGCAAAAGGCCAAAGTGTTTGCATTCGGTGGCAGAACAGAGTAGCGACGGGATGGGACGGTGGCAGAACAGAGTAGCGACGGGATGGGACGTGGCCTCAGGATTTAGAGAAACGGTTCTGGCTGCCACCCTCCTGTCTGAGACCCTGACTTGTCAAGGAAAGCAGGCAATGTCTTGATGCCTCCAGAAATTCACAAATGGAAGAGGGAGTTCCGAGGCTGCCTGAGGTAGAGGCAAGAACACTGGCCTCTGGATCAAAAACATCCAAGTTCAATATCTGACTCACCTCCCTCCCGCCTGACCCATCCTTAGTTGCCTTATCTGAGAAATGGGCATAGTCATATCTGCCACTGCAGGGGTATATGAGGGAGTAAATGAAATTGCTTGGGTGAGACATCTGGCCATGGTAGCCTCTTACCAGCACTAGGCCCTTTCCGTTAGGTAGGCAAGATGAGATGGGGACCCCTGCGTGACATTTATTTGAGAACTGCTGGGAGGTGCAAAATGCAACATTATCAAAATGACTGCTGGTCCGAAGTCTGGGGAGAGCCCTGGGTCTGCCCTATGTAAGAACAGAGAGTCGTTAACCTTGGAGCCCACATCCTCCGAAGTTCAACTGAAAAGCTAAGTGCAATAACTAGGTCAGCTTCTACAAACCCACAGGTGGCACTCAGACCAATTCGCCCACATTGAGGCTGAGTTGTGAATTTTGCCTTCAACCTCAATGCTAGTGACATTTGGGGCCGGGTCATTTTTTGCTGTGGGGGACTGTTCTGTGCCTTGTAGGATGTTAACACATCCTGGCCTCTACCCACTAGATGCCATTAGCATCCCCCAATTTTCACAACTCAAAATGTTCCAGACATTGTCAAATGACCCCAGAGGGCAAAATCCGTACCAGCTGAGACCCACTGGGCGAGATCTACATTCAAATCTCAGGTCAACACCAGCTGTGTGACCTTGAACAAGTGACTCACCACTCTGACTCAATTTCCCCATCTGCAAACCAAGGACTAGAAGAGTCAATACATCTTAAACACACTGGGCATAGCATACGAACCCATCACATGGTCACATGTATTCTGCCTAACGAGGCAGTAGAGGCTAAGCTCCAGCGTTCTTCTAATACCTTTTGTTCCAAGAACTAACTCCCACTTGGTTGGTAGCTTCATTTATACTTTGTACATCCTTGCCAAACCTGCCCCAAAAGACATAGATTCAAAGAGAGAGTGGGGAAGACACCATCCTACCACCAGGTGATGGCCCGGGTAGCAAGCAGGCGATCTCCAGTGTCTGAAGGAGGATGAGGGGGTTTGAATCTGCCATCTTTTCAACTCTTTATGAGAAAAACACCCCTAAAACAGGGGATCCTGTACTCTCCCACCTGCTGTCCTGCTCCATTCTTACCTGCATCTCAGCTCCACTCTTTTGAGCCCTCCCGCTGATCAATAATAACTGAAGACTGATTGAGAGCTTTATCAAGGAGCAAGGGCCAAACCAAAAAGAATTAGAGAAAGTCGTGACAAAGAGTAACTGCCCCGATGAAGGCGGTGATGGCTGTGCTGGAGGTGGCCGTAGCGGCGGTACAGCTGATGGTCAGAAGTGATGGGGGTTGGTGACGGCAGAAGGAGAGAGCTAAAGCGGCTGCTGGGAACCTGAGGTCAGAAGCCTCTGTAGGGACGTCCCTGGGGTTCCAGTGGGTAAGACTCTGCGCTCCCAATGCAGGGGTCCTGAGTTCCATCCCTGGTCAGGGAACTAGGCGCCGCGCGCCGCAACTAAGAGTGCGCAGGCGGCAACGAAGACCCCGCGTGTGGCAACTAAGACCCCAGTGCAGCCTAAATAAATAAATAAATAAATAAAAATAAATCGTTAAATAATAATAATACTTATTAAAAAAAAAAAAAAAGCCTGTGTAACCCGGCTGACTTATTCAGGAAGGGGTGGGGTAAAGGGACCTCTCCTCGTTGGTGATAACCCTCATTCCACTCTGCTTGGTGTTCAAGATCATCAAGTCTGGTGTTCTTGTCCTAGTGGAGGGCGGGGATGGTGCCCTTTTAACTCTACATCTCCAGCACCTTGGGAACGTGTCTGGCACAGAATAGGTGCTTTGTAAATATTTGTTCTGTGAATAAATGCTGGAGACCGTGGACTTGGTGCCAAGCAGACCTGGTTTCCTGGCCTGCTGTGCCGTTACTAGCTGTGTGACTTCTGACGGGTAACTTCAGCTCTCTGGGCCTCAGGCATGCATTGAACAACTTTACCGGGCATCTTCAGCTGGCCAAGCACCAATGTCACAGCACCGGACACATTTCTCACGGTCCCAATTCTCACATTGTTTACATTCTAGCAGGGGAAATACACAAAGAGCAAATAAACAATCGTGGTGATTGGTATGAAACAAAGCAGGGTGATCTAGTAGAGATGATTTTAGCTCGTGTGGTCAGGGAAGACCTCTCTGTGGCTCTGAGACCTGAATGACAAGGAAGTGGCCTTCTCAGGTGACATCCATGTTTCTAGGGATTCCTCAGAAAGTGTAGCTCAAGGCCAAGGGCAGATCAGAAGTGGGGATGAGCATGGCTGGGGCTGAGGGGTGGATCATACAGAGTCTTTAAGAGTTTGGATCATTTCCTCTCAGTGGTGGGAAGCAGCTGGACGAGGGGGTTTCGAGCAGGGGACGGCTGTGTTTTGGAAGCAGGAGCACCGATGCAGTACACGTAGGAGGGTGGAAAGGTTATCATCGAGGACAGGCCTCGGGTTTTGTTTAAGCAACTGAGAAGCACCAGGGAAGAAGCAGATTTAGAGGGAAGAAGAAAGGAAGATGTATTTTTTGGTCATGATAATTTTGAGATGGTTGTACATATCCCTGATTTCCTTGTCTGCAAAGGGGGACAGTAATCGTACTTGTGGGATTGTTAGGGAGATGAACCAAGATGAAGCATGGAAAGCGCTCAGCCTGACGCCTCCCAGTGGCTGGCACCCAGCATCCCGTCCTTGTTTGCTCTTTTCCTCATGTCCCAGGTGCCTGGTGAGGCCAATCCGATCAACATGGTGGCCAAGCTCAGCCAACTGACAAGTCTCCTGTCTTCTATTGAAGATAAGGTATGTGGGGGGCCCTGCAGCTTCCCTGGACTTCTCTCTGGCCCCCTCTTCGCTTGGAGAATGCCCAGGTATCCCTGTGACTCTGTCCGAAACTGTACTGCCTTCCCTTCACCTCCCAGCCTGAAGGGCCCCGTGCTTTCCTGCCCACAGGTCAAGGCCTTGCTGCATGAGGGTCCCGAGTCTTCCCACCGGCGTTCCCTCATCCCACCAGTCACCTTTGAGGTAAGTGCCTGTGGACTTGTGCTTCACAGGAGGGGGCTGGCGGGCATTCTGGTCCCTGTGGAAGGGGGGCTTTTGGCTCAGGAGGGAGCCCAACGGCTGGGCTGAGATTGACGGTCAGCGGAACCAGCTCCCTGGGAAGATGATTAAACCGTAGAATGGGTGCCCAGATGAACCTGTGGAACCTTCGCCGTGGGGAGGCTCCCAAGGAAGGAGCTTCTCATTGGCCCAAGATGCCAAAACTTCGTCCTGCTCCAAATGGGGGCAGTGAGTGTCATCAAACAGAGGGCCTCCCCGAACTGGCTGCAAAATAGTGCCTCAAGGAGGGATTCGGGGAAAAAAAAAGTGATTCCTGTGACTTCCCTGAAAGTGACTGAGTTAGAATCTCCAGGCCCAGAAATTTGTTTTTCTTTTCTTTTCTTTTTTTTTTTCTTTTTTTAATCGCTCAAAGGGGTATCTCTATTTGAAGAAATCAGTGTGTGACACTTTGAGAGATGAAATGTTACAGCTTGTACACCAAAATCAAAAAATGAAATGAAATGGTTACCAAGGTAATGCAGGTCAGGGGATCAAAGGTGAAGGGTCACACATTATTAAAAAGAAATCCAAAAGGACGGCTGCGTCATGATCTCTCATTAGTGTTCCAACGGTGCCTCTCTTTGGGTAAACTTGAACATTTCGGCAGACATTCAAGCAGCTTTTTCGGTAAAAAGATCTTTACATGACTGCTATCGCTGTTCCCATGATCATCTTCTATAGGTGGCGCGGTGTTGAGAACACGGTAGGTGCTAGTTCCGCAGAATACGCTTCGGGAAACGCTCTTCCGGCTTGTTTTCGGCAGCCATTTCCCCTCCGCCCGCCACTTCCTCCTCCTCCTCCTCGCGACCCGGACCCCGAGCGTGCTGTTTTTCTTTTCTTTTTGCCCAGCACTGGTTCCACATTCAGAAGCAGGACAGGATGCCCACCCCCAAATCCTTCCTAGCCCTGATGACAATTCGGTATTAAGATGTATTTCCATCTTCTGAACATGCCTAGGCAATTATCTTTTTCCTAATTATTATCAGCGAATGTTCATTTATTGGTTGTAACGAGGCCCAGGAGCGTAAATCTGTTACTGAAATCCTTTGTGGAAGTAGATGACACATCCGATTAATGAGTGTTGTCACGTTCAGCCGTGAATAAACCATCTTCCAGTTGTTCATCCGTTCCCTCCACCAAACCTGTTGGCGGAATAGCTGATGTGCACACAGTGGACAAGCTGGGCTCCTCCCACGTTTTAGCGACTCTCAGGATCTGCCCGTGGAAACTCCCTCTGCATCAGGGGAGGCTCAGAAACAGAAGCCCAGTGGTGCCGCACGGGAGGGACACCAGGGCTGGACACGTGGCCAAAGGCCACCCAGTCATATCGACAAGGGGTCACAGACTGGCACCGTGAAAGCACAGAGAAGGGATAACCAACAACTCCTCTTCCCCTCCCCTCCCCCCCCCCCCACCCACCTCCTTTTCACAGGTGAAGTCAGAATCTCTGGGGATTCCTCAGAAATTGCAGCTCAAAGTTGATGTTGAATCTGGGAAACTGATAATTAAGAAGTCCAAGGATGGTTCTGAGGACAAGTTCTACAGCCACAAGAAAAGTAAGGCCCCCTCATGTCTGTAAAGTTCTCATTCTGCTAATGCCCTTACTGTGGCCGGTCAGCAGCAGGCTGCTGGGAAAGCAAGTCCTGCTAGGCACCTTCCGCCCTCGGCTGGGGTACCCACCAACCCTCAGCCTGCCTGTGGGAACCCCCAGTCCTAAGGCTCCCCTCTCGTGCCCCCTCTACCTTGAGGCCTGCCCTGTACGCTCCACCTGCTTCCTCCCATCCTGGGGAAATGAGCTTATACTTGGCCCTGGGTGGCGGTTCCACGTGTGTTCATGCTCTCCCCTGCTAGGAGCCAGGCTGACGCGTCTGGTCATCATTGTGCCTGGTTCAGGCCCTGCTGACCGAATCAGGCTGCATCTCTAGGGTAGCACAGACAGAGAAACAGTTTAGCATGGCATTAAAGTCATGAGCTCTGTCTGAATTCACATCCCAGCTCAGCCACTTAGCACCAGTGTGACCTTGCACGTGACACTTAACCTTCCTGGGCCTCAGTTTCCTCATCTGTAAAATGGGGATGATAAGGCTCATGTGAATGGATCTACGTGTAAGGCTCCTTAGGAAAGCCTAGCACATAGGAGCCAACTCTGGGCAACTGAGGCTTTGCATTTCAAACAAACTCATCAGTAAAATGGAAAATGTTCACACGCCAAAAACTTATAGAGAAGCTGCTGTGGGCCAGGCACTGGGGATCCAGGGCGAGCAGGATGGTCGAAGACTCTGTCCACGTTCAATTTACATTCCAATGCATTGAGTGGCCAATAAATATGTCAATACGATGATTTCAGCTATTACTGAGTGCTCCGAAGAAGGCCACAGGTTGGATGGAGAATAACTGGGGAGGGGGTGGGGAGGCAGTTTTGGAGGCATAGTCTAGAATTGGCAGCCTTGATAGTGAGGATGGCAAGTGACAGCCTGCAGTGTGGCCAAGGTCAGGGGAAGAGAAAGGCTACAGAGAGGCTCTCAGGGGAGGGACCCCTGGAGGACAGCAGGGCTTTGGGCAGGAACCAAGCAGAATAGGGGAAAATGCTCAGATATGCCCCTGGCATCACTGGCCTCGGAGGCTGGCCTGCCAGGGAGGGGGCAGCTCCAAGCCTCAGTTTCTCCATCTGTTCAATGCGGGGAGCCTATGTATCGTAACATGATATTTTCTGAGCCACATTTCCTTACTTGATCTCATTTTATCCTCGCCTGGCTGACAGATTCCCTGAGATACTTGGTAAGTGCTGTGGACTCTCCCCTCAAATTTCACACAGCAGTTTGTATTCCAGTTCAGGTTTTCAAACCCCTGAAGACAAAGTCCCTCTGGTCTGTAAACAGTATTTTTTATTCTGCAGGGGCTCAAAATTTGTTTAGTAGCATATAATTAGGGATACCGGATTAGCAAATAAAAATACAGGATGCCCAGTTAAACTTAAATTTCAGATAAACAGTGAAAAAGTTTTAGTATAAGTATGTCCCATGCAATACTTGGAACATACTTATAGTAAAAAGGTATGCCTTTTTCTGTAAAGGAATCCCAGGCATCCTGTATTTTACCTGGCAGTTCCAGGCGTGATCAGTATCTTTTGTTCTTAATAAAGTAGTATGAGAAGAGAAAGAACAGAGAAGGATAAAACAGAAAACGTCAAAGTAGAGAGTAAAGGTAAATATTTTTTCATGAAACTTGTGTTGTAGCTATACATACACATGCACACACACATAGAAATTGTGTGCATGTGGTCACCATGTAAAATCTTTCTCCTGCTGTCTGGAAGCAGAGGACTCTCCTCTGGTTCTGTTAGAAGCCTGACTTGTGGGGTGGAATGTTCTGGAAGCAGGTTCTAGTTGGAGACCATGACTGATGGCTGGTGTGGGAAAGTTGGGGAGGTCCCGCCGCACTAGCCTGGCCAAGCAGATGCCCGTAGGGAGCGTGGGCTGTGCTTCCATACTGTCTGCCCACTGTCATTTAGCCCATGAGCTGGAGTGGCCTTCAGATACTGTCCTGGGTCAGCACCACCCACTCTGAAGCTCTCGCCAGCAGAGATGGCAAATGGGAGCAGGTCACAGCACATCCCACAGGGGTCTCTAGGCTACAGGACACGAGCCACAGCCTTGCCCCATCAAGAACACTGGCCTGAGCTGTCTATTCAGATGGCGGATATTTGGCCTGACAGCCAAGCCCTGCAGTTACCACCCATCACCCCTAGAACCTCCTAGGGCTGGACATCCAGGCGGGGCGGGAAGGGGATTGTGTGTTCAGCACCAACTCGATGTCAGACACTATGCTGGGAACAGCAGGACAGAGGATAAGAGCACACATGGGCTCCGGGGCTAGACTACCCAGGTTCAAATCTAGGCTCTGACGCTTGCTGGCTGTATCATGTTGGCCTAGTTGCTTAACTGCTCTGTACCTCCATTTTCTCATCTGTGAAATGGGAATAATAGGCTTGTCATGCGTAGGCGAGCTAATGCCTGTAAAAGTACATCCCATGTGCCCAGAGGCATCACTGACCCCACGGCAAAGTGTCCAGGTAGAGGCCATGGGGGCTGCCCCACAGGGGCCTGCCCTGTCCTGCAACCTCCTGCTCCTGAGTCCCACCTGGGCTGTGGCACGAAGGTCCAAGGGATACTCTCAGGGCAGCAGGGGGGATGGAATTCTGGGGACCAGCCCTGTGCGGGAGGTGGGATGCAGAAAGGAGAAAAGTGGTGTTAGGAGCACAGGGAGGTGTTAGAAGCCCAGCCTTGAGTCCCAGGTCAGCCGGTTGTGACCTTGGTCTAGTGCCCTCTCTCTGTCCTCAGTTTATTATTCTGTCAAATAGGTATAGTAGCATCCTGTAGGGCTGCCGTGAGTCTTCAATAAGTAAACATCAAAGTACACAGTGTCTAGCGTCTAGTAGATGCTCAAAAAATTGGCTGCTACCACCATCATCATATAATTATCCCTCCAAGGCAGCTTTGAGGAAGGCAGAACCGAACAGTGAGGAGGACGACGGATCAGGAAACAAAGTCCCTAGACACTGGAGTGTGACAAGCTGTCATATTCACGCAGAGTTGGGATCGCAGTGCCAGGGCAGGACCGCTCCGTTCACTGACAACTTGGGCAGGAGAGCTGGGGACTTACTGAGGGTGTGAGCAGGGGAGGGCTGTTGAAAGTGATGGGCTTAGAACCATACTTTCCTCTTAACGGCCACAGAGACTGACTTACAACTGAAAGGAGTGGACCCAACTTTGACAAAAGGAAACAGAAACCTACAGTGAGTAAGGAGATTGTCAGAGAGTGCCTGATTGCTCTAAAAACTTGAGGTTTCTGGACTGAAAGAAAAGCTCCTTAGGATTCTGAGAAGCACTGTGAATTCTTGTCAGTTAATTCGACGGACATTTTTCTTTTGAGCATCTTCCGTGGGCCAGCCCTGAGTTATAGCCCTCCTTCAAAGAATCTGCAGTTCAGGAGAAAAAGCTGACCTGTGCGCATGTATTAGAATGTGGGTCAGATGTGACGTTAGCCCTGGAGGAGGACTGACGAGCTCTGTGTGGGGCTGTGCGGGGAAGCTTCACACCACAGAGGTGGCTCTGCCTGGGACTTCGGAGGATGAAGAGGTCACGGGGCCCTGGTGACCCGGGATGTGTTCTAAGTGCAGTGAGCCACTGTTTGGAGGTTTCAAGCAGGGGAATGGTGTGATCCCCTCTAAAATGAACTCTGGCTGCTGTGCTGAGAATAAATGGTGGCAGAGGGCAGGCAGAGACAGGGAGACCAATTAAAGGGCTGTGACAGTGGCCGGCAAGAGGTGGTGGTGGCTTGAGATGGGGAAAGATAGGCAGATTGGGAACGTTCTGGAGGTAGAACTGCTCAGACCGACTGATGGAGGAGATGGAGAGGGGCAAGGGAAGAGGAACCAAAACGATTCTATGTAACTAGGTATGGGAACAAGTGGGCCACTTACTGACCCTGCTACTAACACTAATAATAGTATTAATAATACTAATTCTGAGCAAGCAAGATGTCACATCCCAGGGGCGTGACACAGACCTGCGAATAGAAGGAAAACCAGAAATTCAGGGGAAGGAGACATAGCCTAATAGCAGCAGATTTGGAGAAGCTGGGGCATTCCGGTTGGCAGCAGTAGGAGTCACGCTGTGGGACACTGACTGCCTCTGACAAGGCTGAGGGGACTTCTGAGAGCACGGGCCCCCCCACGATTTCCCTAGAGTGAGACTTCAGCTCAAGATGGTGGCTGAAGACACACACGATTGTCAGTTCCCTTCCTAAAGGCAAAACTCACGGGGACAAAGAAAACAGGAGGGAAGAGAACGGCAACACAATTCTGAATGCTGGAAAACAGATGGATAATGATAACCAACTTATAGGAGCCAAAACTAAATTTTAAGTATGGCATAGGAAAAGTTGAGACGCCTGACATACCACGGAACCACAAAGGGCATAGGAATCGATAGCAACCGGGGCCCCTGGAGTGAGGGTGAAGCTGGGGTTATAAACAGCAGGATTGGATGAAAATCTCTTTAAAAGCGTTAGACCCACCAGATCCCTGTCCGTGCCACGCAGCCGGCGGCTACCCCTCACACATTAGGCGGAAGACCTGAGCTTTATTCTCTGGAGGAGGTAAGGGACTGGGGGACACCGGGCCTGGTGAGGGCAGAGGAAACTACCAAAAACAGACGGCTCAACAACAGTTACTTCTGAACGCTGAGACGCCAGCCTTCACCCCTGCCCAGCTCGGGGTGCTGCCAGCCAGGCCCACACCCTGCAGGCAGGCAGTTGGAAGATTCTTCCTGGACCACGTGACCAGCCCAGGAACAAAAATCTAAAGACACTGCCATGAAGAGGTTCCCCACAAATCAACCCGTGAGACCACCCAGTGGAGAAACCTTGCTGGACAGTCCCCCACTGGCACTCTTGGGATCCACAGCCAAGGACCACCAGACATTGGAGAGAACCCTGGAATAGGAAACTTGCAGGAAACAAATTATGACAGTGAAAAGAAATTGGACCAGGAAACAAGAACAGAATGCTACTAAAGGAGCATTCCGAGAGCAAAATAAAAATGAAGAAAAAGGAGGAGGAAGGGAACAGGAGATTAGTAAGGAAAAATAAAAACATTATAGCAGAATCTTTTTTCAGAAATTTTTTTTTATTAATTAATTAATTTATTTTTTTTGGCTGTGTTGGGTCTTCGTTTCTGTGCGAGGGCTTTCTCTAGTTGTGGCAAGCGGGGGCCACTCTTCATCGCGGTGCGCGGGCCTCTCACTATCGCGGCCTCTCTTGTTGCGGAGCACAGGCTCCAGACGCGCAGGCTCAGTAGTTGTGGCTCACGGGCCTAGTTGCTCCGCGGCATGTGGGATCTTCCCAGACCAGGGCTTGAACCAGTGTCCCCTGCATTGGCAGGCAGATTCTCAACCACTGCGCCACCAGGGAAGCCCAGAAATTTTTAAAATAACTCAAAGGAATGGTGGAAAGATAAAGTTAGGAAAGCTCCCAGAAGGTAGAACAAAAGGACAAAGTGAGGAGAAATAGGAGAGAAGGGATTTTTGAAAATTAGAAGACCAGTCCAGGAGGTCCGATACCAATATAATGAGAGTCAGTAAGAGAAAACCGGGAAACAGTGAGAAAATACATTGAAGAAACAATTCAAGAGAAGTTCTCAGGACTGAACAATATCAGTTTCCAGACTGAAAATGGCCCACCGAGTGTCCAGCACACTCTGAGGCACATGCAACTTTGGAAAGTCTCATAACACTGGATTCTAAGAAAAAATCCTAAAAACTTCAAAGCAAAAGATAGATTATAGCCTGTGTCAGGGGTCCCTAAGACCATGATCCAGGTACAGTGAGTGATTCTCCAGGAAAACTCCCAGGACTCAGTGTAGAGTCATATAGCTGTGGTTTGTTACAGTGAAAGGACATAGCACAGTCAGCAAAGGGAAAATGTGCCTGGGATGAAGTCTAGGAGAGACCAAGCACAAGCTTCCAGAAGTCCTTCTTTCCCTCTGGGGGTCACGCAGGACATGCTTAATTCCTCCCTTGATGAGTTGTGACAACACATGTGAAATGTCATCTACCAGGGATGCTTGTTAGAGACTCAGCATCCCGCGATTTTACTGGGGGCTGGTCATGTAGTCACCTTCTGCCTGGTACACACCCAGACTCCCAGAAGGAAAACAAATAGTGTAAACCACACTGTTGGTACAAACATCACAGGCACAGTGAGTTGCTCTTAGTTCTGAGGATGCTGGGAACCCTCCCCAAATCCGAGGTCCAACCAAGGGCCACCTTCAAGCAGACTTTCCAAGGATAGCAGTCAGGCTTGCCATGTGAACTCTTCTGCATAAAGATGGATTAGAATGATGTTTTATTTCTCAGCAGCAATGCTGCAAACTAGAAACGATGGAGCAAGGTCTCCAGAGTCCTGAGGAGAATTATTCCTAACTTAGAGTTGTGTCAGTGAAGAGTGAGGGTAGTTTTCAGACATGCAAAGCTTCCAGAAATGTATCACCCCATCCCTTCTTTCTTGGAAAGCTACTAGAGATGTTGCTCTACCAAAATGAAGGCATAAACCGAGGAAGAGGACAACATGGGATCCAGTACAAGAGAGACAGAGGTGAATGGATTTCTCAGATGATGGAAAGGGAAGGCCCTAAAGTAACGGCTCTGCATCAGGCCTAGAGAAGGCTCTGCACCAGTCTGGAGAAGAGAAGGCCCAGAGGCTCTGGGAGAGGCTCCCTCAGGATGATGAAAATGATGAAAGTGCTTGACCACACAGAAAAGAGAGTTACAAACGGAGAGAGTTAGGACCACTGAAAAAATATGGCAATTATTAACTCCAGGAAAAACAGAAAGTTGTGTAGGAAAAAGAAAGCAATCAGGGCTTGTCTGTCAAGAGCATTCCCATAATAACAAACACTGAATGCTTATCTGGCCAAAATGATGATATAATTATTAGAAGGATGATGGAGGGACTGAAATTATACATTGGCAGGGGGAGGGGAACGGTGAAGTGGGGGAACAGGTTGTAAATGTGAAAGAGAGCTAAACCTTCATCTTCTACAGTGGGAAGTCAATATGTAATAAAAATACCTAAGACTGAAACACCAGGAAGTAACAATATAAGCATCTTATTTATTTATTTATTTATTTTTTTTTATATAACAATGGGTTTTAATATTTTATTTATTTATTTATTTTTCCTTTTTTTCTTTTTTTTTTTATTTTTTTTTATTTTTTTATTTTTTTATTTTTTTTTTCACACACACACACTGTATTTTATTTTTACAAGAGATAAATCGACTGACACCAAGCATTGTACATGGATGACCACAACAAAAGCAACAGTGATTGCAATTACCAAACAAAGCATCTTATTTAGAGTCATGAAGTAAAATTCCAAAAGAATCCATTAAAAGAATTGAAAGTGGTTGCCTCTAGGGAGCAGGACATTGGAGGGAGGTGGGGTTGGGGAGTGCTATTGTTCATAAAAATCTTGTAGAACAATTTGAGTCTTTTAGTCGTTGATAGAAGTAAAAATATTTAATTTTTCATTTAGATATAAATTCAAAACAAGCACAAGAGGGAAGGGAGGAAGAGAAAGGAAGGAAAAGAGATAGGGAGGAGGAGAGAGAGAGAGAAGGAAGGGAGAGAGGGAGGGAGCTGAAAAGATGGACAGTCACACTGTCTCTGCTCCGGCCAGGCCACCCTTCCTGTTCCAGGCACCACCCTTCCCAGCCGTGGGCTCCTCCCTGTAAGAGGAGCAAGGATCTGGGAGACCAGGCACAAATCTGGTGCTCAGCCTGGACATGGAAAAGTCCGGACTGTTGATGGTCAAGTGCCAGAGTATAGTGGATACTCTACATATTTGGTGATGATGAGAAAAATGAACTTTCATCCCTCTTCAGTCCTGCAGCTCATCAAGTCTCAGAAGTTTCTGAACAAGTTGGTGATTTTGGTGGAAACAGAGAAGGAGAAGACCGTGCGGAAGGAATATGTTTTTGCTGACTCCAAAGTAAGTGACGACAAACCACTAAGATGGGCCAAGAGGGGAGTGAGGGACGCACAATTTCTGAGGCTTGCTGTGTGCCTGGAAGTTGGTACCATGGGCTCACTCAGCTCTCACAACCCATTTCCCACCTGGGAAAGCCAAGCGCAGGAAGCTGAGGGGGTGCGTTCCAGGCCAGCTGGGATTCAAGCATCACAGCTCCATCCTCTCCCTTTGCTACCACGCCTGCCCCTGAGAGAGTGCATCCTTTATCAGCCACGTCTTACTAGCCCTGAGCCCCACTGGGGGGCTTTGAACTTCCCCAGGATGCACCCGGAGGCCCTCAGGGGCACCCCAGACTTAAATCTGAGTCTCAACCAGCGCTCCCTCCATTTCTACACTTTGCCCCACTCTGCAGAAGTGAGAGTCCCTGCCAGGCCTGGCTGCTGGAATAAGAGGTGGGTGGGCAGATGGAGAAACTTGGGATCTGGGCGTTGTGGTGGGCCTCTGTACTGACGGTGTCTCTGTGACCTTATCCCTCACTTCAGACATGCCAACCAGGGGCTGAAACCCACCCTCGCGGCCCTGCTGTTTATCCTGCAGTGTACCGCTCGGATGAGGCAGGGCACAGAGAGCTCCTAGCACGTGAGGTGTTGGCTGACTGTGTCGGTACCATGGCTTTGGGACAGGGCTCCTATCATAGGCTCACAGGGACAGCCCCATCGAGTGCCGGGACCCAGCTCTTTCTACCTGTGTGGCAGGGGTGGGCTGCTGGGAGGCCAATGGGGGGTCCGGGGGTGCCCAGAACTGGCTGAGAGGGTGAAAAGGACTGGGAGGAATGATAGAGAAGGAACTGGGAAAAACAAGGAAGTGGGGGCCAGACAGGTGGGGGAGGCAGAAACCTGGCTGGGCATCGTGCTGGGCCCATGGGCAGAGGTCCAAAACCCGGTTCTGCTCATTGCCACAAGCTCGGAAGGATAAGGCACAGCAGTAAACCGAGGCACTGAATATTGAGCCATTTGTAACTAAAAGCAGGTTTCCGTAAAGACAGCCATCACAATTCTTCGTGAGCTGCTTTCTTCAGAGGGAACTTAGATTTGCAATTAGATTGAATCATATGAAATTGCCATCTACGTAGGTCTGAGACAGTCAAACACTGGTAATTTCATACGGTGCAGCCTAAAACTTTGGGGCATGCTTGTTTGGTCACCCTGCCCTATTGAACCGTAAGCTACAAGAGGGCCACGTCTACTTTGTGCCCTACTGTGTACCCAGCACAACTAAATGAAGACTATTAAGAAGGCAACGACAGCCTTTGTGTGTTCTTTCCTTTTTAATTAGTTTCTTGGATTTAAATTTTCTTTCATTACATAAGTCATCTAATTCTCATTAGTGAAAAAGTATACAAATAAACAAAAAGTTTAAAATAGAAACACCCCTATACCACTAGTAATCCTTGGACTCTTTCAGGATGGTTTTTGTTTGTGTTTTTTTAATACGAATGCAGTGGTGCTGTTCATAGTGTTTTGTCAACTGGTTTTTCATACTAAACAATGTATCTTGACCATCTACCCTTGTTGATGAAGTACTTCTGCACCAAAATTTTTAAAACCTATGGTCTTCTAGCATATGGAAGACCCATAATACAGTTAGTAATTCATCTCCTAAGATCGGACACGAAGGTGTCTAATATTTTCTGCTGCAGTCCCCACGATGTGGTCGGGTCTTCGAACAGTCCCTGATTCTTTCCTTAGAGTCAGGTCCTTGCAGTGGAAGGGCTGGGTCAGAGAGAAGCCGCTCTCTTAAGACCTCGGACACGTATTTCCAGATGGCTCTCCTGGAAGTCCACACTGATCTGCGCTCCCCTCAGTTTTCTCGAAGCTGACCAGTCCTTTGAAAGTATCATGTGCGGGGAGGCAGAGGCCTGTCTGAGTCTGTCTGCCCTTCAATCCCTAGAAGAGAGAAGGCTTCTGCCAGCTCCTCCAGCAGATGAAGAACAAGCACTCGGAGCAGCCGGAGCCCGACATGATCACCATCTTCATTGGCACCTGGAACATGGGTGGGTCCACATGCCACCCCGCCTCCCGGCCCCTCCCCTGGGGTTCTGCTTTGCTGCCTCAAGCACCCTTACCTGTCTCCCCCCAAACCCCAGTCCCGAGACGTGGGTACCCATCCTGAGACAAGGGGTAAGAGAAACAAGCCCTGGGATTCTCATACCCCAAGTGCAGCTGAAATGGGTTACGTTGCTTGTCGAAGCTGGAAAGTCTGAATATATGGGTGAAGAGGCTCTTGGGCACCTGCCAGCCTTGGGCAGCTTGCCAAGGGGCTTCAGTCCTGGAAGGAAGAACTCCCTTTTTGATTTGGGCTGCCAGGTTTATTGAGCAAGAAAGAGAAAGAGAGATGATGCCTAGTTGAATTTGAATTTCATATAAACAACAAATTATTTTTTAGTATAGGTGTTTAGCTAGAAATAAATACATACTAAATACATATTATGATAAATATATATACTATATATATTTACATACTAATATGTACTAAGTATATATCATATACTAAATATATAAATATATTATACTGGATATAAATTATACTAAATAATTATTTAGTATAACTATTCGGCTAGAGATAAGTGCAAATATACACCAAACATGCATTGTACTAAATATACATAGTATATACTTCGGTGCTAATACAAATTTTTATACTAATATGAATTACACTAAATAATTATTTAGTGTAAATATTCAGCTAGAAATTTTAAAAAATTAAGTAGATACAGAATGTCTAGTTAATTTAAATTTTAGACAAACAGTTATTGCATGGGACATACTTATTCTAAAAATTATCCATTGTTTATCTGAAATTTGAATTTGACTGGGCATCTGTCTCGCCTGCTTCTGTCTGGAGCGGAGTCAGGACCACCTCCCCATGCAGCACAGTGTCACCCAGCAGCCCCCCGGGAGGAAGAGGCTGAGCTGAAGCCCTTCGTGGAGGGGGAGGGGGACAATCCGAAATAGAAACGCACCATGGGACTCCTGGCCTGTCGCTGGGTGGAGGATGGGCTGGCGTTCCAGGAGGGAAGTCAGGAGAGCTGCCCACCCCGATTCCACCAGCCCCTGCCTCCCCAGACCTTCACGCCCAGAGATTCCAGGGGCCACGGCAGCACTGAAGTAGAACCCTTGCCCAGTTCCTGTGTCCTTCTCTCCCCACCAGTGTTTCTTATTGGCCGCCTGATTTCCTCGGCTCTCACACTTGGGGGTTCATGCACGTGGGCACCGGCCCCTTCCCGTTTTTCCCTCTGCGAGCCTGGACGTCTTAGATTTGGCTGGGCATGGTTCAGGCCGGCATGGAAGGAGCTGGCCAGGGCCCTGCCGCACCCGGGCAGCATGCGAGGGTCTCCCCAAGCAGAGACCACCAGGCCCCAGGGTTTGTGCTCCCATCCTGAGCCACAGTGGGAGCAGAGCTCGGTGGCAGTCAAGTCACTCCAGTTCTTGGCTTCTTGGCACTTGTTAACCAAGAAAGTTATCTCTTTGAGAAAAAAGTTTACTCAACATCCAAGGGCATTTTGAGGGAAATAAATCTTTATCATCATTTCTTAATTGAGCTGTTTTAGCTCAGCTTTTGAAATGGCACTAGGGGGGCCTCCATGCTCTTCCATTTCTCTGGCTAACTCCCGCACACCTCTTGGTTTTCGGCTGAGATCTCTCTTGTGCAATGAAGGCACTGTTGTCTCCTAACCATGGGTTAGAAGCCTCCGTGCTAAACTTGTCAGCCTACAGCGTTCTCTCACCACCAATGGAATGTAAACTCCTCGATGCCCGTGTCTCAGTTATCACTAAAGCCCCAGAGACTAGGACAGTGTCTGACATCTTGTGTACTAGTTCAAGTTACGGAATCTTCAGGTGTTTCTAGTCTTTGTAACTTAACTCTATGTTTACAAAGAAATGTAACTGAGGGAATTACCTGGCAGTCTAGTGGTTAGGACCCCACACCTTCACTGCTGAGGGCCCGGGTTCAATCCCTGGTCAGGGAACTAAGATCCCGCAAGCTGTGCAGCGCTACCAAAAAAAAAGCATTGCTTTAAAACATCAGTATTTTTTTTTTAAAAATCTAAAAGAAAAAGAAAAGTAACTGAGTTCTCACCCTCCCTGACATCCTGGGGGATGACAGTACCTAGTTCTTTAAGGTATATTTCGTTGGGGGAACTGAATGGTTTCCAGTGACTATGTGAACCTCTCCCACCCCCCACGTCTGTTTTGAATTCTCCTGATGTACCTCTGACTCACTTGGTGTTGGGTTTTGCTGTTGAAGGTAACGCCCCCCCTCCCAAGAAGATCACGTCCTGGTTTCTCTCCAAGGGGCAGGGAAAGACGCGAGATGACTCTGCTGATTACATCCCCCATGACATTTACGTGATCGGCACCCAGGAGGACCCCCTGGGAGAGAAGGAGTGGCTGGAGATACTCAAACATTCCCTGCAAGAAATCACCAGCATGACTTTTAAAACAGTGAGCAGTGGCCACAGTCCTGGGTGGGACTCCGGGGCAGTGGGCTGGACAAATCAGAAGCATCTCAGAAGCAAGAATGTGCTCAGTGGCCCCCCCCCCACTTCCAGGGCCAGAGAGGGGCACCTGTATCCAGAAATTAATGGGGTCTATGAGCATTGCTCATCACTGGGGTCCTCCCTCTTCCCTGCCCGAGCTTGTAGGTCATCTTTACTTCATCGAAATCTCATCAGTGCCGGCTCTCATCTTTAAGACACTTTGTCTCATCTGTGAGGCATCCTTAGGAGTCCCCCAAAGTGTAGCGATTACAGACAGGGCGCCCCACGCCTGGGGCGAGGGATGGGTGTGCATCTCTTGCTCTGGGGTCAAGCACTGTGTCCTGGCCCAGGGTCACAGCCTTGTCCTCCCCGCCAGATCGCCATCCACACCCTCTGGAACATCCGCATAGTGGTGCTGGCCAAGCCCGAGCACGAGAACCGGATCAGCCACATCTGCACCAACAACGTGAAGACGGGCATCGCCAACACGCTGGGTGAGCGGGGGGGCTGTGTTCCCCGTAAGCTCGCTCCTGCCGACACGCGCGTGTCCATCCCACCTGGGATGGGTGGTCCTCCCAGCCTAAACGCCCTCGGGGTCTACACCAGTGCTTCTGGGCATCTGGCAGAATGTGGGTTCCGACTCAGTACGTCTCAGGAGGAGCCCGACATTCTGTTTCCAACGAGCTCCCAGGTGGTGTCAGCACTGCTAGTGCACGGACGCTACCTTGAGCGTCGCGGACCGAGGACGGGGGTTGACAGTCGTGCTGTGAAGGTCCAGGTAGTAAGTACTGTAAGCTTTTCAGTCCACGTGCACCTCCTCAGCCCTGCTGCTGACACACGAGAGTAGCCACAGGCAGCAGGAACATGAGTGAGCGCGGCCGTGTCCTAGAAAACTGTATTTACAAACAAGTCACGGGTCCAGCTTGGCCACAGACTGTAGGTTATGATGCCTGGTCTAGATCTAGACGGACTCAGGTTGGAGGTGGAAACATTGGTATCAGCTGTGAGCCTGTGGGGACCAGTCAGGGTGCTTCAGAGAATTGAAAACAGCAGAGGGCTGCATGCCTGTGAGTGTGAGTGTGTGAGTCAGTCTGTGTGTGTCTGTCAGTCTGTGTGTGTGAGTCTGTCAGTCTGTGTGTGTGTGTGTCTGTGTGTATGAGTCTGTGTGTGTGTGTGTGTGAGTCAGTCTGTGTGTGTCTGTCAGTCTGTCAGTCTGTGTGTCTGTGTGTGTGTGTGTGTGAGTGTCAGTCTGTGTGTATGAGTCTGTGTGTGTGTGTGTGAGTCAGTCTGTGTGTGTCTGTCAGTCTGTGTGTGTGTGTGTCTGTCAGTCTGTCAGTCTGTGTGTGTGAGTCTGTCACTGTGTGTGTGTGAGTCTGTGTGTGTCTGTCGGTCTGTGTGTGACGTGAGTGCGTGAGGGCAGGTGCACCCACACGGGGGCCGTGGGCTGAGGCTGAGGGCGAGGCCAGCGGTTTCTGGTGGCTGGTGTCAAGGACAGGACAGAGCCCCAGAGCTAAGAGGAAGTAGAATAACTGCTGGCATTGAACGTGAAAAGCTGTCTCAGCCTTTCTGCTGACAAACCGCAAGCTGCCCGCGTCCACACCCACCTGCCCTCCCTCCTTCCTGTGGCAGCTGCCCTGCTCCGAAGCCCACGCCCTCTGCTGCCCAGGAAGCTCCTCTAGTCCTCGATCCCTGGCCGCCTGGGCTGCCCGCCCCCTCCCACCAGCCCTTCCCCAGCCAGCAACGCGCTCCGACCGCCCGACACAAGGCAGAAGCGCACCTCGGCTGGCCTCCCCCCGGCCGCCGCCCCAGCCCTGGCTCCGGGGACGGAGCCGAGTGTGTCCCCAGCCCGCCAGCACGGTGCTGGGCCTGGGCTGCCGACCACCGCACGCGGCGGCCTGCTCCCACGGACAGACGGGCGGCACGACGCTTTCGGGAGCGAGCGGCCAGCAAAGCGTGTGTGGCGGGGGCTAGAGCAGGTCCAATACTACCTGAGACGGCGTCCAGGGGCCTCTCTGACTGGGGGGCATTGGGCCCCAAGTCCGAGGGCAGAGGAAGGGTCCTCATGGGAGGGGGGTTCCACGCAGGGGAACAGCGAAGCCAAGGCCCCGTGGTCCCTGGGCTCAGCTCTAGTGGGTGATGGGACAAGGCCAGAGAGGGAGGCAGGAGGCCTGGGCAGTCGGAGGGCAGCTTGGAGGTGGAGGAGTTCCCCTGTACCAGACCCTCCCTGCCTCCCCTCCCCCGTCTCCTGGGGCTGGTCTCCCCCCTTACCTCCCCCCGAATGGCTCCCAGCCATGGTCAGCACAGGGCAGGAGCTCAGTGAATGCCGGCTGACTGGCGGAAGATCTATGACCTCTTGGAGAGCTAAGACCTTGTACCCTGTGCAAGGCCGTGTGCTGAATGCTTTCCAACTATTACTTGATACAGGCGCCCTGTGCGGGCAGGGACTGTCATTAGTCCCATTCGCAGACAGGGCTCTGGAGGCTACAGTGATGTTCCCTAACCTGTCCGAGGCCCTGTGACAAGGAAGGGGTGGGCAGGGATTTAAACCCAGGCCGCACCGCAGGGTGGGGAGAAAGCTGAGAGGAGGGGCCTCCTGGGGGCGAGGGGAGCAGGGCTGCCTCACTGCCAGGGGCAGCGGGGTGGGGGGTCGGCGGGGGGGGGCGGGCAGGAGGCCCGGCCTGGCTCGGCCACTGGCTGGGCTGAGGCTCCCCTGAGTCCCGAGGGGCAGAGCCGGGTGATCTCCAGGGCCCTTTTGCTATCCAGCCCAGACAGAATGTCAGCCACTTGGGTGGTTTTAAATTTTGAGGACCAAATTCAAAAAAGGAAAAGGAAACAAGGGAAGTCAATTTTAATAATATATCTTATCAAACCTCATACGTTCAAAATATGACCATTTCAATAGGTATTCAATATAAAAATTTATTAGATATTTTACAGTCCGTCTTTGTTACCGAGGCTTACAATTCCGATGTGTCTTTTACACTTTTACATCTCAGTCTGGACCTGTACATCTCAAGTGCTCAGTACGTACGGCTCACAGATGCCGTGACGGGCGGAGCAGGTTCCCAGACTTCGGCATGTGTCAGAACCACCTAGAGCAGTGTTGGCAGACTTTCCCTCCAAAAGGCCAGAGAGTAAATATTTCAAGCTTTGCAGGTCATGCATGCCGTCTGTGTCGTAATTACTGGACTCTCTCTAGGGACGTAACTGTGTTCCAATAAGATGTTATTTATAGACACTGAAATTTGAATTTCATATAATTTTAATGTGTCACAAAATATTCTTCTTTTGATTTTCCCCCAACTGTTTAAAAACATACAAACCATTCTTAGCTGGTGGTGGGTCAGTGTCTGCCTAACCCCTGTCCTAGAGGACTTGTTAGACATGGATTACTGGCTCCCACTCCTGAAGCTCTGATTCAGCAGGTCCAGGGCGGGGCCTGAGATGTGTACTCCCAGCAAGTTCCCAGGTGGTGCTGATGCTGTTCTGGGGAACGTACTTTGAGGACCACTGGTCTCAGTGTGGGTTTCGGTCTCTCCAGGAAGCCGGAGTTAGCTGGTGGAAGGTCACCACCCGCTGCCCCCCAGCCCTGGGCTCCTCCTTCTGAATCTCCTTCTCAAGGTTTCTGGTTCCTTTTAATGGTCCTGCTTGGGCATGTGGAGAAACTAACACCCCCCCCCCCACTTTGAGGGAGATGCCAGGATGAGTTATCACCAGTAGCCTCCTCCCTCAGCCCTGCCGAGAACCCCAAGGTTGCTGGCCGCTCATCCCATTTTCCTGTTGTCCCGGAGGAACCTCGCCCTCTGGTCCCTACCACCTGTCCCATCTCCCACCCCAGATAAAGCTGTTCTGCTTTCTTCCTTGGCCTCCACTTTCCCACAGCGGCGCTCTCCCTCCCGACGAATGACATTGCTTCACCTTGATTTCCTGCCACTTGGCAGCTTTGCCCGTTTGATGCTCTGACTTCTTCCTCCCCCTCCCTTTAGGGAACAAGGGAGCCGTGGGGGTATCGTTCATGTTCAATGGAACCTCCTTGGGGTTTGTCAACAGCCACCTGACTTCCGGAAGCGAAAAGAAACTCAGGTAATGGAGCTCATCCCCCAGGAGCAGGGATTGGGGTTATTTGCCCAGACAGGCCTCAAACCCTAAACACCATAAGGACGGCTCAGTTACCATCAAAGGCAACTACAGCTACATCCACGTGTGGCTGAATCTTGCCTAAAGGACGGAACAGACATTTCCTCGTGTCACTAACCCAGCAGACACCTAAACACCACTCCATCTCTCAAGGGAAAACCTCATCTGGGGCGCCCTTACAGATGAAAGCGCATTGTGCCTGTTGGTGGCCCAGCCACGCAGACGGCCATCTAGAAGGCTGATGATTCCGAGTGCCTGCGGAGCGGATGCTCCCGGGGCCCCGGCCTGCGTTCCCAGTTCAGCCCAGGGGCTGCATGCGCGTGGTTTGCTGCAACAGGGCTGGAGATTTCCGTCTCACTCCCCGACATGCCCCCTCTGACTTCCTGGCACGGGCAGTAGGGAACCTATGCCCCTGTGCTAAGCTGGCTGCTTTTTTGTTTAGGCGAAACCAAAACTATATGAACATTCTCCGGTTTCTGGCTCTGGGAGACAAGAAGCTGAGCTCCTTTAACATCACTCACCGCTTCACCCACCTCTTCTGGCTCGGGGATCTCAACTACCGCGTGGAGCTGCCCGCCTGGGTGAGGGGCCGCCCTCCCGGGGCTGGGGACGCACAGGGCAGAGGCTCCCTGCATCAGCTCAGGGCGGAGGGTCAGGGAGACACACGACCGGGCCGGGCCAAGGCAGCTACTCCTCTGGGGCTCGACACTGGTCCCATCACGGAGCCGCTGCCTTTCTTTTTTTTTTTTCTGCTGCCTTTCTTTACGGCTGGCCTCTGCTCACGCCTACTTGCCACATAACTGTCCCGGCCACCCCTCCTCACCACCTGTCTGCCGCTCTGGTCCTCTGGCTAACCAGCAGTGGCCCCTCGACTTGCCAGTCCCAGGTCCCCAGGAAAGGCTGAAGTCTGCAGAGACCAGCTCCATTTTCTCCCCAAATCACGGGTTACCGGGCAGCCTAAGGAAGGCATTCCTGAAGTTGGATGCCCATCCAATGAGCAGCAGTCAGAGGGGCCACATGGCACAGATGGCCTTGCTCACTCAAGGAGGGCAGAAGATTCCCTGGGAAGGGAGTGGGCAGGCATGGCCCCTGGACACGCCTGGAGCGAGACTCGGTTGCTTCTGAAAGATGGTGCAGAGGCCAGGCATGGGAGGAGAACCGTCTGCCCCTTGTGTACCAGGAATACTCTGGCACTGCTGTCTGTGAGGGGAGAGGGGACGGCAGAAACGGACCTGATTTTACAGGGCAGGAGAGGCTCCTGGAGCACAAGCGGCCTGAGAAAATGGCCTTGGGTCGGTTACAGGCCTCTGACAGTTGAGACTGAACTCGGGCCTTCGGACTCCCCTCCCAGATGTTTTCCCAGCCCTCCCACATCCCTCGGGACCTCCTCGGCCTGTCGCTGGCACAGCCGCTTTTAGGGCCCGTCTGTGCCCCACCTCCCCCTCCCCGGCCCCTCCCTGCCTCACAGGATGCTCTTCGGGAGCTTTCCTTCTCTCCCTCCTGACTGAGCAGGCAGAGGGCAGAGGGGAGAGGGGTGGACAGAGGCCCCACAAATCCCGACCCTTCACAGTTTAAGGGGCCGTCCACCCACTCACTCCCCAGGAGGTCGGCCAGGTGCATTCGCCAGAGCGGAGGCAATGTAAGTCTCAGGAGAGAGGACAGCCGGATTCCAAGGATGGCACACCCCACCGATATCACACCGACTCTCGGAGTCCGAGCCCGGATCACGGAGGCCCAATGCCCATAGCTTCGGGGGCTGGGGTTTCAGATCCTGTCATGGCTTTACAATAGGCTGTCTCACAGAGAGAACAGACAGCAAGGGAAACATACCTACCCATCTAGGGAAGCCTTATAAAAATGATGCTAGAAGTCGGTGCACAAAAATAGTATCCCTCTGTAGAGTTAGACTAGCCAGGAGCTTATGTTACTGAGTTGTTATTTCACTATGATTGCAGGGTTGTCCGTATAAAACGGTTGAGTGTGAATAAGCACCAGCCCAACATCCCTGGGACCAGGGTCTAGCGCAGCTTCGGGGACTCGGGTCCTGGCGCACCAGGCAGGAAGGTGGCAATGTGCCTCTTACCATGTTGGTGAAAGGGTTGTCTCACCAGTGGCTTGGCCGTGTCTTTGCTCCAGGAGGCAGAAACCATCATCCAGAAGATCAAGCAGCAGCAGTACGCAGACCTCCTGTCCCATGACCAGCTGCTCATGGAGAGAAAGGAGCGGAAGGTTTTCTTGCACTTCGGTGAGAACTGCCATCCTCTCTCGCGGGCCCTCTCTCCCCAGCATTCTGTCTCCCCTTTTCCCAAGTATCCTCACCGGGGGGAAGGATTACGCCTGGAAAAGAGGGAAACTTGGCCAGACGTGAAACATGGGAAATCAAAACTGAAACCGTGGTTTTGTTTGGTTTCAGAGGAGGAAGAAATCACATTCGCCCCCACTTACCGTTTTGAAAGACTGACTCGGGACAAATACGCCTACACTAAGCAGAAAGCCACAGGGGTGAGTCCTGTTCCCCGCCCTCCATCTCCACCCCCCTTGCACACCTCACCCCTCTTTTGTCCATTCCCATAAAGGTGAACAGGAAGTGAAGAGCCCCCTCATCCACTAGGTAGCAAAAAATGTAATAAAACTAGAAATCATATGTTGATCGTGTCACAGAGCAAAACCCTTCCCTAAGGAGAGGCTGGGCAACCAGACATGCATGCTGCAAGGAGTTGCCCCATGACGCTTCTGTCCGTGCGTGTGCGTGTGTGCGCGCATGTGTGTGTGTGTGAATATGCCACATCTTTTTTATCCATTCATCTGTCAGTGGACATTGAGGTTGCTTCCATGTCCTGGCTATTGTAAATAGTGCTGCAGTGAACATCGGAGTGCATGTATTTTTTTGAATGAGAGTTTTCTCCGGATATTTGCCCAGGAGTGGGATTGCAGGATGATATGGCAACTCTACTTTTAGTTTTTTAAGGAACCTCCATACTGTTCTCTATAGTGGCTGTATCAATTTACATTCCCACCAACAGTGTAGGAGGGTTCCTTTTTCCCCACATCCTCTCCAGCATTTATTTGTAGACTTTTTGATGATGGCCATTCTGACCAGTGTGAGGAGATACCTCATTGCAGTTTTGATTTACTTTTCTCTAGTAATTAGTGATATTGAGCATCTTTTCATGTACCTGTTGGCCATCTGTATGTCTTCTTTGGAGAGATGTCTGTTTAGGTCTTCTGCTCATTTTTTGATTTGGTTGTTTGCTTTTTTGATATTAGGCTGTATGAGCTGTTTGTATATTTTGTCTCTTTTTTAAGTCCTGTACTCAAATATATTTGCTAATCTGCCAAGTCAGTCATCATTACACAAGCTTCTTTGCTGCAGGACTTATCAGAGCCTTTACGGTTTATGAGCATGTGGTTCTCTATGGGAAAATTCGTGTGCCAAACTCAATTGGTCATGAAATATCAATTAATATCTTATGAGACCACTTGTGTTCCACAGAACAGTGTTTGTGGAAACTGTAATAAAGCATCCCTTCATTCTTGTTCAACAGATATTTACCGATGACCTATGATGGGCTGGGCACTGTCCTAGGTCGTGGGAGATCAAAGATGAATCAGATGTCTGCCCTCAAAGAGTTTGTAGTAGGAAAGACAAGACAAGATAAATACACAACTAACTAACCAGAGATGGAATATAATGCGTTGCCCGATGCTGTGTGGAGCGGTCACAGAGGGAAATGACCATCAGGGCAGGGAAGGATCGGGGAGGCTTCTTGAAGAGGGGCCACTTGGGGTGCCTGAAGGGTGCTTGGATTTCAACAAGACAAGGGCTGAGGGGGCCTGATCCACTTCAGGTAGAAAGAATTGCCGGAGCAGATGCCAAGGCAGGAAATTCTGGCATCCATCCCCTTCTGGGGCCCAACCCAGGGGAGCCAGCCCCATGCCGGGTCCTGGGGGTTAGAGGTGCGGCAGTGATGAGCTTCCCTGGGGCCACTAGAGACCTGGGGAAATAGAGAACATTCTGGGCATGACCTGGACTCAGGGGCACATGGGAGACTGGATGGAAGTGGGAGAGAAAGGCCAAGAGTTGGGGAGATGCCAGAACAAAGCAGGAGTTAGAGAAAAAAAAAAACACACTGAGAGGAGGAGAGCAGACTCAGGACTGCTGCCGTGACAAGGCTGAGACCTGGGGCAGGACACCTTGTGAGGTGCCCACTGGCTGCTGTGTGCCTGGGCTCGTCTGGTTTAAAGGCACCCTCGGGGCAGGTCCCTGGGGGTACATTTGGAGGCAGTGAAGGGATGGTCTGGTGGGATTTGAATATGAGGAGAAAGAAACTGGGGCCTGAGGTGGCAGAGAGGGGGGTCCTTGATGCCAGGCAAAGCGTCTTCACCTGTTTGATGGGCACCTGTTTCAGCAAGCCACTGCAAGTTCTGCTGAGGGGCCAGCAGTGTCACAGTGATACACAGAGAAGACTGGTCTGCGTCAGTGTAAAGGATGTGGATGATGCAGGGGACCCATGAGGAGGCCAGTATGGAGGCTCCAGCTGAGAAATAACTGGGCCTGGAGCTGGGGGGAGCCCGTGAAAATGAAAGAAAAGGAGGAAAGCAGGATATGTTGATAGATCTGATTGACGTTGATAGAAACTGTGAAATCAGAAGGCAGGGCTGGCTCGGAGGGGAAAAATAGAGCTTGTTTTCAGATTTACTGTATAACATGACTGGAAAATCCCAGAGAAAACATCCAGAAGGCAGCTGAAAATACTAGACTGATACTAGGGCTGAGTTGTAGATTTGGGAGTTGTCTGCACAGAGAAGATGGTCAGATCCATGGGAGTAGATGAGGTCATCAAGGAGTACATGGACGATGGAAATAGAAGAGCTGTGGACAGATTTGGGGGTCATCTCCATTGAGAGAGGAGAGGAAGAAGCAGAGACAACAAAAGAGACCAAAAAAACCGTGTGTGTAGGTGGTGGGAGGGCCCAGCAGGCAGCTCGCAGCATCACAGAAGCCGGGGCTGAGAGACTTGCCAGGATCAGTGGTCACCAGCATGGAATGTGAGTCAAGGAGAACGTGTGTGGTCATTGGAACCTTGCACAAGCAGCTGGACTTGGGTTCAGGGATTGGGTGGACACTAAAAGAACGGTTGACATAGAGTCTTGGAGGTGAAATCCAGACCGCAAGAGGGTAAGCGTGGCTCTTTACCAAGAGTATGCAGGTGAATCACTGGTGAAGCTTTTCAGAAATACAGATGCCGGGACCTCCTCCGCAGAGGTTCTGATGCAGCAGGTCCAGGGGTGGGGCCCTGCTTTCTGGGTCCCTGTAAAGCTCCACCAGCAATTGACCGGAGCAGCCAATGCTGAGAACTGCAGTGTTACGAAGTAATAGTCTGGCAGCATCTATGAAATCTAAACATGCACCTACCCTATTCAGCAATTCCACTTTGTTGTATACCTGAGGGAAAGTGGTGCATTTGTTCACCCGACGACAGATACAGGGGTGTTTATAGCAGCTTTGTTTATAATGTCCAAAAACTGGGAACAACCCTATTTCCATCAATATTAGAATAGATCGATGCAGTTTATACATACAATGGAATACAACTACGCAATAAAATGAAAGAACTTATACAAGCAACAGGGTGAAGAAGGTTGAAAGAAGACAAATGCAGAAGAATATATACTGAATAAGTCCATTTATAAGTTCAAGAGTTGGCAAAATTAATCAATGGAGACATTAGCCCCAGTAGTGTTTACCTCTCAGAGGCAGTATTGACAAGGAAGGGGCCTGAGGGAACCCTTTGGGATGATGGACATTTTCTATATCTTGATCTGGGTAGTGGTTAAATGGGCGTATACAAATGTAATAGATCCTCAAGCCATACAGTGTAGATTACTACACTTTACTCTATGTAGGTTGTACCTCAAGTTAAAAAAGAGTAAATGGGCAGTCCAGGAGTAGAGGCAGTGAAAACAGAACATTCTTGAAAGAAAATTGGCAAAAAGAAGAAAAGAGAAAAGTAATGGAAGGCTCTTTTAGGATGAGAACGTTCATGTTTGTAGGCAGAGGAGAAAGAGCTAGAACTTAAGTGGAAAATGATATTCCTTAAGGAGCGTTGTTATCATTGCCGGTTTGCCTTGTCTGTCGCACCAAGTGGACATCTTACTCACAGTGTAGCTTGGAGAGGGCTCATCATAGTACATGTTGTTTGAAAGATTAGATGGGTATGTGGAGGGCTGGATGGATATGTGGATGGGTAAGTGGATAGATGGATGGATGGATGGATGGATGGATGGATGGATGGATGGATGGATAGGTAGATGAGGGATGGATGTGTGAGTTGACGGGTAGGTAAGTGGATGGATGGATGTGTGAATGAGTGTGTGGATGGATGGTAAGTATATAGGTGGATGAATGGGTGCGGGGGGTACTTGGAGTGTGTTATTAAAGTGAGTGGCTGGGTTGAATATACAGGTAGAGGGGTTCATCTGAGTCAGAAAAAAAAAGGTAAGAGAATGTAAAAATATAAGAGATTCTGAAATAGTGAGGAGGGTAAGGAAGCACAGCCAGGTGAATCGATCTCATTCTAAAACAGGAGTCCAGGTGTCTGAAAGTGTGGGGCGTGGCCGTGGAGCTAGGACTTAAGGCAGGCGGAAAGGGTTTAAAGCCACCTCTGGGGAAATCCTATAAAAACCAGCAGCAGATGAATCGAGGATTACAGATGCAATGCCTCAATCTCTTCTTTTACAACGTATCTTTTAAAGTAGCATGCATTTTACAGAGCTTTGACTTTGACTTGCAGATGAAGTACAACTTACCCTCCTGGTGTGACCGAGTCCTCTGGAAGTCTTACCCTCTGGTGCACGTGGTGTGTCAGTCCTACGGTGAGTGGCAAGTTGAGAGGTCTGACTGCCCTAAACTAAAGGACTCCAGTCTGTCCATCTGTAAAATGGGAGAACTCCCTGCAACCCCAGTCAGGTGACCTTAAAGAGGTGATGCATCCTGTCCCATCTTGGGCTGCAACAGAATAACTATCTTCTGGTTTGGGAAACATTTGAATTATGAAGCACTTTTTAAATTTAAATTTATTTATTTATTTATTTTTGGCTCTGTTGGGTCTTCATTTCTGTGCGAGGGCTTTCTCTAGTTGCGGCGAGCGGGGGCCACTCTTCATCGCGGTGCACGGGCCTCTCACTATCGCGGCCTCTCTTGCTGCGGAGCACAGGCTCCAGACGCGCAGGCTCAGTAGTTGTGGCTCACGGGCCTAGTTGCTCCGCGGCATGTAGGATCTTCCCAGACCAGGGCTCGAACCCGTGTCCCTTGCATTGGCAGGCAGATTCTCAACCACTGCGCCACCAGGGAAGCCCTATGGAGCACTTTTTAAAACAAATCTAGATTTATTTTTTTGAAAAGAGCCTATTAGGTTTGAACCATATAAAAGTGGTGTTTTCATAGATCAAAAATCGTTACCTATTGGAAATTCATATGGTTCAACCGAATGCAAATCATGAGTACACACATGTGTTTGGGGGAGATTTAAAGATAAACTGGGTTAAATTGATGACAAAGACACAAGATGCGATATTAAGATAAATAATTATGGAAAAGTTATCCACCCCCGTTTCACCCCCACAGAGTGGAGGTTTTGTTGCTGCCCAGTGGCCACCTTCCTGGCTCCCACCCTCTGTGGGGACCAGCAAATCCCCACGTTCAATTCAGGTCCCATAAAGTTGAACTGGTTTCCATTCCTTCCTTTTGTGCATGCCTTCTGCTGCCCAGAAGGGACCAGAGCAGCTACCCTGGGCTAGTTTAAGGCACGCACCCTGCAGTCCCCTGGCCTCTGAGCTCTGTCCCCAGGAGGGACTTCACTCCCCTTTAGATGCGCGGAAAGGCAACCCACTCCCACAGCCAAGGAACTGTTCTGCTTCAAAACCTACAAAGGCCCACATCCCACCCTCTGCACTCAGCCTCCTCCCTTGTATGTCCCCTCCTCATACCCCATCCACACCCGCACTCTCCAGGCCTGTGACCCTTCCTGCCGCCGGCCATCACCCCGGTCCTCTCTCAGCGCTGCCTCTGTCCCTCGTCCTGCAGCTCCACGAGTCCTGCCAATTCTGCAGTCGAGTCTGCCTTCCAGCCACCCTCTGCAGAAATTCAGGAGAAAGTGGTGGCTTGTGGCATTACTGCTTTTTGAGCCTAAATCCGGTTTTCAAAACGACCCTATCATGGAGGTTTTTAGAAAGAAGGAGGGAGACTTGTCTGCAAGTGGCATTGAGGAGCTAGGAGGACATAGCTGCTCCCTGTCTGGGCCGTGCATTAGCGAGGGAGAGGAAAGCCAGACCTCGCCTGGGAGGCTGCAGCGACTTCCAGGAAGGACCAGGTTTGAAACATGAAGGGCAAGTTTAAAGAAGTAGGGAATTTTGCTAACAGTATTTCATGGAATGCTGGAGGAGGGTTTAATGAGTTGTGAGTGGGCAGGAAATTGGGAGAGAAAAGGGGATGAATGTCCAGAGCTCAGGAAATGGGGGTAAACTTTGAGCTTGAGTCTCATGGTGGTGACATCAATAGCATGTATCAGTTATCTATCGCTGCGTAACAACTACCTTAATATTTGCTTATCATCCAGCAGGCTAGTTCAGGCTGCTGCTTCCTGGTCCTGGGATTCCCAGCTGACAGTCCCAGATGTGGAAGTACTTTTTAGGTCTCTGCTTGCCTCACATTTACTAATGTCCTATTGGTTAAAGGAAGTCACCCGGCCAAGCCCAGACTCACTGTGGGAGGGTGGACCCACAGGTCGTGGTTATAGGGAGGCCACCTAGGTAGGAGTCCACCTCCCAGGTTTCAGGCACGGTTGCTGTAGTGCTAATGCTATCACGGTCAATACACATCTAAAGTATTTTTAAGAACATTTTTTAAAACTCTGCTTGTCCACCCTTTAACTTCCCCTCTTCTGTTGCCACCACAAACTTGCAGCCCCTCACTCGGCCTGACTCCTGCTCGTCCATCATCTCCTGCTTCACGCAGCACCAGGTCCTCGCTGACTTCTTCCTGCCAGTGGCCAAACTTGCTCTGGACTGCTGCCCGTCCTACACCTTGCCTCCTGTCTCGGGGAAGGGATGCCCTCCTCCTTGCCTGGATAAGCTTTTCACCTGGGCCCTTTGCTCCATGCTCTCCTTCTAGCCCAGTCCCAGCATCCCCACTGTCCCCAGTCCCAGCATCCCCACTGTCCCCAGTCCCAGCATCCCCACTGTCCCCAGTCCCAGCACCTCCACTGTCCCCAGTCCCAGCATCCCCACTGTCCCCAGTCCCAGCATCCCCGCTGTCCCCAGTCCCAGCATCCCCGCTGTCCCCAGTCCCAGCATCCCCACTGTCCCCAGTCCCAGCACCTCCACTGTCCCCAGTCCCAGCATCCCCACTGTCCCCAGTCCCAGCATCCCCGCTGTCCCCAGTCCCAGCATCCCCACTGTCCCCAGTCCCAGCACCTCCATTGTCCCCAGTCCCAGCAACCCCACTGTCCCCAGTCCCAGCACCTCCACTGTCCCCAGTCCCAGCATCCCCACTGTCCCCAGTCCCAGCATCCCCACTGTCCCCAGTCCCAGCATCCCCACTGTCCCCAGTCCCAGCATCCCCGCTGTCCCCAGTCCCAGCATCCCCGCTGTCCCCAGTCCCAGCACCTCCACTGTCCCCAGTCTCAGCATCCCCACTGTCCCCAGTCCCAGCACCTCCACTGTCCCCAGTCCCAGCATCCCCACTGTCCCAGTCCCAGCATCCCCACTGTCCCCAGTCCCAGCATCCCCACTGTCCCCAGTCCCAGCACCTCCACTGTCCCCAGTCCCAGCATCCCCACTGTCCCCAGTCCCAGCATCCCCGCTGTCCCCAGTCCCAGCATTCCCGCTGTCCCCAGTCCCAGCATCCCCACTGTCCCCAGTCCCAGCACCTCCACTGTCCCCAGTCTCAGCATCCCCACTGTCCCCAGTCCCAGCACCTCCACTGTCCCCAGTCCCAGCATCCCCACTGTCCCAGTCCCAGCATCCCCACTGTCCCCAGTCCCAGCATCCCCACTGTCCCCAGTCCCAGCACCTCCACTGTCCCCAGTTCCAGCATCCCCACTGTCCCCAGTCCCAGCATCCCCACTGTCCCCAGTCCCAGCATCCCCACTGTCCCCAGTCCCAGCACCTACACTGTCCCCAGTCCCAGCACCTCCACTGTCCCCAGTCCCAGCATCCCCACTGTCCCCAGTCCCAGCACCTCCACTGTCCCCAGTCCCAGCATCCCCACTGTCCCCAGTCCCAGCACCTCCACTGTCCCCAGTCCCAGCAACCCCACTGTCCCCAGTCCCAGCACCTCCACTGTCCCCAGTCCCAGCATCCCCACTGTCCCCAGTCCCGGCATCCCCACTGTCCCCAGTCCCAGCAACCCCACTGTCCCCAGTCCCAGCACCTCCACTGTCCCCAGTCCCAGCAACCCCACTGTCCCCAGTCCCAGCACCTCCACTGTCCCCAGTCCCAGCATGCCACTGTCTTTCTTCTTCTCATTCTCTTTCTCCATCCATCTCACTGTTGTTTCAAGTTGTCTTTTTGACGGTTGTTTGCAAGCGAGCAATTTTTTTTTCCTGTTTATTGGCCATCTATAGTTCTCTTGTGAATTTTCTGCCCATATCCTTTGGTTGGCAGAGGAGTGGTATGTTTATTTTTTCTTTGCTGATTTGTAAAAGCTGTATCGGGAAGGACTTACATCTGTTTATTGCCTTCTCGGTCTCCTGTGCTGTGTCTCCTTTGCCCACTGATGCTGCGTGTGTCCTGGAGTTTCATCCTCATCTCTTGTCATCCTTCATGTCTTCCCGGCGGGGCCAAAGCGTCCTCGAGGCCTCTGCTTCCACCTAACGTCATGACTCCAAATCTGACGATAAATCTCCAGCCCTGAGTACCCAGCCAGACATTTCCACGTGACATATCAAAAGCACTTAGGACTCAGGATTCCTAGACCTCTGCTCTTTCTCTTACCCCCTCCAAACATGCTCTGCTGCCTTCCCTTCTCATCTAAGCACGAAGCTCCTTAAAAAAGTCGTCTACACTCAGTGTCTGCACTTTATCGCCTTCCACTCTCTCCCAAAATGGCACCTTCAATGGAAGGTGCCATTTCTCACTGATGGGTTCAGTGACGCTAAATCCCCATCCCACTCTGGGCTGTGAGTGCCTCATCAATACAACAAAATGCTTAGACCAGAAAAAGCTCCACAGTTCATACACGCAATGATCTATATATTTAAAAACTCCCAAGTCTTTAGGAAAAACTACTACAGCCACAATTAGCCATGGAGGAGACAGGGTCCCACTCTTTCACTACTTCCAAGCGCGGTTATGGAAGGTCAATGGAACAACAGGTACAAAACCATGAAACTTCTGGAGGCTTCCATAAGTGCAAGTTGATTTCTGCTGTGCGTTTACCATCCTTGGCTTGACCAGAAGGGTTTCTCCTTCCCTGCTCAGAAATTCCTTCCCTCCCCTGCAGGCAGCACCAGTGACATCATGACAAGTGACCACAGCCCTGTTTTTGCCACATTTGAGGCAGGAGTCACCTCCCAGTTTGTCTCCAAGAACGGTAAGCGGTGGGTGGTGTCCATCCCTCTGTTCTCCATGCGGACAGAAGGCCTGGGTGCTCATCTTCTGGTTGCAGCAATCAGTTGTCTGTGTTAGATAAAGGCTTATCCTTCCAGGCAAGTCCACAGTCCATCCATCGGGTCCCTTCATGTCCAAACCGTATCATGATTTCAGTCCAGATCATGTTCTTGCTCTCTTTGGCAAATATGCCAGCTTTTTTTAAGCTTCAATGTTAATACAGTCTTTAAAATTGGGAAAATGAGCGTTTTCCAAGGTGTGGCACATGTGCCACCAAAGACAATTCTGGGTGGGACGTGGATGAACATTTATTAGTAACGCATTTATTTTAATATGTTTTAAATATGACTCTTCTGTGTAAGGCAAGAAACACTGGTTTTCCGTTTAGTCTTATGATATATCTTTTTATTTAAATATGTTTATTTACGTTTTAAAAGTGAGTCTATTTAAAGAAAATGTTAAGTCAATCTTAGAGCATGTGCGTGGTAGGCGGTAAAAATTGTGAAGATAGGATGCGGGTGACTGAGTTTGGGGAAACATCAGAGTTAATAATACTCTATAGATCTGCAGGTAATTTTTCAAATAACCCAGCTCGGCCCTGGTAGCCAGGCCAGCCCCGTCCCAGCAGGGGTCTGGGTGTTGTCTGTGGCATGTCCAGCCCTGGACCCCAGTCCAGGGGTCTGGGTGACCGGGGAGCTATGTTGTCACCTCCTCTGCCCACCCCCCACTTCCATGGTCAGCAGACATCATTTAGGAGGGCTGAGTGCAGGGCCCAATACAGGTTGGAAAAGTCTGTATTTCTCTGTGTCCTTGGTGCCCGGAGGGGTGTAGGTGAGGCTGGAACCCTGTCTTCTGGGACACTCTTGCCCATAGGCTGTTGGGTCTAACATCCATGGCCCCAGCAGCGTGACCGCCACTCTCCACACAAGCCTTGACCCACCATCCTGTCTCTTTCCTAGCTCTGGCCACTGTGCCTTTCCAGAACCTTCCACCTCTTCTCCAGTCCCCACCCATCTCTCCTGTCTCTGAGTTCCTACAGCGTTGGTGGGGCAGCCGATGCATCACACCCTTGATGAGGACCCTCGTCACATCCCCAGGGTCAGCCTTGCCCTCCCTCCACTGGGACTCGGCACACAGCAGATGCTCACAAACACCGATTACCGGGATTGAGCGTTGGTTGAACGTCTACCTAAGCAGAGCCCGGCCTTGGTGCTGGGGAGTTAAAAAAAGAAAGGAAGGCTAAGTGAAATAAGCCAGACGGGAAAACAAGTACAAGATACATATATAGTATCACTTATACGTGGAATCTTTTTTTTAAAAAAAAGAAAAGCCAACTTCATTCAGAGAGTACAAGGATGGTTGCCAGGAGCTGGTGGGGTTTGCGGGGAGGAGATGTAAGTCGAAGGGTACAAATTTCCAATTACAAGATGAATAATTTCCAGGGATCTAAAATTCAGCTTGGTGACCACAGGTAATAATACAGCGTTGTACACCTGAAGTCTGCTGAGAGTAGATCCTAAGTATCCTTACCACACCAAAACACACGGTGAATTAGGTGAGGTGACGGATGTGTTAATTATCTTGATCTTGATAATCATTTCAGAGTGTATATGTATATCAAGGCATCGCGTTGTACACTTTAAGTATACACAATTATATTTGTCAGTTTGTCTTCAATAAAGGGAAAAAGAAAAAGAAAGGAAAGCAGGAAGGATGGGAGGGAGAGAGGAAGGGAATGTGTGTCCCTGCTCTCTGGTGGCTCAGGATTTATATGGAGGGACAGAACACTGTTCAAAGCCAGCCTAAGGACCCTTGCAAAAGCATCATGTAAATGAAGAGCATACCTGCAAGTTACCTGGGTACAGGTGAGCGTAGGAGCTCAGAGTAAGCAGCAGGAGTAACTCTGCCTGAGGAAGGGGGAACAGGCATCCCTCACTACGTAAACTTAGAAATGAGACAGATTTGGGTATCAGGCACCTGAGCCATTACACAAGCTCTCTTTGCAAGAACCCATGGGGAGGCTGAGGCATTAAGGGCGCTGCCCAAGGCCACACAGCTTTAGTGGCAAAGCTGAACGTAGAACTCTTTCCGCTCTGCTCTGCACCAGCTTTGATTCGTCAGAGAGGCTGTTACCATCATCGGGGATGCTTGGTGTGGGTGGTGGGATTTCAGGAGAATCCTCTCCTTCCACTTAGACTCTCAACGTCCCTGGACCCTAGGAAGGAGCTCGGTGTCGGGGGGCTGGATTGAAACGCTCCATCTCCAGACACATTGTGGAACCGAATCTCTGTTCTCACCTGTTCCAGGCCCCGGGACTGTCGACAGCCAAGGGCAGATTGAGTTTCTCAGGTGCTACGCCACACTGAAGACCAAGTCCCAGACCAAATTCTACCTGGAGTTCCACTCGAGCTGCTTGGAGAGTACGTGCTTGCTGAACTGCCTTTTAGGGGGACAGGCACGGCCCTTCCACAAAAGCCTTGTCATTGATGGTGCTTTTCTCCGCTCTCTGGGAAAGACTACGGATCAGCCTCAAAGGGGGGTCACAGAGTGGGGCTGCAGGTGGACGGTGCAAGGGGACCCTCAGTTACTACAGGGGCCCCCAGTATCCTGCAATACTGCTGCTCCAGCCCCAGGGATGGGTCAGTCACTGGTGCACAGACCCCTCGGCCCCTTGTAGGCAGCTGGGCAGCTGGACCCTCTCCTTGCCCCTCCGGGCAGAGTTTAGCCCACTCGAGGGTCCTCCAAGCCGGGGCTCCAACTCAACCAGAGAGTCTTAGGCAAAGGTCCAGAGCTTGTGGAGGCCAGTGCTGGGGCCAGAGCAGCTGCTGGTAATCGCTTGTTCTTCCCCGGGGTCCTCTGCTCTTTCCTACATCACAGGCATCTTTCTCAGGTGGTCCGAGCATCCAAAAGCAAACTAGAGATGGACGGCCACCCAACAGCCAGCAGCAGTTCGCACAAACTGTGTTTGGGAAACACCCTTTCTAGGTGCCATTTCTAGGCATATTGTCTAAAGCTGTTCCACGGTGAGGGCATCTGTGTGGTTTCTAGCTCTCCGTGCTGAGATGGTCTGGGGTGGGGGTTTGGAGGGGAGAGGCTGGCAAATCAACCCCACAAAAGGAGGCATTTTGTGACGGGATGACAGATGCTTCCAGAAATTGGGAACAGGGCCTGTGCCACCAGCTGCAGTGCTGCCCCACCCTCTTTCCTCCTCAGACCCAGCCTGGGCTGGTGACAGATCTGCCTTCTCCAGGAAGTCTCCAGGTCCCCGTTCACCTAGCAAGGGCAGAGCACTTCCAAAAATGATGAAGATTTTTGTGCGGGTGTTTTTAATAAAATATCAAGGCATTTGCATACATTTCTATGGAAACAGCATATTAGGAAGCTTAAATTAGCATTTCAAAAGGCTGCTATCTTGAGTGGGATGAACCATCATGTTTCCTAATCTCCTTGCCTGTGATGTGATGATTTCTTTGTTGCCTGGTTTGTTGCAAAGAGGAGCCAAAAAGGAGGGGAATCTCTCTGAGTCTCCTAAAAATAATTAGACCGTGTTGGCAAATGACCATCCCCTGCACCAAAACAGAATCCCCAACAAGCCTGACTCCTAAACGAGACTGTGGCCCCTACAGATACAAGAGGAAGGAGGGTATCTTCATTGGTCCTGGTGGGACAACCCAAGGAGTCTTCTCTGTCTGGTTCTTGTGCTGTTTTCTGAAAGCCAGCCTTCTTATCCTCGGACAGGTTTCGTCAAGAGTCAGGAAGGAGAAAATGAAGAAGGAAGTGAAGGGGAGTTGGTAGTGAAGTTTGGCGAGACCCTTCCAAAGGTAATTCAAGAACAGGGAGGATTTTGCGTCCATCAGCCAGCGGTGCTGGCTAGTGGCAGAGCTCCGGCCAGGCCTGACCAGGGGGAGTGGGGCTCCCACGGGCCAAAGGCAGGAGAGGCTGCCTCTCTTTCAAGGTGGGCTATGACGCCCTTCCCAGCAGTGGTTAAACGTGGGCCTGAGCCTAGTGGCCCCAATATTCCTAAATGAATTTCGATTCCCCTGATGGATGGGGAAGGGATCTAGAGGGCACCTCATCTGACCAGGTGACTTTACAGAGAAAGGACCGCAGGCAGATCCCAGAGAGGCTTGTTCATGGTCACGCGGCCGCAGTGACGTTCTGGAACTTTCTGAATGGAGATAGAGTCCATCCTGTCGGTCAGCATGTACCCAGAGGCCCGCACAAGGGGTGTCTTGGTACCTGTGGATGGGAAGGAAAGGGACAGCCTGGGACCTTTTCATTAGGCCCTACTGTGTTGGGGTCTGCACGAGGAACAGCCTTAAGGTGTGAGAAGGTCACAAGTTGTAGCCAGCATGTAGGAGTGAATCCAGGATGTGTGTCTGTCCCTCGCTGAGCCACCCTCCAACAGCCCACAAGACAGTCCAGGCCCACGCGAGGGGCTCTGCTGCAGGTGGACACAGGCCTCCTGCCAGATGGAGGGCGGGCCCCATGGTGCCCCCTTCAAGGCAGCTCCATCCCGGGAGGGGGCCGAGGAGAGGGCTGTACCCTGCTGGGGGGCAGGGAGTGGGGTGTGTTCAGACCTGGCTCCTGGTCCCACCAGTGTCTGTGTATCGGCCTGGCCCCATCCCGCTTGGTCCTGGGGTGGGCAGAGGAGGGGGAGGAAGGGCAGGGAGGCGGGGGGGGTGAGGCATGTTTGGAGTCAGGCCCTCTCCCCGGGGCCGGGGTGCAGTGTGACGGGGTTAACCCCGCCTTGCTATGCAGGGTGGACACATGGGTTCCTTCCTGCTCTCTGGGGCAAGAAAATCAGGGATTCGAGTTTGTTTAAAAAGAACGTCTACAGTCCTTTTTCCCACGCATTCCCCTCCTCTGGGCTGGCAACCCTCACCCACGTGTCCCCCACCTGTCCAAGCTAATCCTGTGCCCTTCTCTCTGCAGCTGAAGCCCATCATCTCTGACCCCGAGTACCTGCTGGACCAGCACATCCTGATAAGCATTAAGTCCTCTGACAGTGATGAATCCTACGGTAAGGGTCCCAGGACAGGGGCTGCAGGTGCCACACCTGCTGATCGAGGCCTCTGATGTAAGGGAAGCAGCGGTGTCTCCTTCACAAAAGCCCACCGGCTGCTCCGTTCCCCATCCCGGTGCTGCCAGAGGGACAGTTACTGGAAAGCTATCGTTCCGACCCCATCAGGCTCCTGGGACTGACAGCAAACAGCCACAACACCTCCCATCTATGGGGCCTTTCCTGTGTCAGATTCTGTGCCAGGTGCTGGCACGTATTACTTGAGTTATCCTGACATGACCTTGTGAAGCAGATAGTATTCTCTCAATTAGTCGATAAGTAAACTGAGGCTCAGAAAGGTGAAGTGACTTGCCTAAGTCACACAGGTTGTAACTGGCTGAGCCCTAATTTGAAGCCAGGTCTTCCCAGCATTGCCCAGCGCCCAGACCAGGCAGGCTTGAGAACGCCTGTCGCCCCACTAACTGTCCTCCTAGAGAGACACCATCTTCTGTAAAATCTTCAGCCTGTCCATGGCTCCAGGTTTGCCCTTGCACTTGGTACATGCAGCGCAGCTAGAGCGTGGAGTGAGGGGACAGGTAGCCAGAGAGAGTCTGGAGCCAGATCCATACCAGCCAGGCTGGGGGTAGATACCGTGTCCCGGGGACGGAAGGGAGCCACAGAAGAGTCAGGCAAGATGGCAACATGGTCAGCTTTGCATCTTAGAAATATGTGTTTGCAGTGATCAACACGAGAGATGAGGGAGCCAGAATGAAAGTAGCGAGGGTTAAAAAAAAAAAAAAAGGAGAGACAGGTTAAACTTGAGAGGTACTGAGAAGGGAAATTGTTTGACCACGGGAATCGGGGGGAGAGGGTCGAGGATGGCCCTGAACTTGTGGTTCGAGTTGCTGGGGTTAATGTTTCCGTTTCCTGAACTGGGCTGGCTGTGGTGAACAGCAGGCAAAGGAGACAAACGGTTCAGCCAGAGAAGTGGGAGGAACGCCAAAGACCGGGGTCAGGGACGCTGTCAGAGCTGTTCAAGACAACGTGGTTGTGAGAGCAAATGGGGCCAAGAGATCCAACCCAATAAAGACCAGTGTCCTGCAGACAGAGGGGCTTGGGGACGTGTGGGCTTGGGAGAGCCGTGTGCACGGCGAGGGAGTGAGCGGGGGTGAGGAGGCCGAGGGCTTGAGAGACCAGGATGTGCAGCTGGGTCCAGGGAGGGTGTTTGTTTTCAATGGAAGGAATTTGAGGGGGGTTAATGCTGATCGATGGAAGCCGGGAAGCAGAAAGAGGCTACCGACAGGAAGGGTGCCCATGCGTGTCTGTCACCCACGGTGCAGGCTCGGGATGTAGGTACCATCACCGCCCTCATTGCAGAGGTGGGAAAATGAAGTGACTTGTCCAAGGTCACACAGACACTGAGTCAGTTTGACAAGCTGCTGTGTGACCTTGGACTTGAACCCAGGCAGCCCAGCTCCAGAATCGTGCCCTCTACTCCCTCCCAGTGCAGCACTGGGAAAAGGGTCCCTGAGCCAGGGCAGGGGCGGGCAGAGCCCGAGGACTGTGATGGAGCAAAGAGAAAGGATCCACGTGGGTGCCAGAGTGTCGGGAGGTTTGCTGGCAGGAAACGGGAACACAGGTCTGACAGCTCCATTTTCTTTTCAAACACTGTAGTTCTCCTTTGTCTCCTCCTCTTGGTATTCATACTGACAAACAGCATATCATACTAATAATTAGGAAAAAAAATCATCCAGCAGTCTCATTCCTTGCTACAGCAATCGTTTTTATTTTGCTTTCACACTCCCATGTTCATCCATAGGCACACATAGATTTCTATATGAATAATTATCACAGAGACACCGTTTATAGTCTGCTTTCCTCACCTGGTATTAGATGATACACATTTTCCATGATCCTCCGACCCAGCCTTCATGATGGTAGCTTTTAACGGCTTCATAATATTCCATGGATTTACTATATCCTCATTTTTAAAAGTACTCCTTACTGCTACTATTGAGGCTCTGCAAATTATTTTTGTTAGTGTTATCAACAATGCTGAGATGGATCTCTTTGTGGACATTTTTATTTTTTATTGAGGTATAGTTGATTTACAATAAGTTAGTTTCTGATGTATAGCAAAATGATTCAGTTTTATATGTGTGTGTATATATATATATTCTTTTTCATATTGTTTTCCATTATGGTTTATTATAGGATATTGAATATAGTTCCCTGTGCTATTCGGTAGGACCTTGCTGTTTATCCATTTTATATATAGTATCAATAGTTTACGTCTGCTAATCCCAAACTCCTAATTTATCCCTCCCCCACCCCTTTTCCCCTTTGGTAAGCATAAGTTTGTTTTCTATGTGAGTCTATTGCTGTTTTGTAAATAAGTTCATTTGTATCATATTTTAGATTCCACATATAAGTTATAAGTGATATCATATGATATTTGTCTCTGACTTCACTCAGTATGATAATCTCTAGGTCCATCCTTGTTGCTGCAAATGGCATTATTTCTTTTTTTTTTTATGGCTGAGTAGTATTCTATTGTGCACGTACACCACATCTTTATCCGTTCGTCTGTCGATGGCCATTTAGGTTGCTTCCATGTCTTGGCTATTGTAAATAGTGCTACTATGAACATTGCGGTGCATGTATCTTTTCGAATTAGCGTTTTCTCCGGATATATGCCCAGGAGTGGGACTGCTGGATCATATGGTAACTCTATTTTTAGGCTTTTTAAGGAACCTCCATACTGTTTTCCGTAGTGGCTGCACCAATTTACATTCCCGCCAACAACGGAGGAGGGTTCTCTTTTCTTCATTGTGGACATCTTTTATTCTCCTTTGGCTACATTTGTTATTCTTTTCTTTTTAATTTATTTATTTATTTTTATTTTTGGCTGTGTTGGGTCTTTGTTGCTGCACGCAGGCTTTCTCTAGTTGCGGTGAGTGGGGGCTACTCTTTGTTGTGGTGCACGGGCTTCTCATAGCGGTGGCTTCTCTTGTTGCAGAGCATGGGCTCTAGGCGTGCGGGCTTCAGTAGTTGTGGCACGCAGGCTCGGTAGGTGTGGCGTACGGGCTTAGTTGCTCTGCAGCATGTGGGATCTTCCCAGACCAGGGCTTGAACCCCTGTCTCCTGCATTGGCAGGCAGATTCTTAACCACTGCACCACCAGGGAAGCCCACATTTGTTATTCTTTTGGGTCGTCTCTTTAGGGCAAGTTCCCATGTTTGCTGGCTAAAGGGTATACATATGTTTGTGGTTCTTGGTGCTCGGTATCCAACTGATGGCTGTGAAGGCTCTGTCTTGCCTTGTGGACCTTGCCACATCCCAGTGTACAGGTTTCCCCAGATCCTTGCTGGCACTGGGTATCCTTTGCTTCTACTTTTGTTAATTTCATGTCCGTGAGAGAGTCCCTTACTGCTGCCTTAATTTGCATTTTTGATGGCTCAGCAGACTGAACTAGTTTCCATGTACTGAAATCAACCATCTACACTTCTTTTTGTGGAAAATGTCTGTGGGGTTATCTGCCCATTTATCTGCTGGAGATTTGATTTTGAGGAGTTCAGATAAAATACCCTCTGCGTGAAGCTGGCTGCAACTAATGTTCCCACTCAGTCCTCTTTCCAGTTTTGTTTTTTCTCTGTGCAGGAGTTTTAAACTTTTCTGTCCTATCTGTCAGTGTTGTTTTGTCATTTCTCACACTGCTTCAAACCTTGGGAAGTTATTCCTTCCAGCAATCAGATTAGTATTTAATTCTGGTTTTCTGCCGGATTTTCTATGATTTACTTTTTTTTATACCCACTAATCTGCGTGGAGTTCATTTTGCTGTAAGGTTTGAGATGTTTTCCCCAAATTACTGAGGAGTTGTTCTGAAAGTTTTGTTCCATAATCCCTGCCTTGGCCATTGTCGCAAAGGATCATCTCTGGGCAGGAGAGCTAAATCTCCAGGCCAAATGCATGGTGTTTCTCCGGTGAAATGGCGGGACTGGGTGGGGGTTGGTGTCTTGACATGACTGCTGTCTCCCCACCTCCCCAGGTGAGGGCTGCATTGCTCTACGGTTAGAGGCCACGGAAACTCAGCTCCCCATCTACACGCCTCTCACCCACCACGGAGAGATGATGGGTCACTTCCGGGGGGAGATTAAGCTGCAGACCTCCCAAGGCAAGAAGAGGGAGAAGCTCTATGGTAAGTGGGCACGACCCCTCCCCTGCCCCCTCTTCAGTGCTGCTGGGTCGGGGACAGGAACGGAATAGTGTCTCTGCTGTGGCCTCAGACAGAAATGCAGCATCGGAGGGGATCTCAGAGGCAATCTGGCCCAACCCTTAGCAGGTTCGAGAATCTCCCTACAGAACCACAGCACCTCACAGCCACAGTCACCCTTGCCCGGCCCCAGTCTCTCTTCCTTTTCACACAGGCAAGAGGTCATTTTCTCCTTCTCCTCTTTGCTTTACTTCTTGCTCAAAAGCACTCAAATAACAATGCCTAAAATGCGTTGGGCTTTAATTTTCTACTTGATCTATGAAATGATCAACTTATAAACGTTGTCTCATTTATCTCTCACCATAGCTCTGAGAGCCAGGTGCTACCCTTGTTCGGTAGATCAGGACACTGAGGCACAGAGAGGTTAAGTGACTGGCTGAAGGTCACACACCGAGGAAGTGGCTGGCCCAAGGGGAAAGTGCAGGTTCACTCACGTAAATTCGTAAACGTGATGGGGTCCCGCCTCTCACACAAATAGTGAGACAGCAAGATGTGGGACGGTCTGACATCCCCTGCTCGTGCGAACGCCCTGGGCCATCACGGGTGCTGCCTCCCTTGGATGGGGCTCCTCCTTCTGCCCTCTGGGAGCTCCTTTCTCTAGCAGGATCTAGACCTGAGGGGGACTTGGCACCCCTACAACCATAGCCAGAGTCAGATATGAAGACGGGGTCCCAGTTCCCCATTAAGCTCGTGAACAGGTTGGCTTTGGGCACCAAATGCTCTTGTGTTTCTTTTATTCAGATCTGCCAAGAAATATTTGTCTGTTTTATCCCTTGCTGACACCAGCAAGTTGGAAATTGCATGAAATGACAACTCTGGGTCACACATGCCAACTCTCCTCCCTCTGGAGCCATGCAGGCATAACTAATCCATCACCGAACTCACACAAGGTCTCAGAATCTGCCCTCAGGCAGCCATTGTTCACTTTCCAGCTTCCGCTTGCCAGGGGAAACCTCTCCGCCATCCTGGCCCAAACCCTGGGAGCTGGGCCCTTGCACGCTCTCACATGCTCTTCCCTGGCCCTTTTCTTGCAGACTTTGTGAAGACGGAGCGGGATGAGTCCAGTGCACCCAAGTCCCTGAAGAGCCTCACCAGCCAGGACCCCATGAAGCAGTGGGAACCTGCCAACAGGTAGAGCGGGGAGACGGGGGGGTGCCAGGGCTTCACCGCAAGCTAGCGTGGCTCTGCAGACCCAGGACTGGGAGTGGGGAACTGGAGCAGAGAGAAGGCAAGGGCCCAGAGGGAAAGAAAGCGCTGGCCACGAAAGGCCTGTCATGCTTCCAGCTCGAGGCCTCTAACCACAAACCCCTGGTGTGACTGCAGCAAGGCCAGGGAGGCTCTTCCGCGCTGCAGAGTCCAGTTCAGTTCAACAAACACTGGCTGAGCACTTCCAGGTGTCAGGTTCTAGAGAGACCAAGGCAAATTAGGTGCGGTCCCTGCCTTAGGAAGGTACATCCTACTAGGAGGACGCCCAGTCCCGGAGGCCGCAGCCCCAGAGATGGTCGCATGGAACAGCTGCGGTATTTCCTGAGGGCCGGGGACATCGGCAGCCATGGCTCCAGGGCTAAAGGCCCCACCCTGTGACTAAGGCGGAAAAGCATTGGGGGGAAGTGCGTGCAGGCTGCTCTTGGCAGGGACTGGGCTGGGAAGAATCTGGTCATCAGAGTCTGGATTACGAGGGGGACAGCAGTCCCCGAGTAGCAGGGTCACCACAGCTCACTGATACGGTCTCAAGTTCAAGCCAGTGAGGTTTGTCGTGGTGTCCGCGCCAGCTTACCTGCCAAGGGGGCAAAGCAGTGCCAGGTAGCCGAGCGAAATCCCAAAAGCCACCGCCGAGCCCAGCTTATTCCTCTCCTGCTTTCAGCCCCAGCCCCCCACCCCGTGCACAGCAACTCCCATCCCCCTCCAGCCTCTGACGGTAGCCCTAGGCATGAAACTATCCCCTGCAATCTTTTTCGCCTACTACAATCCCCTCGATGAAAGCACTGCAGCTCTCAAATGTCTGCTTGACTCCAGAATCAGGATCAGTGTAGGTCAACAAAGTATTTTCCATTGGACCAGCACTAGAATTAACACTTACTTCTAAAGCAGGCTCGATGGATGGGAGCGGGATGTGCTCAGAACCAGGCTGGTTGAGCAGATGGGAGCTGGGGAGCGTGTGTGACAACCTATATATGCAGAACTCTACTTACTAGTTAGTTCCCCGGAGAGCGCCGTCTTACAAGGAAGGACGACACTCCTGTCACCAAGAGGCAGCACAGTGTGTGTCTCAGGGTCACCTCACCAGGTCTGGCCAGCCCCTCCACAGCTGTCAGCTGACTCTCCCACAGTCGAGGCTGCAGCCTTGACCTCTGTGACCTCCACGCTCGTCTTTCCAAACACCCGCATGGCTGTCTCCATCCTGATGCCTCACAGACGTGCAAGTCGACTGTCCCAGATGGAACTCTCCATTTACCACCAACACCCTACCACCACCAACAACCCCCATAGTCACTCAGCCCTGCCGGCCATGCCAGCCTCTCATTCCATTCTGCCCACTTGCTCACAGGCCTTCAGACTGTTGCTGGGACAGGTCAACCCCTCGTACCGCAGGGCCTTTGCACTTACTGCTTCTCCCCTCCCTCCCTTCTCAGAGAGGCCCTCACTGGCCACCCTACGCCCAGGTGGTCCCAACCCTAGTCTATCTCTGCCTCTTTTGTTACTCTCAGTCAGACTTGAGCAGTGTATAAATATCTCGTCTCTCAGGCACGGACCTTGTTTTGTTTGTCTCCCCATCATACGTTGGTTCCACGAGAACAGAGACTGTGGCTGTCTCATTTACAACCATATTTCCTCCTGTTGTTCCTGGTGTTACCAGGTACTCAGTAACTATTTTGTTGTATGAATAAATGAATGAATGGACGAATGAATGAATGAATCCACCACCCCAGAAGTGAAGGAGTTGAGGAGAGCCTGAGGAGGCCCGAGGGGGCATCAGAGCACAATGTCCTCAGGCTGGTGCTGACCTGGAGGAGCCCTGAGGTGTGACTTTGTGTGTCTCCCACGCAGGGTCCCTCCATGCGGTGGCTCCAGCATCACTGAAATCATCAACCCCAACTACATGGGAGTGGGGGCCTTCGGGCACATGAAGCAGACCCTGTCCCCCGACCAGCAGCCCACCGCCTGGAGCTACGACCAGCCGCTCAAGGACCCCTCCCTGGGGCCTGGAAGGGGGGAGAGCCCTCCAACACCGCCCTCCCAACCGCCCATATCACCCAAGAAGTTTTCATCATCGACGGCAACACGGGGCCCCTGCCTCAGGACGCAGGAGCCAAGGTGAGCGTCGTCTTCACCAAGGCCTCTCCCTTCCCTAGGTTTTCACCACCAGGAACGCTGGCCCTAGAATAGAAGCTGCGTGAGAGCAGGGACGTGCGTCCACTTTGGTCACGGACTCACCCCGGGGCCTAGAACACAGTAGGCTCTCGAGAAATGCTTGTAGAATCTCCGATTCTTAGCCTATTGGTGTAAACCGGAAAGGTTTTTTAAAAAGAGGATTTTAAAAATTTAAATATAGTGCCTGAGAAAAACACACTCCCGTAAAAACGACCTTCGTTGAAAAATACGTTTCTGTAAGTAGTGAACCCTCGTCAACCTCCCACTCCCTGGAGGGCCCTGCAGAACAGAGGTGGGAATTTCCACGTAGGAGTCCCTCCCCAGCTCCGGGTTCCCCCCTCTCTTCCTAACCACCAGGGCTCCTGTTCCCATGCGCAACGCTCCTGTCTCTCCTGTTGAGGCCAATTTGAAGAAACAGCAGCTGGGACCAGGAATTCCGAAGGGGAGGAGAAGAGCCAGCCTGCAGGGGGAGGGGGTTTGGCCATGAAACTTCGGGGAAAACCCAGCGGTTAGAGAGAGCTGACCTGCACCGAGAACTGGTCCAGGCATCACGTACCTGGAGGCCCGGAGCCCGGAGCCGGGGAGGAGCCCGCAGGGCTGCCGCCTTAACCAAGCAAACCCACGCATGCGCGCTTTGTGCAAACGCAGGATCGGGAGCCCCCCAAGTTTCTAGTAACCACAGGGTGACAGATGGAAATTAAAAGTGCAGACCTTAATTAACAATGATTGAAGATGCACAAAATATCATCCGCATCAGCTTCCTTTGGGGGCTGCCTGTACTGTTTATAATGACTTCAGGGCGCGGCTCTGGGCCTGTCTTCCCCTCTCTGAGGTCCTGTGTTCCCCATGGCATTTTCTGTCGTGTATTAAGAGCCAGGGAACGGCATGTTGTCAAGCACTGTTCCCCTCATCTCTCGCCACTTCCAACCCTCCCGCGCCTGGCGTGGCTGGAGTTTCCTCTGGATTGAAGGGCCGTTTACAATTCTCTTTCTTAAGCTTTTTCTCTTAAAAAAAAAAAAACACTGGACAGACAAATGGAAGGAGGAAGGGATGGAGGGAAGGAGGAGGCTGGGACAGGACAGGACCTGCCCCCGAGCTCAGACTTGTCTATCTCTGTACCTCTAGTTTTCACAATTTGTTGATAATATTGTGGACCCTGGTCTTTCCGTAAGAAACCTGGGGGAAGGAGAAGCAGCCTCAGTTTCCTCTCCTGGAAAAATGAGGACAAAAGCCGTGTATGGCGGGTCCTGCGGCACCTCCTTGGCAAAGGTCACCTCTTTGGCGACCCCAGGAAACAGAGCTGTAAACAACTACAAAGAACAAGGGGACTGTTTAAGTGAAATGTTTTAAGTTCCCAAAGTAAATGTCTCTTTGTGCCCTCCAAACTGGAACACAGCATATAGCTTGGAACAAGGTGGAGAGCCGTTCTCTCCAGTTTCACGGGCGACAGCTTCAGAATGGGGACATGTGTGTAGGCAAGGGGCCCAGGCTGGGCTCTAAGCTCACTTCTCAGCAAGGAGATGATTAGAGGCAAGAAGCTGGCAGCTCCCAGACCTGCCTGCCACCCTGTTTGCTGCTCTGGACCCCCCACTGGGCCTGAGAGAAGGCTGTGGAAGAGGAGGTATCACCAGTCCTCCTATCACTGCCCCATAAAAAAGTAAGGGACCAGCTGTCCCAGTTTGCCCAAGACTGTCTCCTTTTTTGCACTAAGAATCCCTCCTCCCAGGAAACCCCTGAATTCTGGGAAAACTGGGACGACTGGTCACCCTGGAATGAAGTCAGATGGTTAGAGAGAGGGCTCTTCTCAGACCCTGTTCGGCGCTTCACTCCTTTAGAAAACAGCCGTCTCCGGAATCTGAGGAGTGAAATCACTGTGGCACAGGAATCAACCCTGTGCCCTGGGGATGCGTTCACTCACGCCACAGCCATGGCTGCTATGGGAGCTGGTTTCTTTTCACCTTTGGTCAGGGAAATAAGACTTTTCAAAAGTGGACTACCCCAGCCTCCCCGCCCCCGCCAAGCCTTCCCCTCTCTGACAGTGACAGAAGCCCCCACCTCGAGGGAAGACTTGCCTTGCCCCATCTCCTGCTCTTTTCCCAGGGCAGCAAGCTTTGCAATCACCAAAATGCTTGCACCCGGGGTCCTCTTCCTGGCCCTGTCCCTAATTCTCTGAGGCGAGACCTCTCCTATCTCCTCATTGAGCGTGGGCTTCAGGTGGCAGGCCACGCATTTTTCTTTTCTCCTTCTTGCCTCTTCATCAGAAACTTCTGGTCAGTGCCATTTTCATCCTCCTGCCCCTTCCTCCCTGTGCTAACTCATAGCAAAGGTCTTTGAGGATCCAGAGGGGGTGCAGAGGATGGCCCAAGGGGGAGGGGCCGACTTCCAAAGTCTTTGTTCAAGACCCCAACATTTCTGGTTATATAACTGCTTCTAGGTGTTTCCAAAGAGCAATGAGCAAAAGACCAAGTCTACATGTCCCTGAGGCTAGCCTCCCCGACACCCCACATCATCTTGTCTCATTGGCACCTGTGCAAGGATGACATCTTGCCTCTGTCCCCTGCCCACGCCTCCTCCCCAAAGAGTCCATTAGCCGTGGCTGTTCGGCATCTTCGGAGCAGTGTTTCAGCACACGCTCCATCAGTACGAGGCGTCACGGCCTGAACAGTTCAGTGCTTTTTCCAAGGGACCCACATTTTCTTCTCAAGAGCTTCCTTATTTTGCAGAAAGCAGAACCCAGAACACTCCCCCTGGGAAATTATGCCGTTGGCCAGAAAGTAAAATGTGTTCCCATTCCTGGTTCTCATAATTTGCTCAGCAGGAAATCACCTCCAGCAAGAGCAGTAATAAATCAGGAAACAGACAAAGGAAGCTCTCACCTACTTTGGGGACAGCATGGAGCTCCTCTGTCCATAAGTCAAACAGGCCTATTTTCTTGCTACTGGCTTGTTTCCTGATGCATGTCTCCAGGTTGCTTCTGATTTTCAACATAAATGCTGTCCGTTTTTTCCTTCTCCCTCTGAGTGAGGACACGAAGGAAACCACACTCACCAGGAGCTCTCCAGGGAGAGGACTTTATGCAGAGGAAAGAATACTGTGCTAATAGGGAATGTCGGTCCCCTGAGCACAGATTTCGTCTGGTTCACAGCCGCCTCCTGCACCTGGGGCAGCGTCGCACGCTTGGGGGGCTCCTACACGTCTGTTAAATGGAGCTCCTTGACCTGGGACCCTCGATGAGCACAAGAAGCCTTGCAGGTGGCCTGGTCGCCTGCAAGGCTTCTGTTCCCCTGAGGGTCAGAGGAGAATTTGCTGAAGACATAGAGGAGAGGCTGCGGGATTCTTGGGGGAAGCCAGGAAGGGAGGTCTGTGAGCAGCAGTGATGGGGGCGCTGGCTGTGGAGGGCAGGTTGCTCCGACGAGGATGAAGCAGGTGGTTTTGGATCGGGGTGCCATGTAAGCCCCCCTCATCCCTTCAGTGAAGTCCCCCTTGCTCACCGATGCTCTGGTGTGCACAGTTTCTATGGTGGAAAATGTCCAAGGCAAGAGCTGAGGTTACCTATGAGATCATCAACATAGGAGTAACAGTCCCTTCTCCTGCCTTTTAAAAAAAAGTTTTCTTTTTAATCACGGTGGAATTCACATAACATAAAATTAAGCACAGCATGTTTCAAGGGAATGACTCGGCGGCCTTGAGTACACTCACAATGCTGTGCCACCATCACGGCCATCTAGTTTCTTTATCACCTCCAGAGAAACCCCGCATGCATTAAGCAGTCATTCCCCACGTGTGTTTCTTCCCTCCGCATCCTCTTTCCCACGCTCCAGGCCCGGCGACGTGGGGAAGAGCACGGGGGAACCTTTGCCTCCGGAGGACCCGCAGCTGACCAAGCCCGAGATGTTTGAGAACCCGCTGTACGGGTCTGTGAGTGCTTTCCCTAAGCCGGCTCCCAGGAAGGAGCAGGAATCCCCCAAGATGCTGAGGAAGGAGCCCCCGCCCTGCCCGGACCCGGGAATCTTGTCGCCCAGCATCCTGCTCTCCAAAGCCCAGGAGGCCGAGGGCGGCAAGGGGACGGGCAAGCCCGCGCCCGCGCCCGCGCCCTTCCTCAGCCCCACGCCCCGGCTCCGCTCTTTCACCTGCTCGTCCTCCACCGCCGAGGGCCGCCCGCCGGGTGGGGACAAGGGAAGCCAAGGGAAGCCCAAGGCCCCCGCCGGCTCGCAGGTCCCGGTGCCGGCCAAGAGGCCCATCAAGCCTTCCAGGTCAGAACTCAGCCAGCAGCCCCCGGCGCAGCGGCCACCCCTCCCGGTCAAGAGCCCGGCCGTCCTGCACCTGCAGCACTCCAGGGGCCGTGACTACCGCGACAACGCCGAGCTCCCCCACCTAGCCAAGCACCGGCCCGAGGACGCGCCGCCGCCCGGCCGGGCCGCCATGCAGGTGCGCTCGGGGCGCAGCGCGCCGGGGAGCGGGTGCGCAGGCGCGGGCGTGTGATACAGGTGCACGTGGGTGTGCGAGCACGTGAGTGATACCACCACCGTGGCCAGGAGTGCGCTCAGGTGCCCACGTACGGGTAGTGCATGCGTGTGCACGTGTGTGATACAGCCCACCATGCCTAGGAGTGTGCTCGGGTGCACGTGGGCGCTCATCCATGTGCGTGAGTGTGCGTGTGCATGTGCGTGATACAATGACCCGGCCCAGGAGTGGGTTCCGAGAAACGGTGTTCTGGGAACTGAGAATGAGAAAGGAGGTAGAGACAGAATTTGAACCTAGCCTGTACCCAAAGTCCCTGCTCCTACATTGAAAGGTTAAAGGAGGGCCTGGGGGGAAACTCTGAGTCCTCTATGTCAGGCCCATAGGAATAAGGCTTCATAGATACAAGAGAGCCCAGATCATTTATATTACGTTATCATCATTAGTATTAGTACTTAAAATTTTTCCAGTATTTTAGGGACTTCAGACTCAATGTCCCCTTCCTTCCTATAGAATAAGATTTCTTTTTGAGCAAAACTAATAGTGGTTAAGAACAGATTCTGGAGCCACACTGTCTTGGGTTTGAATCCCAGCTGTGCCACTTTCTGGCTCTGTGCCTTGAGCCTCAGTTTACTCATCTGTAAAAAAGGGGGCAATCGGGCTTCCCTGGTGGCGCAGTGGTTGAGAGTCTGCCTGCCAATGCAGGGGATACGGGTTCGAGCCCTGGTCTGGGAAGATCCCACATGCCGCGGAGCGGCTGGGCCCGTGAGCCACAATTACTGAGCCTGCGCGTCTGGAGCCTGTGCTCCACAACAAGAGAGGCCGCGACAGTGAGAGGCCCGCGCACTGCGATGAGGAGTGGCCCCCACTTGCCACAACTAGAGAAAGCCCTCGCACAGAAACGAAGACCCAACACAGCCAAAAATAAATAAATAAATAAATAAATAAATAAAATTAAAAAAAAAAAAAAGGGGGGGGCAATCAGTGGAACCTGCCTCACAGGTTTATAGGGAGGATTAAATTTTATTATATATCATTACTATATGTTACAACTTATATGGAAAAGGTATGTATCATCCATTGCATATTATTTCATATGTATTATATATTACTCCGTATGCATATAATATATATGCACGTATATTAGAATGCGTGTAAGTACTTAGAACAGCGTGCTGGCCCCCTTTAGCACTAGGTTAGCACTAAGCCTGCTCTAGCCCAGGGCATGCAAGGACATGGGGACCTTTAGTTAAATCTGGCCTGGCGAGAATGCAGAGCTGACAGTCTTCTGTTTTTGTCCCACAGTGAAGCCCCTGGTGAGCTGCCAGCGAGATGGGAGCCCAAAGGAGCAGCACGAAGCTGCTGGGACCCTCTCCCAGGACCCCTGTTCACTCCTCCTACCCAGCTTCCTACACAGGGCTTCGTCTTTTTCAGGAGAGGGTCTAGCTTCTGTGTGGTCAGCAAGGTGCACTGGCTGTGAAACTTGACACCCAGCACTGAAGTTGGAAGGAAAAACCCGCCTGATGGGCACCAAACAACCCGCACACCTGGGCCCCCAGCTTGATCTTGGTACTTGGGACCCAAGAGCCTTGTTCCGGCTGCCATTTTGAAGAAAGGAACTAAAGCGCTGATTTGTGCGTAGAGATATAAATAATAATAATAATAATAATATTAATAATAATAATGGCTACATGTAGGGAGCACTCAGCACCTGCCAGGTACCGTGCTAAGTGCTTTATGAACATTATGAGTTGAGTCTTTAGCCAACTAAAACCACATTCCCAGACCCCTCGGTTCAAAACAGTATGTCCTGAGTGGTTTGGACAAAGCATTAAAAATTAAGGCTAGTGCCCTCCTGTCGTGAGACAGCGCTTGGCCTTTAGGGAGCTCTGAGGAACGAGTGGTTAATTTGGGGTACAGTGAACCTGGCCTTGTCTAGCTTCAGTGATGCAAACTGCTTTAGCTAAAGCTGCCGTGGTCCGGCAGAGCCGGTGTGGAGAACAGGGATCTCTGGGTCATCCGAGTTCTTTAGTCGGAAGAAGAAGAAAGAATATCAGCTCCTACTCTGCGGTGAAGAGATCTGGCTTCAGCCTGGACTGGCGATGCCCAGGCTCGTGCCAGGTCCCCCATGCCCTCCTGCAGGTGGGCAGGCACCGCCAGGCCATGGAATGAGCCACACCCCGAGCCTTATCTCATCGTGCTAATAGAAGAGTCTGTGCTGTTTGTTAGTTGCTGCAGAAAGCCAGCTTTCCTACCTAGCTGCCAGCGAGGGCTGGCCTCTTGGTTCCCGGCTCTCAAAGCAGTGCAGCCTTTTCTTTCCGAACTCTGTGGCTTTTGGCCCTGCTTCCTTGGTTACTAGGAGAATGGATTGGTGATGTTTGTTCTTGTGTTGCTTTTTGACATAATGAAATTAATGTAGGAAACCAAATCCAGAAGTGTGTGTGAGTTCAGGAGGATGGGTACGCACCCCACATCCCCACGTGCGTCAGTCTGCGTGACCAATAAATTGTGCCTTTCTCACCTCCCACCTGCGTGGCATTTTTTCCTGACATTCAGCCACAGACATGCTGCTAGGCTGTGAGGGCTGCAGAACGGCAGCCCAGGGAGGGGAGGATATCGATTTTCACGGTAGAGATGGGCCAGCGTTGTCCTGAACGGAGGGGACACGGTAGAACGAGTTTGAAGTTGGCGTGGACCAGGAACAGCGGGTGACATCACACATCTTCGTGGGACTCCCGGCACACCTTGCAGCCACCAGACTTCCATCGCAGCGTCCCGTTGCCACCACTGCCTGCTCTCCTGCAGCCAGAGTTCCTCCTGGCTTTTGTACGTGTTCATTGCTGAGCTCCAGAGACAGTAGACACATGTACACGATCGCCAGCTTGTGGGCCTCCAGACCCCCACGTTCACGGGCAGCTTGCACTGCGTATGGGTCAGGGAGCAGCACCCAGCCCAGAGGGCCAGTGTGGGTGCTGCCTGGCCCTCCTTCCAGGCTGCCTTGGTCTGGGCTGCTGTCCCCGCCACCTCAGGCTACTCGGCCTCTGCTCCTGTTCACAGGTACCAGGCCTGGACTCCGGGCAGAGCCTGAGACAGTGGTGTTCTTGGCAGCCACGGAGCAAACCATTCACTGCCCTTCAATGACAGCACGTGGAGACCGCCAGGGGCGGGGCTGAACTCCCAGCGCAACCAAGGCTCCTCATCCGCTCAGGTGGGATACCCTCACCCTGAAGGCTCACTTCCTGGTCCCTACATAGAACTTGACCCGAGTCCCCAGGCACCCACCTTCTGACCCCCTAGGCCAAGGGCCAAGGCGGAGGGGCAGCTGGAGATTACCCAGACATCCTTTAGGCCAGCCCTTCCTACACCTGCCACCCCACAGCTGAGGACCGGGCCACGGATGGCCATGGCACGTGGGGAATCCACCGCTGCCAAGGGGTGCTGGCGTGCTATGAGGGGCCTGCAACTCCCACCCCTACCTGGAATGGGCATCCAGGCCCTCCTCACCATTTCTGAGGGGTCCCAGGAGAAGCGAGTCCAGGAGCAGCAGTGCCCTGAGTTCTGGCGGCCTGAGCAGGTACAGTGCCCCCCTCGCCTCTCCCCCAGGCTCCAACGCCGGCTGTGTCAGCACCAAGCAGGCCTTGACTGTAAGGAGATGGACAACGGGGCCCACTGTGATACCTGGAACTGGAAACTGGAAATTGTGAAATTTAAGACTTCTTCATCCTTGTCCTTTCAACTGCTCAGCCCTGCACCCACTCTTCGAGGTCCCTGACCACGTTTCTCCCCGGGCTCTGGTCCGCCACCATCTCTTGGGGCCAGATTTTTCCGCCATGTCTGCTTTGCTCCCAATCCTGGGCCTCCCAAACACCCAATTCCCCTTCCAACAGCAGGATGAGAGGGGAACCCAGAAATCCCCACCTCTTTATCACCTAAGTAAGTTACCTCTATTTTGTTTCCGCCTTTCTTCACCAAGCTCCCTAACCAAGGAGTTGGATTAATAAGATTGCTCACAAAAGTGTCCCCTACCCCGACAGTGAATTCCGTGTTCCCTGAGGTTACAGAAGCTGCTGGAGTCACTTTTTTTTTAAGAAGCAAATTTTTCCTTCTTTGCATGACATGAAAGCTGGTTGAAAACAGCAGGTTTTTTGGCAACAGAAAGGCGTTGTTGTCCTGACGGCCTTTCCCTAATAGCAGCCCGCATTCAGCGTCCGCACCGCCAGCGCAGCTGCTGCAGCTCCAAGCTGTCTGCCCAGGGACCAGGGTCAGGGGCAGCTGTGCCACTCCTCCTTCCTGGGCTGTGATTCTTTTTCCATGCCATTTTTTCCACCCGACAGGAGGGAAATTAGTGAGTCATTCAGAAAAGCTCTCTCCCACAGCTACCTTCCCTACCCCAGCCTACAGGGTCTCTCTCTTCGCACGTCCTTAAAATAGTTTCTTTCTCTGGCAAACTAATTTCCATGGAGATCCAGCAATCTGAAGGCCTCGAAGCTTTCTGCAAGGCAGCAAGCCCAGCTCGAAGCCTTCACTCTAGCAGAAAGAAACCCTTTATCATGCAAACGTCTGGTCTCAGCCCCACAGACACCTCACCACCCCACCCTACCCCCCACCCCACCAGGTTCCCTTTTGGGAAACCTGCACTGTGCAGGGAACAACGCCGGCAGGTAGAGTCCGGGCAGGGACAGTCTTCTTTGTGGTCTGCACTGGTCAGCTCTTCTCGCTCAGATCCCAGCACCCAACCGCTGGGCCGGACTGGGAGTGATTTTACACCAGTGTATACAGCTCGTGGTCTTCCCTCAACCCCATGCTGATGGCGTGTGCTGGGCTTTGGGATCAGCACATTTATCAAGGGGGACCATGGTGAGGAGGGCTGGTGTATCTTGGGCTGTGGCATCAGAAGGAATGGGGTTTAAATATCTTGTCTTTCATTTCCTAAAAATATGAGTTTGTACCAGGCACTTAGCTTTTCTGAGCCTCAGTATCCTCATCTATAGAATGGGGAGAAGGGAGCCTTCGGCATGGTGTGGTTGTACGGATTCGGTGGGCTCGGGTCTGTGCCTGGCCCGTCATAGGCGTTCATTGAACCTCAGTCCCCTCCCTCTTCCTGGGAGACAAGACTGTGTGGGAGGGCCCCGTGGGGATTCTCCACACAGAGCAGGAGGAAAAGGTCCTCCAGGCCGCAATGAGGGAGGCGGCTGAGCTGAGCCTTCATGGACGGCAGGGATGTCCTAGATGGAGGTCAGTAAAGGCCTCCCCCATGTGGGCAAAGAAGGCCGGGAACCGAGGGGCAGGGCGAGCCTGGGCAAGCCTTGAAGACAAGAGACCTTGAGGCCAGATGGGCTAGTTGAGGCCAGGGAGACTAGTTGAGGCTAGGGGGCACTAGTTGAGACCAGATGGGCAAGTTGAGGCCAAGGGGACCAGTTGGGTCTCTTTAGCTACACAGATGGAGCTACTCCGAGAACCTGGACCTGGGGACATGTAGGGAGCCCCTGAGCTGGCACCCGGCCGTACTCCACAGCAGGGCTGGCCGGTGCTCCTGGCCACTGGGATGAGCTGGCAGTCGTCCCAGTCACCACACAGCAGCTCCGTGACCCACGCAGTCCTGGGCTGGTCTGACCCAGTGAGACTCGGCTCCGGCACATCTGCTTCTCCCTCCATCGTCTTCTTCCTACTTCCCTAACCAAGTAGATGACTCACAGCCCATGCTTTACCCTGAAGGGACGCTAGCAGACAGCGACATGCAGCTGTTCACGTGTTTAGGAAGGTCAAGAGTGGGGTGAGGCAAGTGAGGGACCCAGCGCAAGAGGTGAGAGGCACTCACTCTCAGTTGCCCACCTGGACTCGTTCCACCTGAAACTTAGCGTCCCAGGGCCTTGCTTGCCTCACCCCAGCCCTGGTCTGCAGAGCAGGTGGAGGAGGGATCACCGGATGCCAGGAGGAGTGACAGGCAGCGACACACTGACCTGCAGCTCTGGCAGGGCCCCTGGGAAGGAGGGGGGTGGGCAGAGGGGCAGCTGGGAGAGGCCATCCTCTGCATTACGTGGAATTGGGTTTTAGTGCACGGGATGTAAATTGAATATTCATACCTGATTTTGAGCCTATCCCCAGAAATGGTTTGTCTCACTTCAGTTATTTTAAAAGAGCATTCAGTGTAGGTAGTAGTTGAGAGCACAGACTCTGGAACCGGACTGTCTAAATGTGCCAAAGTGTGCCAGTCTCTGTGCCAGGCCCTGAGGACCTGTGAGGAATAAGGAAATAGCCCCGGCTTCCAGAAGAGGCAAATGCACAGGCCAGAGGTTATATTGCCACGTGTGCGGACAAAGGGTGTGTGGACAAAAGACCATGCAATGATTTCCTCCAGGGGTTGCTGGGAGAACGTTTTATGATTTAGTGTTTAGAATGATCGCCACCGTGGTGCTGAGGATCTTGGACTCTGGGGGACCCCCAGCCCCACTGCCGACCCACTGTACTTGCCGACCCAAGTACTAGGTACTTGTCTAAGTACTCAGCCTGCCACTGCCTCCTTTCTTCATGTGTACAAAGGAGAGAATAATAACATCAACCTTGTGGGGTCCTTGGGAGGAGAAGACCTACTAGTGATAAATAACCCTGGCTGCACGTCCACCCTCAGCAAATGCCAGTTGTAATCAACGTGCTCATCTGACAAAACCACATAATTCTTCATGTCTCCGTCTCAGCCTCGGATGCTACAAAGGTCACAGATGTAGAAGCTGCTATGAGCCACTCAGAACTCCGCCACTCCTGGCTTCTCAGGCCAGGTCCTGGCTCCAGATCTGACAAGCTGCATGGTGTTGGCCAGGTCACTTCTGAGAGTCACACCCAAGACACCTGGGTCAGGAGAACCCAAGCCCTGGGCCCGGCAGGAGTGGCCCAAGCCACCAAGCCTGGCCTCGGCCCCAGCGCCCAGTGCCACAGAGGCTGCAGCAACACCATCTCCTTGCTCTTTTCCCTGGTCCTCCTGTGTTTTTTTCCAGTTTGTCACCGGGAATCCATCCTGTCCAACCGTGGATGGACTAGAACAGAGGAACAGCAGGCCTGGCACAAACAGGCCTCCATTTGCAGGTTAACTCCTGGAGGAGCTAACCCTTCTGGAGCTAAGAATGGAGAAAAGTGCCGCTCACCCCAGGGCCAGGCTCTCGGCCTTAGCGCTATTGACATTTGGGGCCGAATCGCTCTTTGTCGGGGGCTGTCTGTGCATTGCAGGATGTTAGCAGCACCCCGGCCTCTGCCCGCTAGCTGCCAGTACGCCCCCCACACCAGACACTGCCAAATGCCCTCGGGGGAGGGGAAGGGGCAAGTCACCCCCGGAGGTGAATAACTGCCATGCCACGCTTCCCCTGAGACTGTTTTTTTTGCGAGATAAGAACACTAACAACAACCACTAAAAGCAGGAAACTAGGAGAAAGGACGCGCCCCCAACAAAATTATAGACCAGGCCAGTTGGTCCCTTCCATTTCAAGGGACAAAGATGTGGAGGTCACCTCAGGGGATGGGGTCTGTCACCAGGATGCATGGGAGGGGAGGAAGTTGCACAGCCCTGCATCAGCCCTTTGGAACTTTGGAAGTTCCAAAGCCATTTGGAATAGGAACAACAGCCCCTGAGCGGACAGGGTACAGAAGACCCTTGTGAGCCCAGCGTCAGCCCTGGGCTCCCCTCCCTGATTGATGGGCCAGATTCTGCTGCTTTTTGCCTGTCCTTGGTCCACAGTCCTGGCCCTCACTTGGTATACCTGACGTTCAAAACTTTCAGGGAGGCCAATTTAGGGTCAGCTAATCTCCATTAGCTGCCTTATGAGTTTGGGTACCCCAGAAATAGACGCTGAGGCAAAGCTTCAAGTGCAAGGGAAGTATTTGGGAGTAACTCCCAGAAGCACTAGAGAGGGAGTAGGGAATTGAGACTGGGAAGGGAAGGAAGCCAGCAAAGGATACTCTCAGAGCGGGTAGGCACTGTGGCCAAATGGGGCTTAATCTGCGGCTACCAGTGTGGAACACAAGCCTGTGGTATCCCATCCAAAGAGGAGAGAGCTGGGTGCCTACACACCCTCTCTCATGAGCCACAGTTAAGGGCTGCCTCTGGGGGGTGTTAATTCCTCAGCCGATAATACAGCCTATGCAGCAAAGGCAATTCCGATGATCAGAGAGCGCTCTCAGGCCTGAAGAGCCACACACAGGCATGACGTGGTTGGGGTCCCAATGTGTCTCTTCTGCCACCTGATAGGATCAGTGCTACCGGACAGAGTTCTAGGACCATGCCAGCCCACTGGCCTCTCCTGCTTCTCTTCTGTGCTGAGATTCATGAGTGCTCAGAAAAACATCTCTGAAGAGATATTTAGTGTAAGTATGTCCGAAATAGTACGAGAGACTGAATATACACACAGATAATGGTCAGACTATGTATAAAAATAGATCTCTGACCCACAACCTGCAGCAACCTGCCCAGGAAACCAAGCCCTTATCTACAGTAACTGGCCCAGGAAGGCAGCCTGCTGTAAGCCAGACTTGGGGGAAGTGAGAGAGCTGTCTCTGCTGACAGTCCAGGAAGCCAAACAGCAACTCCTGGCCCCAAACAGCCAGAATTTGATTAATAACGGACAGCTTCCCAAATGTTTGTCCCCATTTCCAACTTAAGACCAACCAGAGAAAGCCAAATATGGAGCCCTAAACCAGCCACGTAGCACACCTCCCTTGTAGTTGGCCACCTCCCTTGTAGTTGGCCACCTCCAGCTTCCCCAGGCCCAGTGTCCCCCATCAGTCCCCACACCCGAAGCCCTCCCTTTTTCCACCAGAAAGCTTTCCCACTCCTCTGCCTGCCTGTGAGTTGCTGCCAAAGCACAGGTGCTGGCGGCTGACCCCCTTGCCGTAGCCAGCTCTGAATAGACAGCCTTTACTTTTCTCATTTGATTGGTCTTTATTTCTACAGTAAGTATGTCTCAAATAATTTACGCTAAAAATTTATGGGGTTTTATCTGATATTGAAATTTAACTGGGCGTCCTGAATTTTATCTGGAAATGCTAACGCTGCTTCATCTACATGAGGATCCAAGTCAAGGCTCCATCCCCTCGAGTTGGACTACTGTGTTTCCACAGCTGGAAGGAGGCGCTTCAAATCTATAAGGTACGCGTCCGTAGCAAGCAAAGAGCAGAGACAGTAAATACCACCAACTGCAGACTGGCTTCCCATCAAAAAGAACCAAGTGGAAGCTAAGGGAGTATTTGCTTTAGGGTTGAACTTTTAAACATAAATGGAAACTTAGAGAAGTAAATATTCCCTGTCAAAGATGCATTTAACTCGTAAGTTGTCTAACATTAATTACCTATTGGCTGCATGACTTTGGACAAGCTACTTTACATCTCAGGGGAGAGAGGTTTTGCAATCTGAGTTCAGCCACATGAACTACCTCTTTTAAAAAAAACAGTCAACACTCTTCAGGGGAACATAACAGAATTCTGAGGATCTGCAATTTATCGTTCACAGTATCCAGGATACAATACCATTCACCATGTCCAGGATGTAATCCAAAATTGCTTTATATATAAAAAGAATCTTCAAGACATGATCCATCTTAGAGAAAAGATAAGAAACAGAGATCAACCCCATTCCAGATATTGGAATTAGCAGATAAAACTTTACAGCAGTTATTATAATTACACCCAAGGACATAAAGGAAAATACTCCTGAAATAAATTAAGAGATAGAAAAATCTCAGCAGAGAAATAGACATTTTAAAAAGTCTACACAGAATTCTAGATGAGTAAAAAATATCCTTCAAGAATGAACATGAAATAAAGACATTTGCACATAAATAAAACTGAGAGAATTTGTTGCTATCAGATCTACTACCAAAAAAATGCTAAAGGAATTTTTTAGGCTAATGGGATATGATAATAGGTAGAAACTCAGTTCTTTAGGAAAGAATGAAAAGCATTGGAAATGTTAAATATATGGATAAATATAAAAGACTCTTTTTTCTCTTAATTTCTTTAAAATATACTGTGTAAAACAATAATTATAACGTTATTGTAGGGTTTATAAAATATATAGATGAAATACTTATGATAATTGTAGCTTAAAGGTAGAGGAGGGTGGGAAATGGAGCTATATGATTGCCAGGTTTAAACATTTCACATGAAGTGGTACAATATTAACTCTAAATAGACCATGAAGTGTTGAAGATATATGTTTTAATCTCTAGAACAACCACCAAAGAAGGGGATTCTAAGCAAGCTATGTGTCTTCCAGTGGCCTCCAATTCTGCCTCCATATTTCTTCCATATTTCTGGTTTTTGACCCTTTTCTGTCCCTTGCTGGTCCCTACCCCAGTTCATTCACTCGGCAAAACACCATACGTGAGTGAAAGCCCATGTGTAAGACGGACTCCACTGAAATTTGGGGGCAATGTTTTGTTGCCACATCACAGACTATCACAGCCAACAATTTACAAGTAACTATTAGACATCTTTGTTCTTAAAATTCTTCAGTCACCTGGCCACCAGAAATTTCTCTCTGAGCTACTCTCTCTGGGATGCCCCCGCCCCCTGCACTGGCCCTCCCTCTGCTCAGAACTCTCCACAACCTTCTTATTTTGTCCTATGGAACCACATGGTTCTCCGTTGCATTCAAAGCCCGTCCTTGCCATGATTTGGGGGTCATTACTTCACAATAGCCATGACCTTCCAAGGTGCAAGAAGACAGTTTTCTCTTTGAAAAATTCCACTACTAACTTTTAGACCCATGTTTTCCTCTTTTTTACATATAGATACACCACTGAGCTGTCTCCCAGCTTCCTTCTCTATTAAATAGAACAAACGAGCTCCAACCCAAACTTGAGTGGTCCACTCCAGGTTCTGAGCCAAAGAAACCCACCCTCGACAGCCATTGTTACTGAAGTAACTTCCCCGGGGCCCCATGCCCCACCCTACCTGGCTTATTTGCTCTGCCAGAATATAAATTTATTAAGCACATCCCACATGCTAGGCACACAGTGCTTGTCATAATACTGTCATAATATTACATATATAACTCTCCCTAAGAAGGGTTTTTCGGCAGGCTGCTAAGAGTATAAAAAATCTTCTCTCCATATCATCTCCTTGTTACTGATGGACACTGGGCCACCTTAAGGCCAGTTTGAGAAACCTTAGTCTGACCGTCCCAGTCATCCATTGCCACATAATGAACCACTCCAAAACTTGATGGCTTAAAACAACGACGACACTTATTTGGCTCATAAATCTGCAATTCGGTCGGGGCTTGTCGGGGACAGCAGAAAGCTGCTTTAAAATCCTCAATGCCATTCTCCCCTACTCTCTCCACTTCCTGGTCCTCTCCTCTCTCCCCCTCGCCCTCTTTCCCCTCTCGACCACCCACCTCTACACCCATCCTTCCTCACTCCCCTCTCTCTGTCCTAGTTCATGCAATCCCTTTTTTATCAAGTTAAATTTAGACTCTCACGTTTTTCCTTTCCCCATGGTCCATTTCTATCTTTCCTCAATGGAACCAACAAAATTTTTCCTCGTTAGGAAGGTGGAAGAGGGTGGGTCATCACTCTTTAATATTTTTCATATATATATATATTTGAAAATAAACCGAATAATTTTAATTCAGTAATTATATTTGCAAATTAACCCAGTATTTTGGGTAGACTAGACATCTTTGTATGTGCATAAACCATGATTGTAAATAGATGAACCTGAACGTATAGGATATGGCACACTCAAGGGAGACATTAATGAAGAGATTATAGGGGTGCAGGCATCGAAGAGAACTAGCAAAGGATGTTGAGGCACCCAGGGATTAGCAACAGCAGAAAGCCATCTCTACCCATAGATCTGAAGCAGTGTGGTGTTACCCAAGGCAGTGAGAGCTTGAGCCGGAAGAGGGGTCCCTGTCAGAAGCTATAGTCACAAAAAACAAAACGAACAAACAACAATAAAAAAACCCACCAATGACAACAAAGAAGGGCATGGGTTAAAAACACCTTGACTTCCCTCTTCTACTGCCTTTTTATTTCCTGCTGGTTCTTCCCATTGGCCAAACCCAACCAGAGGCCAGAGGGCAAGGGAGCTCAGGTGGTGATACTGTCACAGGGGTCAGCCTCCAGACATGGAACACACTGAGAAGGGCAGAGAATGGATGGGGAGGAGGGTGGGCAAAGGGAGAAAAACCAGCACAACTTGTTACAAAAATGAGGAAGATCATGGTAACTCTTTCAAACTATGCATACATCAGGAGTAAAAGAAGCTGGGGGGAGGCACATGTCCAAACAATTAAGAAAAATAGACATTGACAGCAATTGGCATGACAGTCATTCTTAATTACATGAGCTAACAAAGTGGGATTCCTGGCATGACTTACTACAAAGGAATTTATATTTGGCTTGGAAAGCAGAATGGTTCTTATAACAGATTTTTCTAATTATGTTTTGCTTATGCTAATACGAAGATTTGATTCCTCAAGTAAATACCACCTGATCACAAAGCAAGATGGCTCAAAAGTACACTGAACTCCAGGTGGAAGCCAGGCTGGGATTTGGCAGTTTGCTGCAGATGATGCTAAAGTAAATGGAAGTTGTTGCTTTGGTTTCATGGGGGCTGCTCTCTCCAACTGGTCTGTCAAAGCACCAGAGGCAGCTACTGTATCTCATGCTTTTTCTGGATGCCTCAAAAATAATGGTACTCAAAGTTCACTAGGCATGAGAGTCACCTAAGGAACTTGTGAGAGTGCAGATCCCGAGGCCCACCAGAAGGGATTCCCTTGGTCTAGATGGTGTCTAAGAATCTGAATTTCAACATTCATTCCAGACCATTCTGATGCTGGTGGTCAGGGCATCACATTTAGGGAAACGCTGTTCCAAAGGCTGAACATATGATTCATAGGCCAAGGAGACAAAGGGGTGTAATAGACAAAGTGGGTGTCATAGACAAAGTGGGTGTCATAGACAAAGTGGGTATAACAGACAAAGTGGGTATAATAGACAAAGTGGGTGTAATAGACAAAGCGGGTGTCATAATAGACAAAGTGGGTATAGTAAACAAAGTGGGTATAACAGACAAAGTGGGTGTCATAGACAAAGTGGGTGTAATAGATGATGAAGTGGGTGTAATAAATGATAAAGTGGGTGTAATAGATGATAAAGTAGGTGTCATAGATAAAGTGGGTGTAATAGATAAAATGGGTGTAATAGACAAAGTGGGTGTCATAGACAAAGTGGGTGTAATAGACAAAGTGGGTGTAATAGATGATAAAGTGGGTATAATAAATGATAAAGTGGGTGTAATAGATGATAAAGTGGTTGTCATAAAGTGGGTGTCATAGATAAAGTGGGTGTCATAGATAAAGTGGGTGTCATAGACAAAGTGGGTGTAATAGATGTTAAAGTGGGTGTCATAGACAAAGAGGGTGTCATAGACAAAGTGGGTGTTATAGACAAAGTGGGTGTCATAGATGATAAAGTGGGTGTCATAGATAAAGTGGGTGTCATAGACAAAGTGGGTGTCATAGACAAAGTGGGTGTCATAGATGATAAAGTGGGTGTAATAGATGATAAAGTGGGTGTCATAAAGTGGGTGTCATAGATAAAGTGGGTGTAATAGATGATAAAGTGGGTGTCATAGACAAAGTGGGTGTAATAGATGATAAAGTGGGTGTAATAAATGATAAACTGGGTGTAATAGATGATAAAGTAGGTGTCATAGATAAAGTGGGTGTAATAGATAAAATGGGTGTAATAGACAAAGTGGGTGTCATAGACAAAGTGGGTGTAATAGACAAAGTGGGTGTAATAGATGATAAAGTGGGTATAATAAATGATAAAGTGGGTGTAATAGATGATAAAGTGGTTGTCATAGAGTGGGTGTCATAGATAAAGTGGGTGTCATAGACAAAGTGGGTGTAATAGATGGTAAAGTGGGTGTAATAGACAAAGAGGGTGTCATAGACAAAGTGGGTGTCATAGACAAAGTGGGTGTCATAGATGATAAAGTGGGTGTAATAGATGATAAAGTGTGTGTCATAAAGTGGGTGTCATAGATAAAGTGGGTGTCATAGACAAAGTGGGTACCATAGACAAAGTGGGTGTCATAGATAAAGTGGGTGTCATAGACAAAGTGGGTATAATAGATGTTAAAGTGGGTGTAATAGACAAAGCGGGTGTCATAGACAAAGTGGGTGTCATAGACAAAGCAGGTGTCATAGATGATAAAGTGGGTGTAATAGATAAAGTGGGTGGCATAGACAAAGTGGGTGGCATAGATAAAGTGGGTGTAATAGATGATAAAGTGGGTATAATAGATTAAGTGGGTGACATAGACAAAGTGGGCGGCATAGATAAAGTGGGTATCATAGATGATAAAGTAGGTATAATAGATAAAGTCAGGAGATGATTTGGGTCCAGAGCTGGGTTCAAATCCTAACTTCGCCCTTGATTAGTTGAGGCCAGTTACCTTCTCTGACTGTCATTTTCAAAAAGAGTAAAACATGTACCTGAGAGTACACTTGAAGGTAATAAATGAAAAGTGAAAATCATGATTAATACCCAGTGACACTCACCATTTGTACCCAGAAGCTCCTTGAGTGAGGTTTTCTCAAGATGACAGGGCTCTGGGGGTCCTACCGCAAAAGACCCATGAGGACGGCCCCTCTGAGGCCCAGGACTGTGTCCTCGTGCCCGCGGAGCACCATCCTGCGATACGGTAGTTCATACATTTCATAGATTTTTAGGCTTGCTCTTTCCTTGTTTCCACTCAGGAAGTTATTATTCATCCTGCAGCATATGGATAACAGGTTTTTTTACCCATTCTCTCTCGTCGTTGGCATTACACCATTCAACAATTATGGTGTTAACAAAAAATATTAAAACTAGCCGTCTTAATTTTTTGGTTCTGGTTCATAGGATAGCAAAATGAAAAGGAAAATCTTTCACACAGTCCCAGTGGTGCAGAAACATTTAGAAATGATTCTAAATATAGATTCCCAGCTGACAGAGGGGTTGTTTTATGTCATTCTGTAATTTCGTTTTCACAGCGTGTTCTGTGTGCTGGGATGAAGATTTTTAATGAAGTCAGAATGCTAAATTTAAGTGAACCTTTGCTCTCCGTTCATTGCAAATGCATTTTGTTACCATTTAATTGGCTGCGCATCTTGGCATCAGACCCCAGGCAGCAAAACAGAAATCAGACCTCCTAATGCAAGTCTTGATGAGGCCCAGATTCTAACTATCACTGTGGGTCTTTCCTAATCTTTCACTTAATAGACTTTCAGTGAATACATGTAAAAAGAGTTTCCATTTTTCCTATTAAATCATCCTAATTAGACATGAATATGTGATAATATGACTTGAGGAATACTTTACATAATGTAATTACCAATATTAGATGACATATAATAAGCTCCAAATTTTGTGGTCAATGAATAGCCTACAAATACTGCTTATTATCGGGAATAAATTTAAAACGCAAGCTGTTCCAAGCAAGCCATACAAACTTATAACTCAGGTCCAAAGTCTACAGTAACCTGTTAGTGACTATAAAATCTGATGTAGCCCTACTGGACCTTCAAACTTAGGTGTGCATAAGAATCACCTGAGAGGCTGTTTAAAAATACAGGTTCTGGGGCCACCCACAGAGAAGTTGATTCAGTAGCTCTGAGGGTGGGGGAGAGGTGAAACGTGCATTTTAAACATCTCCCCAGGTGATGCTGGTGTAGCTAGTTGGGAGCTAACTAGTCCATTTTTCCTGGAGGCCCTCCTCTCTCCTTTGTTCCTACCCATGGGCCACTCCCAACCCAGGTATCCTTTTCAACACTGGCCTGGAAGCAGGTGTGTATCTATGATCAAGGAATGTTCTTCCAGCTCTCCAACTCTTGGCTCAACCACATGACAATCTAATCACTAACAAGGTAAATTCACACAGATCCAGCAGGTTACCCCCAGAGAACGCTCAGAGAGGTTCTGGGTGCCTTTGGGCCAAACAAAAATGCACAGTCATGTGCGTTCTTTTCTTGATCCTCGCTACTCTGTAGGGTGGGTCTTATGTGTACTTTACAGAGGAAGAAACTGAGGTTCAGAGAGGTCAGGGCACTTGGCAAAGCTCACACAAGAAAGGTGGAGAATTCCGAGCCTGTCTCAGGCTCCAGACCTGCGCTTACCTTGTCAAGAGCTCGGTTATGTTGCCAGGATACGTGGAGGTGGGTGAAGCATTTTACATAAAAAAATAAACTAATTACCTCTCGGAATTAATTTTCTGTACAAGAGGAGATTACTGTACATTCATAGAATAGCAGCTACACAGGAAATGATTAAAATTCTAAGAAACGTCTCCCTGTCTCTAGCTTCAGACCTTTTACAATGCTTCCACCTTATGGTTAGGTGTGAAAACAGAAAATTAAGTCCTGGTTTGTCTCCCGTTTTCAAACCCTCTATCAGTGGCCCAAGGACATCCTGGCTTGGGTGGGGGCATTGCAGGAACTATTTCCCGACAGGATCAGAAAAGTGATCTTCATAAACGTAAGGCTGGAATTTTCAAAGCTAACTTTTGCAGTTTTGATGGTTTTGCAGTTTTGATGGTAGGCTCAGACTCCATAACAAAATACCATACCGTTCATTTTCTTGTGAGAGCCCACTTCCTGGTTCACAGACGGCTGTTTTCTCAGTCTTCACGTGGCAAAGAGAGAAAGAGATTTCTCTCTCCCTTCCTTTTCTTATAAAACCTATTGGATTAGGGTCCCATGCTTATGACCTCATCGAAATTTATCTCCTAAAAGCTCTATGTCCAAATACAGTCACCTTGGATTTAGGGATTCAACATATGAATTTGGGGGGCATACAATTCTGTTCAGAGCAGGTGGATTCAGTAATTTTCTAGAAAAGCAACTTTGGAGAGATGCAAAGAGGCAGCTTTTCCTATCTGAAGACAGTAAGTTCTGAGAAGGTACACTTCCAACCCTTCTGTGGAAAAATGGATGGTGTATCAGGAAGTCAACACGTGGGGTTACCAGGCCTTAGGCCGGAACCCTGAAAGATGCCGTGGCTGCTGAATCCGGTTCCATAGTGTCCGAGGCAGAATTGTATGCAAACGTGTTAGAATGTGTACATTTCTCAGGGAGGTATGCTCTAGCCACAATGGCTTCCCTGCTGGTTTTTGCCAAGCTATGGCCTTAGGGCTGTCTTAGGCTGGGTTCCCTAGAAGCGGAGCCTGAGACTGGGATTCTTGTGCCAGCAATTTATTGACAAAATGCTCTCAATCCAGACATCAGGATAGGCATTGAGGAAAGGAGGATAGGTCAGGGGAAGAAGTTAGGCAGAATTGTAGTTTTTGGAGAAGTCTGTCCTCAGTCTGTCCCATGGGGCACTCCGGAGGATATGTTGCATCACAGAGAGTGTCCTGTTCAAAGGCAAGGGCACTGGGCACCCATGCCCCCTCCTATCAGTTAGTCATTGGCCACCTTCTAGGCATCTGTTGGAGGGGAGCTGGCTCTGGTCAGCCGAGGGCAGTCCTCCAGAGAAGGGGACAGTTGTGAGCCTTTTGCTGTCAACACCCACTTCAACACGGGCTGCGCTGACTGCTGCAGAGGACCGGGTGGGCTCCAAGTGCACCTGCTACAGAGCCTGCTCCAGCTGAGCCCTCTGCCGGGATGCTCTTCCCCCAGATCACCTTGTAGCAGACTCCCTCCCCTCTGTCAGGTCTTTGCTAAAACCTCACCTTCTCAGTGAGGTCCACACTGGCCACCCTGGCCACCTTACTGACATGCAGACCGCACCTCCACCCCCTCACCAGCACCCTGACTCTGCTCCACTCTTTCCTCTTGTCCACAGCTCTCATCGCCCTCAGACACACATAACTTACTTCTTTCATACGTTCAGTTTTCCTATGGTCCGTATCTCCCATTAGAATGGAAGCTCTTTCAGGGCAGAAATACTGGTCCAGCTTTAGCCCCGAGAATACCGCCTGGCATATGCAAGGCACTTAATCAATGCTTGTTGAGTTAATTATTTAAGTCACAAAGGGACCCAGACCAAAAGAAGAGAGGAGGTCAAGACTCCAGAGGAAAGATGGTCTAAAAGCACAGTAGCCAATCCAGTAGGGTGCATCTTGGGTCCTACAGGAGGGGTACCAAATGAATGCAAAGTGGTCATTACAATGTGCTCTGTGTGGCTGCTCAAAGCTGTCTGCCCAATACGGTTGCTGTAGTGGAGGACTTACTAGGCTACTACTGGTACTTCTGAAATAACTTTGTCTTATTCTCCCTCAGAAGACCACCCTGATGATAATACCTTAGTTAGCAGAACTTTTCATCCAAAGGTATGGAAATGCTAAGATATGGAAACACTCAGATATGACAATGCTTCATAGATACCAAATGAAGAATTTTTACAACTTCCTTAGAAGATGCATGCTAATGTGCACACTCTCATTAGTTCAGTGACCAGGTCCACCACGTCCTATCTGCCTTATAAAGAAGAGATCTTGGACAAATCGTGAAAAAAAATTTTTTTAATCATCTCTTCCTGACCTTCCCCCCAAAGAATTCACAGGAAATTGTTTATTCTTTGCCTGGACGAAATGGGCAAAAGATTTAGATAGAGATTACCCAAAAGGGAATGAATCATGTATAAACAAATAGATGGGAAAAAGTTCAATTTTACCAAATTAAAACAACAGTCAAATATGATTGTCATCTATCAAATAGCAAAGTTTTTTTTCATTTTTCCCTTTTTTTTTTTTCTATTGTACTACCAAAACTGGCAAAGAAATGGTTCTACACATGGATGGAAGTATAAAGTGGTAAAAGCCTATGGAAAGTTATATGGCCAGATGTATTTAAAGACTTTGCTCTCTTCATAACCTTTGACCTATGAGAGTCAGAACCCTGGTGGAACCCAATCCTACTAAAATAATCAAAAATTCAGGGGGAGAAGAGCCTTTTGAAACCAGCCATAGGGGTTTATAGCAGGACTAAAATGCCAGGAAGAGGAAAGAAGAGAAGTAGATTCCTTGGGTAAGATGCTGATAGATTCCCTCAAAATTTCTCTTTGGTTTAACTTTCTATCACTAGGACACATTTTCTTTAACAAACCTGTCAGTAAAATGTACTTCTGATAACAAGTGTGTTTTCAGGTCCCTAAGACATTTTATAAATCCCCACATAATTGTGTGATGAAAGGTCATTTACTCTGTCAAAAATATATTCTGTTATCTCAGGCTGAAATGTCACGTACACATTTTCTACATTTAACTTGACTCTGCCCATGAGTTGGATAATAGCTCTGAACCCAGCATCAAAATATGCAAATCGTCCCACCTCGGATGCAAATGTCAAATACGCAGAGACAGACTTCAGAAAACATTGTGTGTGTGTGTGTGTGTGTGTGTGTTTATGTGCAAGGACAACTTTTGTCACATTTACCCTGCGGCCCAACAAATAGATCACTGGTATTTAGTTTCATAGTTGTATTTGCTGCTTTCATGTGCTTCTGACTGTTGAATCATGTTTCCAATAGTTCCAAAACCTTCCCCTGTGCATGGCTCTTATTAACTTGGAGCCATGTTAATAAATTTTATTTTCAAAATTCAGAAATTCAGAATTCAAAACAACATTGTAAAAAATTCTCTGTGGAAAGAGGCAGGGGTGCAATGAATTGGGAGATTGGCATTGACATATATACACTATTTATACTATATATAAAATAGATAACTAATGAGAACCTACTGTATAGCTCAGGGAACTCTACTCAGTGCTCTGTGGTAACCTAAATGGGAAGGAAATCCAAAAAAGTGGGGATATATGTATACATATAGCTGATCCACTTTGCTGTACGGTAGAAACTAACACAATATTGTAAAGCAACTATACTCCAATTTAAATTAATTTTAAAAAAAAGAAAAAAAACATGAATCAATAGACAGGATGTGTTCGTTTTGTAGCCTCAGCAAAAAGGACTCATGTCTTATGGATATGATCACAAATTTCAAACGAATAAAGTGAAAATTAATGAGAAAAAAACAAAAAACAAAAAATTCCCTGGGAACTTCCCTGGTGGCACAGTGGTTAAGAATCTGCCTGCCAATGCAGGGGACACGGGTTCGAGCCCTGGTCTGGGAAGATCCCACATGCCGCGGAGCAACTGGGCCCGTGAACCACAACTATTGAGCCTGAGCGTCTGGAGCCTCTGCTCCGAAACAAGAGAGGCCGCGATAGTGAGAGGCCCGCGCACCGCGATGAAGAGTGGCCCCCACTCGCCGCAACTGGAGAAAGCCCTCACACAGAAACGAAGACCCGACACAACCAAAAATAAAACATAATAAATAAATAATAAATAAAAAATTAAAAAAAAAAAAAAAAAAAGAATCTGCCTGCCAATGCAGGGGACACGGGTTCGAGCCCTGGTCTGGGAAGATCCCACATGCCGCGGAGCAACTAACCCCGTGCACCGCAACTACTGAGCCTGCACTCTAGAGCCCGCGAGCCACAGCTACTGAGCCCGCGAGCCACAACTACTGAAGCCCGCATGCCTACAGTCCATGCTCCACAACAAGAGAAGCCACTGCAATGAGAAGCCCGCACACCACAATGAAGAGTAGCCCCCACTCACTGCAACTAGAGAAAATTCACATGCAGCAACGAAGACCCAACGCAGCCATAAAAAATAAATAAATAAATTTATTTATTTTTTTTAAAAAATGGAGATCCGGGCATCACCCACCTTCTGACAGCCCGAAACACTGCGGCTCAGGAGGTGGCCCAAATATCCTCTGAAGAGCACCCCTAGGAGAAACAAGCTTGACCACTATGCCGTCATCACGTTTCCCTCACCACGGAGTCAGCCATGAAGAAAATAGAAGACAACAACGCACTGGTGTTCATTGTGGATGTCAAGGCCAACAAGCACCAAATTAAACAGGCTGTGAAGAAGCTCTATGACATCCACATGGCTAAGGTCAACACCCTGATCAAGCCTCATGGTTAGAAGAAGGTATATGTTCGACCGGCTCCTGACTATGATGCTTTGGGTGTTGCCAACAAAATTAGGATCATCTAAACTGAGTCCAGGTGGTTAATTCTAAATATAAAAGTTTTCGCTATTAAAAAAAAAAAAATAGCTTCAGCCCATAAAACAAGTGCTCACCCAAAATGGGATTTAAGGGTGTTTTGGGGGTTTTTTTCTTTATCATTTGGCCACGCAGTGCCGCATGTGGAATCTTAGTTCCCCGACCAGGGATCGAACCCGAGACCCCTGCAGTGGAAGCGTGGAGTCTCAACCACTGGACCGCCAGGGAAGTCCCAAGTTTTTGTTTTTTAAATTTTTAGCGGAAAAGCTGCTTAAAAGGTTGTTGGCAGTTCCCAGTTTCTGGAGGCAGAGCCTGTGCAGCAGAGGTGTTCCCTGATTACTCCATGAAAGTATTTACCCAGACTTCATTTACTTTGGAAAAATTAATAGAAATGGGCTATTCAGTTACCCAAAGGTGAAGCAAATTCCCGCCCATCGATTTTGGAGATGCTGAGAAATCACAGCAGATGGGAGTGCAGGATTGCTGGAGAGGAGCAGAGAAGATTCCATTCACCCCCACCCCACCACAGGAGACCTGCCTTCATGGCCCTCGTGTGAGAAGTCACCTGGGGTCTGGCAGAGAGGGCAGGTAGGCCCCCCACGTTACAGCATGAGGGGCTGTCACCTCCCCAGTCATGAGTCCGGGCCTGAGAAAGGACACAGCAAGGCCGTCTTCCCCCTGCTAGGAGCCCCCTTACTCCAGACCCAGGACCTGCAGCAGCGCTTGGTTCATTCCCTCAGATCCTGGCAAAGGCAGACAGGACCAGGAGGGAATTCCCTGCTTTGAGCCTCTGCCATAAATTTATGTTTAAGGGGTTTTCCGGCTGTCGAATTCTAAATTTCCACTGTAGTCAAGGCTCTCTGCTTACAAGGAAGAGAAACGAGCTACAGGTGGAGATGGAGCAATGGGCGAGGCCAGGGAGCGCTGACGACGTGCAGGCTCAGACACATGCCGGCGTGGGGAGTGGCGCTCCTCCCTGGCCCTGGTCTTCCCCAGACGTTTGGCTTTGCCTTGGCTCCACGTAGCTGTTCCAACCCTGAAGTCCATCTCCCCATGCCTGGACCCCTGGAAGAGGAATCTGGCCCATCTTGGGTGTCCACAGCTGCTCCAAAGAGTGATGGGTCAGATAGGTCCAGTCCCGTGGTGGAAACATAGGCACCCAGACCCATGATGTTATTAGAGGGAAAGCAATTAGACTTGGGGGGGTCAGGACCCCCAAAATGTCTATAGCAGAGCTGGCAGCTCCTCCTTCTCCCATCCTCTCCTGGTACTTGGGTTTCATCACAACCTCTGGTTCCCTGACAAGCACATGCCAAGGCAGGATTATATGTGACAGATTTACTGAGGGAGACACCTGGGAGGGGAGATGGAGGAATGGGGGTCTCTGGATGAGGGTAGGAGAGCTGTCAGACCACGTGCAGGCCAGACCCTGGGAAGGAGAGAGGGAGGAAGGGAGGTTGGGAAGGAAAGCCCTCAGCCTGCAGTGAGTTCTAGCAAAGTTTCAGCAGGGCTGATAGGGCGTCTGTCTTAATCAGCTCGGGCCTCTTTAACAAGATACCACAGACTGGGGGCTAAATAACAGATATTTATTCTTCACAGTCTGGGGGCCAGGAAGTCCAAGATCTATGTGCCAAAAGTTTCTATGTCTGGTGAGAGCCCTCTTCCTGGTTTGCAGATGGCCTGGCAGAGAGAGATCATCTCTCAGGTGTCTCTTCTTATGAGGGCACTAATCCCATTCACGGGGGCTCCACCCTCCTGACTTAATCACTCCCCAAAGGTCCCACCTCCTAATACCATCACATTGGGGGTTAGGGCTTCAATGCATGAATTTTGGGAGGACACAAGATTTAGTCCATAACAGTGTCCTTGAGGCAAAGTCAGTCAGAGGAGTCTCACATGTCTCAGGAGTGACCTTGTCTTAGTTCCCCTGCTGTGCTTGGTCCTTGGTTGAGGCTTCCATCAGAAATGTGGACATGGCTTTATTGCAGCAGTGGATTCAGAGAGCAGCAGCAGGGGCTGTCAGTCAATTTTGATTCCCCAGTAGGAGATCTGAAGGGCATAAGTTCGAGGCCAACACACAGGCCCTTCTTTATCTTAAGAATGCAAAAACTCTCCTTAGCCTGAAGGCCTCACAAAAACAAATAGGCTGGATTTGGCCCACCTGCCATATTTTGCTGACCCCCCCCCCCTTGGTTTAAATTACAAGTTAAGGTTTTGGTTGTTTGCAGCTGAAATCCTCCTGACTTCCACAAGTGGGGGAGTACTGCTGACAGAAGAATGTTGACTTAAGGCTGCTTGTCATTCTAAATCCCCTTGTAAATTAGTCCATTGACACTCAGACTTACTGCATCTTACTTTAATTCTTGCTTGCATGAGAGAATGAGTGTTTTCCTTTTCCTCCTGTCCACTCCTCACTTCCCTGTCCACTCCTCACTTCCTGAAGCAGGTAACTTTTTTTTTTTAATTTTATTTTTATTTCTGGCTGTGTTGGGTCTTCGTTGCTGCGCGCGGGCTTTCTCTAGTTGCGGCGAGCGGGGGCTACTCTTCGTTGTGGTGTGCGGGCTTCTCATTGTGGTGGCTTCTCTTGTTGCGGAGCACGGGCTCTAGGCACACGGGCCTCAGTAGTTGTGGCACAGGGGCTCAGTAGTTGTGGCTCACGGGCTCTAGAGCGCAGGCTCAGTAGTTGTGGCGCAAGGGCTTAGTTGCTCCGCGGCATGTGGGATCTTCCCAGACCAGGGCTCGAACCCTTGTCCCCTGCATTGGCAGGCGGATTCTTAACCACTGTGCCACCAGGGAAGCCCTGAAGCAGGTAACTTTTAAGGTTACAGTAATGGGTGTGGGGTGGGGGCAGGGCTTCTGTAACAGAAGTCAAGACCTGAGAAAAGAAAAATAATCTTACAGTTTCTTTTTCCTTTTGGCCACGACGTTCGGCATGTGGGACCTTAGTTCCCCGACCAGGGATTGAACCTCTGCCCTCTGCAGTAGAAGCGCAGAGTCCTAACCACTGGACCGCCAGGGAAGTCCCAATAATCTTATGGTTTAATAAGGCACTGGAAAGGCACTAGCAAGAATCAAAGATCTGATTGTCTTTTAGATCCATCCCTACCACCTCCCTTCCCAGCCAGACCAGAGGGTCATTCACTCTTGCCTCCAACACCCCCCACACACACACCCCTGACTGACAGGAAATGGATGGAGCGCAGAGTGGCTGACATAACCATCACAGGGGTGGAGCTCATACTGGACACCAAAGAGATGGGGCCTTGAGGGAAAAGAGGGAAAGAGAGCTAAGAAAACTAGAGCGAGGGAGAGAGAGAGGGAGGGGGATAGGTTGTGGAAGGGAGTGGTGGAGAGGGTGAGGGCCACTCTGCCCCCAAGGTGTGATCACACGGTGCAGCCCCAAGGTCTAGGGCAAGGCCCAGGCCCACAGGAATCGCAGGGCCGTGTTGGAAAGACCAGAGAGGACACCCCTGACCCTCCACCTCAATGCAGACAATGTAAGGGCTGGACCGGATCACATGAACCTGTCGGGAAGGCCAATTGAATGGTTTCCTAGGTGTATTTCATGGCCAGACAATTCTGCCTGGACTGGACTGCCCCACACCTCCAGGAGAACGAGGGCTGTGCTGGGATTACCCAGGCCACTGGAGAAGCCATTGATCCAGCATACTCTTTGACAAAATTAAGGGAGCTATGCAAGGAACATTTGGTTGTGGGGAAGCTTAAGAGACTGAGGTCCGGTGCATGATCTGGCATAGAAAAATGTCCTTATTGGAAAGAGGAGGTTCAGAACCAAAAACTGGGAAGTGTGTGCAGTCACACAGCAGACAGAGTGGCCAGCCCTGAGCCCCGTCTCTGCAGGACACTGCATCCCTGGCTGGCCCCTCCTTATTTGGGGATCAGGCTCCCAAAAGCAAATTGTCTGGGCATCCGGATTTGCAGAGCAAGTTCAACACACGGCTGCTCCAATTGTTGGCCTTTTTAAAGACAGAACGTCCACTTGATGCCTCACCAAGGGACCCCATCTCATGATATGCAATATTTATTTAGTTAGTTATTTAATCAAAATACTATTCCACTGCTGTGTGCTTTCTACGTGGTTCTACTGCATGAGAATGCAGTGGTGGTTAAACTCTCTGAAAAACTATTAATATCCCATGAGTCATCGAAACGGTGCTTTTCGAAATAGTGTCCCTTCACTTTCTGTTGAGGAGGAAATGGCAATACAGTTCTAACATATGGCAACAGTATTTTCTAATATCCCCAGGCTGACTCTAATCACCTTGAGGTTATTAAAATGTTCTCTGACCAGCAGACACTATTATTTAGAACAGAGCTTCACTTAGACGTTCGTGAGATCTCAGATCCAGAAACTTTTCCCCCAAAATTTGGAAATGGATTGCTGATGAACACAAAACATGCATGGTGAGAAGAGTGGGTTGACCTTCTTCCTTTTGTCAAGATTTTAAAGTGGAAAACCCAGCCTTAGTGACCACCTGTGGGGACACTACCATTCTGTCTGCCCAGCCCTAGTGTTTTCTTGGGCTGGTCTGCTGTCTTAATCAGGATTCTTGGGAATTCCCTGGCAGTCCACTGGTTAGGACTCTGCTCTTACACTGCAGGGGACACGGGTTCAATACCTGGTCTGGGTACGAAGATCCTGCAAGCTGCACGGCGTGGCCAAAACAAACAAACCAACAAACAAAAAATCAGGTTTCTTGGGTGGCAAGAGAAAATAAAAACCCAGAGTAAACCAGCTTTAGTGAAACACAGGAATGTATTCGCTCATGTAACCAGACTGGGAAAGTAGGGCTGGGCTGCTTTCAGGACTGGCGGGAACCAGGGACACTAATGCCATCAGAATTTTTGGTTTCTCGTCTCCTCTTCTCCCTGTGTGTTTGCTCCATTTTTTTCAGGCTAAACTTTTCATGAGACCTGGGAGGGGACATGGCCACTAGCATGGCCATGCGTGGCCTCACTTCCTAACGAAAGGAGAAAAAGGGCCCCTCTCTCCCAGATCCAGTTTAAAAATTCCTGTGGAGGACAGTGATGGGCAAGGGTTCCTATGCCCACCCTTGGGACCAGTTTCTTGCACGATGGGGCAAGGAAAACCCGTGACTATAGTCAGGAGGGTGGATGTGTTAATAAAAGGATGGGGGAGGGGAGAACATTTAAGATCTACTTAATAAGTTTGAACTTTCAACAGTCTGAACAGACGTGTTCTACACCTACCTTCTCCTGGGACCTGTCCCTTCCCCTCCATCCAGAGGGAACCACCCTAGAAGACTGACCCCGCTTCTTTGCCACATAGATTATTAGATACGGGCCCCTGCTAGTCCAGTAGCCTCCTCTCCCAGAATTTTTTTTTTAAGTTATTTGGGGTTTTGGGGTTTTTTTTTTTTTTGTCTTTTAACATTTATTTATACTTTATTTATTTATTTTTGGCTGCGTTGGGTCTTCATTGCTGCACACAGGCTTTCTCCAGTTGCTGCGAGCGGGGGCCACTCCTTGTTGAGGTGCACGGGCTCCAGGCGCGCAGGTCTCAGTAGTTGTGGCGTACAGGCTTAGTGGCTCCGCGGCATGCGGGATCCTCCCGGACCAGGGCTCGAACCCATGTCCCCTGCATTGGCAGGCAGACTCCCAACCACTGTACCACCATGGAAGTCCCCTCTCCCAGAAGTTTATTAGACCTGGGACTTGGATATGCCAGCTTGGTCTGCCGCTGGCTTGTACTGTGGAGATGCTGGAGGAGCTGGACAAAAAGAGCTGGACCACAAGACAAAGGAGGCAGCAACTTACAGAGGGAGGCAGAGGCAAAGAGCTGAGCATTCTGACAGGATCTGCATCTGGGTCCCCGTCCAGCCACATCCCTGCTGCCAGCCTGATGCAACACCCCATATCCATGTAACCTCCCCTTTCCCTTAAGGAAGCTCAAATTGCACTTCTATTGCTTGCAATCAAAAGCATTCTGATACGCTATCTCATCCTAAAAAACAAAAAACAAAAACAAAACAAAAAAACAGCCAGAACCTTTATACCCTGATACACAGCAGAGGGACATATGGTTATGTGGCTGGGTTCTGGCACCAGCCTTCCTCGACTGAAACCGAGTTCTGCCTCTTACTAACTCTGTGACATCAGACAAGCTACTTGACCTCTGCGTGTCAGTTTCCTCATCTGCAAAAGGACATACTAATAGTACCTACGTTGTAGTGTTTTGAGAACTAAATAAGTTAATCCATGTTGAGCAAAGTACCTGGCATGCAAAAATCACTCATTTAACATTAGGTATTATTCATAGTAGGAGAGGGCAGTAGTGTCTGGGAGAAATTTTATCATCTCTTTAAAGAGCAAAGAGGCAAACCAAGGGAGATAACTTCCCACAGAGACACTCTCTCTCTAGCCATTGTCCCAGCTTGTTAGATGTGCCATGTTGAATACTCCAGCCACCATTCCAGATGATTTGCTGTCAATTTATAGAAGGGATAACAAGGACTTTCTCTAAGAAAGTTAAACTTTACTATAATGCTTGTATTGGGGTACAGGGATAATACCCACGTCAGACAGTCATTTTTAAAATGTGAAATCTAAGTGTCAACATATATATGGAGTGGGTGACGAGACCTGTATGGGTTTTACTCCACGTGCACAGAGAGTCTTTATAATGGAAATGTCAGGTGGTATTTATTCATATGTCTGCAAATACAATAACACTAAAGGGAACAAAGAAAAGCCAAGGGGTAAAAACGTCGAGCGCCAAAAATGCGACATTTGGAGGGATCATCGGTGTGTCTGAAAATCCACGTCGGTTGGATTCTTGGCTATCCTTTCATTTACTCCAGCAGTCACTAGGTTTACTAGGTTACAGCAGACAGTTAACACGGGAACATGGTTAGCTTATCTTACTTTCATTTTTAGTGATCTAATTTTGAGAACAGCTGAAAAGGGGCGGAAATAAAGAATAAAGATCGAGCCATATTTTTTTAAAACAGGAAATTATATTTTTAAAAAAGAATAAAAGCAAGAGAAAAAAAGAACAGAAGAGAATCAAAAGCCCTGGGCGCTGGCTGGGTCTTTTTTACTTTATAATTCCTTACATTCATAAATAATCACATTCAGATCTCCCTTCCTGAGGAGTGAGCTCCTTGAGGTCAGGATCCAAGTCTGGCCATCTTTGTTTCCAGGCAGTGCTCACCCTGTGCCTGACCCACACCAGGACCCAGCTGTTTGACCACTTGCTGATTGAAAGATAAAGGAAAGCAGGGGGACCAAAAGCGAAAGGACAGAAGTAAATAGGACAATTCTTGGAAGGCTGCACTTGAGTTGCTCAGAACTGGAGCACCACTTCACATGTATCTTACATCCATTACAGGCAGTCAGAATCCATTTCATAGATATCGCTATCCAGCAAAGCATGCTGCATCCTTTACACACTCAGTACTTACCAGAACAAATAAAAACGCTTCTTTTAAGATTCATAATTTGTCTGCGGAATATTCAGACAAGCTCATTTCCTCCTCCTTCCTATTACTCATTACTCATCCTCCCTCCAGCCATTCCCCTCAGGGTCCCAGGAACACACCTGAGGCTTCCGAACCACTGACTTTGCTGACTTTGCTCTTTGCCCGGGATGCCTTCCCTATTGGCTAATTTAGGAATTGATTTCAAATCATTTCAAATTATTCTTTGTTTTACATATTCTAGTTGAGCCAAACTACAATGTCAGCAGAAACAGAAACTGCACAATGGAGTGCAGTAGTTAAGTCACAGACGATAGAGTCAAACTGCCTGTATTTGAAGCCAGGTCTCGCCAATAAATAGCCAGGTGTGCTCAGGCCAGTGACTTACCCCTGCGGGCCTCAGATTCCTCATATGTAAATGAGGATAAAGATGCTAAGAGTAGCTAATAACTACCTTACTGAGTAGGGTTGTTGTGAGGATTAAGAGAGTGACAACACGTGAAATATTCAGAAGAGTACACGGCCCGTAATGTTGTTAGAAGTGTTCCCACTTATTAGTTATCTCCCACAGAACCTAGCACTCTGCTGAAGAAATGGTTTTATCAATAAATCTATGTTCGTTTCTATAACTTTTTCTTGCATATATAGTACATATATAATGGATAACAATTAGAAAATGCATATAAGATATAGAAAATGCATACAACAAAAGAACACCAGCAATGCTACTTCTCAGAGAAAATATTTTCATATATTCCATTCATTAATTAAACAACATTTACTGAGCACCTAATATATGAAAGACTTCACACCCTTGCTGGAGGTAAAATGATGAACAAAGACAGAACGGCTCTTGCTGTGGAGGTTACAGTCTGTGGCGGGGAGACACGCCTTAAGCAAGTAATGATAAAAAACATGCGAAGCTGCAACTTTGATAAATGCTAGAACTGAGAGGTCGTGTCATTGGGCGATCTGACCTAGTTGTGAAGGTCTGTTACTTGAAGGTTGTGAGGAAGTGACTACTGAGCTGAGAATTAACTCATAGGAATTAACTCAGAAAGGTCAGAAGGGAAGGGTTTGCCCAACAGAAGCACAGTGAATCCAGAGGCCCTGCACTGGGAGGGAGCATGTGAGCAGAAGAGAGGAGGAGGGCCCATGGAGGCTGCAGTGCTCACTGGACAAAGCTGGCCAGGTAGGGAGAGGGCAGACCTACAGAGCTTAGTATCCTTAGTTTAGAAATTATATTCTCTATTCATTCAACAAACTTTGCCTATGAGGATCCAGGGACATACTAATTTTACATCAATTAGATTTATATCATATACTCCTTTTATTATGAACTTTTTTGAACAATAAATATACAGTAATTTAACTCTCATTGGTGGAAATCAATAGATTTTTCCCAACTCTCCATTATTACTAACAATGCTGTGACAGTTTTCTCTATGTGGGCATTTGTCCAAATATTTGTTGACATACATTCCTGTAAGGGGAATTGCTGGTTCTGCAAATTTGTTAACATGTTTTAATCATCATCTTTTCTGGGAAATCAGCATATTCAACTGTCAAGATTTGATGCTAGGCTCTTTTGAGGTTGATACCACTGTTACATTTAGAGGCATTCTTCGTGACTTTCAGAACCTGCTTCTTCATTTGCTTCAGTGTGTGAGGAAGTCCCTTCTATTTCTGATCCCCATGGGTCTTTCCCACAAATTCAGATCACTCAGTGCTGGCTGCTGACAAAATATCTTTGCAGCTCTAGAATCCTAACTGTCCTACTCCTGGGCTCCACAGGAGAGGAAAGGCCTTCTTATCTGTCTGTGAAGGATCCTCCTCTGGACTTGAGACACATTGAAAGAGAAGGCAGATTCTGACATTCCTTTCCTCTCTTCTGCCTCCTATTTTGTCCGGCTCCATTTTCATGCAATAAATTTACTAACTTGTTAAAGGCAGATGGAACTCAGATGATTCTACTACAGACCAAGGTTTCCCATTCTACTGAGTTGATAGATGTCATCTTCTCCCAAGTCTGTCTTTCATCTTCCGCTTTCATCTACTGGCAAACTGTCCTTTTTCTCTTTCAAAATCCTGTTTGTACCCTAACCCTTAAATGACCTTCTAAGGACCCATTTACTTTTAGGTCATAGATAATTTCTAGGCTTCTAATGATTTACATAGCTAATCTATTCGCATTTTCTTTAGCGGTTCTTTGCATTCCATTTCTTTATTGCAAAAAACCTTTTTCTAAGGTCAATGGGTTGCTCTTGCTTAAAGCAACCAATCTTTGGTTAGGACTTCAAAGGATACCAAGTGTTTAGGTAAGGTTAGGTTTACTATGTACAGGCACAGTGTGAATTGCATTATATAGGTTATTACTTTTAATCCTCACGACAATCCTGTGGGATAGGTATCATTCCTTCCCGGTTTATGGATCTTCCCCATTTTACAGATTAGGAAACTGAGGCTTAGGGATGCTGTCACTCATCTATAGTCACACAGCTACCATGTGGGGAGTTTACTTCTGCTTGTAAACTGACATGAAGAAAAGGGAGGCAGGCTAAGAAAGAAAATATAAAACGGGGAAAAGCAAGCAAAAGAAACAGCAGGTGGGCGGAAGCCTCCCTTTTGCGTTTTCCTTCCTCCGCCCCCGACCCCGCAAGGCCGAGCCTCCAACGTGGGCCGCGCGCCTCCTAGCGGCCGCATCTCTGCTGCCGGCACTTCCGGCCTCGGGATGCTATCATCAGCCAGCGCCCTGAGTCGGCGCCGGACACGTGCGTGCGTGTGGCGTAAGACGTCGGACGAGGAGGCGGGCTTTCTGGCTCTGTCCTAAAGCCATTTCCGTCAGGAGCCGGAAGTCCGTCCTGGATGGCATCGGGGGAGGCCTGTTCGTGGACCTGAACCCTGGGGCTGCTGGTCTTCCCGCGCCCGCTGGTTGCCTCATGGTGCGGGCCGCGGCCGCCAGCCCCCGTGCGAACCGGCGGCGCTAAGGCGCCGGGGCAGCGCGCGACATGTCGTCGGGCCTCCGCGCCGCCGTCTTCCCCCGCTGGAAGCGCCACATCTCGGAGGAGTTGAGGCGCCGGGACCGGCTGCAGAGGCAGGCGTTCGAAGAGATCATCCTGCAGTGTGAGCGGCTGGCGGGCCCCGGGAGCGGGCGGGCCCCGGGAGCGGGCGGGCGGGCCCAGCCGTGGCATGCGGGGCGCCAGCGGGAACCCGAGGCCGCGCCGCCCGCGCGCCTTGAGGCCGCCCCGGGTACCCAGCGCCTTGGACCCCCAAACGCCTTTTTAGATCTTTTCCTCTTTCACTTTATTCTTGGGTGTGACTGTGGTGGGTTTTCCTCCTCAATTGGGTATTGTTTACGGGCAGGCACCGTTCACGTCTGTGTTTGTAAATCCCAGCAGCTCACACAATGCTTGTGTACTTAAATAGGCCGGTTCCAGAAACATTCTGTTTCGGGCATCGTGTTACTGAAAACGGGCACTGACTTTAAGCAGTAACTCGTTCCGTTACCGTCGTCTTCAGAGTGTAGTGAAATGTTTGCCTTTCACTCCTGAAGATCTGTTGTTCTTCCTCCACCTTGGTGTTCTGTGACTATTACATATTACACATCTTGAGTCTTAACGTACTTTTTAGTTGGGACATCACAGTCTTTACTGTTGTTGAAAACTTCAGTGTGAAAGAGGTGGCCCACACCCACCCCCGCTGCTGCAATTTGAGTACAAAAGTGTTTGTGCCCTTAGATGCTTTCTAAAGAGCATTTCCTTGCCTCCCGCCCCATTTTACCGTAACTGACGACACATTTGGGGGAAGAAACTGGGCACTCTTCGGACCTCTGGTTCCGTCTACCCCTTGAAGTAAGCCTGCAAATCTCAAATCATGTTGATGATGCAGTTCAGTGTAATAGTAGGTGCCCTTTATTGAATTCTGATTGTGCTAAATTTATGGTTCCTGAACTTACCTGCACATTAGAATCAGGTGGGGATCTTTAAAAAATTATAAAGCCCAGGCCACATCCCAGACCAATGAAACCCCAGTAATAGAGGTGGGACACAGGTGTCAGTATTTCTTGATGATCCCCAAGTAATTCTAAGGTAGAGACAAGCTTGAGTGCTGTCGTAAATATTTGGCATGTGTCGTTTCACTTTACCTTTCCGAAAATTCTATGAAGCAGGTCCTGTTGCCCTTTATACAAATGAGGAAATTGAGACTGAGAGAGATTAGGTCATTTCTCTGGGGAGGTACAGCAGATTAATGGATAGGGCCTGGATTTGGACACAGACTTAATGGCTCCTGACTTTTTTGCACTTTAGCCCTTCTCATTGGGTCCCCCAAGAAACAGCCTTCCTTGCTTTCACTGAGCCCATCCTCTTAACTAAAATGGGGAGAAAAGGGAGATGATGAATGTGCCACTCCTGTGCTAATTCCTTACACTCTTAAGAGTCTGACAGCCCAGTGCTGTTTCAGAAAGCCAGAAGCACAGGAAACTCCTTGTTGAAACGATTCCTTATGGGTTACATAAATTCAGGTCATCGGGTATTTCATCATATGCTTATTCTTTAAAAGCTAATACACACTGAAAGTCAAATTGGGTTGGAGGTCTGATGACACTCCCCTCACCAGCCTCACTTACCTGAGTCTGGTTTGCTGCATCTATAAAATAGGGGTGAAGCTCGCCTTGCCTGCTTCATAAACACAGTGCTGTGCATATAAGTGCTTTGAAAGCCATCTACGTAATTGTCTATAAATGGAAGGTGCCTGTAATCAAATTGACACAATTGAATGTTTTTCTGCACTTTGGAAATGGACATCTTGAAGGGGTGGAGGATGTTGGAGGAAAGTCAGAAAGACAGGTCAGTCCTGGAGAGGGAACACGTCTTAAAACAGCTATAGTGAGTAATGCATTCCCCGGGGGCTAGGAGAGGAGGCTGAGAGAAGGGGCGAGAGGGCAAGACAACCTTGGCCTGTTAAAATCTGCAGTTGAGGCAGGGGATTGACATTTGTGAGATCACTTCTAGTTTGACTGTGGAACAGCCTCCCTCTTCATTCCTCGCTTCCCAAAGCAGTCAGCCAGAGTTTCCTGTTCAGTCCTGCCTCTGAGCCTGAAGAGAAAGATGAAAAGAGGCTATGGGGACAGCAGGTGGCCTTTGAGTGAGAGGAACTTTTAAGAAGGATCCCTCTTGAATACCTCATGTCCTTTGAAAGACCCGATATCACAGGGCACCTAGCTGTAACATTTTGAAGATCTTATTAGAGCCTTTTGACACTGGTGAACATTCAAGGTTGGAATCACTTCCCTGTCCTCTTGAGCTAATTTATTAAATTAATATTGATGAAGATAGTGTTTCTCTTTCTGCCCAGGATTTCCATTTTTAGATATCAACAAGTAGGACTCAACTCTTTAAGAGGAGAGATAAGCTATTCTAAAAGGAATAATCACTAGCATAAACCCTCTCCAACTTTTGCTGTGAAGCAACGCTAATCTCAGACATTTGGGATCTGTGAAAGCCACCGTCAGGTGTGGGTTTTCTGTAAGTTTCCTGTGGTCACTTTCTTGTTCTGCTTTGTGCACCCCCTTCCACTTCTGATCTCACTGGCCCCCTGCATGCATGTCATTTCTTGCCCTGACTTTTCTTTTGAATTTCTGCCCTGTGTTCCCTGACACATTTATTAAGTTCCAAGGACTCATTTTCTTCCTTGAGCTCTCTGCTCCTGTGTTCTCTGGCCTGTTAGGATCTTGCACCCAGTTGGACGAGCAGGGAACCTCAGAATAATCTTTGACTTCTTACTAAATGGTACCTGTTCATGTCACTGCCTGCTTTTAAAATCTGTTGTTTCACTGTTGCCAGTAAGAAGAGGTCTGAATTTCTCATCCTGCCCTCTCATGTGTTGGTGCAAACTTTTATTTCTAGCCACTTACTGAACAGCTCTCTAGACCTTCTGCTTGGACTGTCTGTCGTCTTCACCTGTGAAACCATCTGAGAAAATGAGTAAAAGTTCACTCTTCCTTTTTATACTTGACCTCCCCCCCACCCCCACCCTCATTACACTTTTTTAGCTCCTTGAGGTCAGGGACTCTGGTTTGTATTTGTATCCCTAGTGCCCTGATCTTAGATTAAATATTCCAGGGACTCCCTGGCGGTCCAGTGGTTAAGACTTGGCCTTCCAGTGCAGGGGGTGTGGGTTCGATCCCCGGTCGGGGAGCTAAGATCCCACATGCCTCGCAGCCAAAAAACCAAAACATAAAACAGAAGCAGTATTGTAACAAATTCAGTAAAGACTTTTAAAAAATGATCCACGTGAAAAAAATCTTTTAAAAAAAAATTCCAAATATAATAAGGTAAAGGTTTCCTGTGTTACTTAGAGGTGCATAACACTTCACTTTTCCATTGTGTTTTGGTATGTTTGTTGCCTCTTTCCCAGGTAGAAATAGGTAGCTGTGGGAGTAGAAAGCATGGGCACCAGGGGCGTTTCGGAGTGATTTTTCATAGGTTCCTTTGTCTGGGCTGCCTGTGCTTGGGCCAGGAAGTGTCTAAGGAGTGCATGTTCCTGGAGTTTGGACGATTGCTGTAATCGGTGGTAAAGAACAGTGCCTAGTACTTTGATACCTCGTAAAAGTGAAACCTACCCAGTCATCTTCTGGTTATATCTTTGGTCCAAATCTTTATAAGATGTTAAGTAGTAATAAAGCATACCTGGGTTGTAATAACTTTTTTTTTTCCTGTGCTAGATAACAAGTTGCTGGAAAAGTCAGATCTTCATTCAGTGCTGGCCCATAAGCTACAAGCTGAAAAGCATGACATACCAAACAGGCATGAGATAAGGTATTCTGAAACTATCCTGTATTATTTGTGTCTCCTGAGATAAGGTATTCTGAAACTATCCTGTATTATTTGTGTCTCCTTTTTAATTGAAATTTGTCTCCGTTCAGTTGTCACTTCCCTGATTCTGAAGCAAACCAAGTACTGTGTTTGTGCTCCACTTGTTGTCAGTTCCTTTCAAATAAAAACTTCTGAAGCCAAATAACTAACTATTTAACTTTTTTTTTGAAGGTACGTAGCTACCCACCTAGAAGGCTCATCATCAGTACGATGTGAGCTTGAGAAATTGCTTAAGGCGAGTAACCAGGCCAGTTCCTCCTGTAGCCTACCAGGGTTCACTTTTTCTAAATAATCAGACAAGTAAGCATTCTTGAGCACATTTACATAGATCTTGTCAGTACAGGATTGACTGGCCTGTAAACATAAACGCTACAGGTCTATGTGATCCTTTTCAGTTCAGTGTTGTTTCCACGTATCTTAGTGTGTGGTCAAACCAGTGGGTTGCAGAAAGTTTTTTTTTTTTTTTTTTTTTTTAAGAAAGATTAGGCAGAAATCTGCATTTTATAGGAAGGGTAAGTATTGCTTCACTAAATATGTGAGTATGTGTTCATGGTGGGGAGTTTAGTATCTTTACTTGGGTCATTCATGTAAACTATCTCTTTTTGAGGGTCATGGTCCAAAAAAACCTTAAAGCCATACTTCATCAGAGCGGCTTAAATGCAATCATTCTAGAGTCTTACTGTCCTCCTTTTCCATTTGTTCATCACGTTTGCATATTAAATTCTGTGGTTTGTGTGGGAACAGTACCCATTATTGCTCTAAAATCTACAAGCTTTTTTGCATATCAGCTAACATTTAGCAATTGTAAAAACAAAGTTGATGGTAATTTAGGATTTTAGGGGAAAAACAGAAATGCTGGGTGTAGCTTATTTCATTTACTCCTATAGCCATATCTGCTATCTTGCCGTCCTTGTTCCCTCATCTGGCGAGATGGTCTCCAGGCAGACCAGAGTAGAAAGAGGAACAGATGGCCCGGCCTAGGTTCCATTTTTGCTTAAGAACAATTCAGGAGATCATGCCTAGCTGTGGTCCTGGGAGGCCTTCCGCAGGATTTAAAATATTAGTTGCTGTGTTCTGGTCAACTTTAGGTGTAGAGAATCCATTTCGCCCTTTTTCATCTAAATTCAGTCAACTGAAAACTTGAAACATTTTATTTCTATCTGGTTAGCCTCTTGGTGACTGTATTCCTGCATCCTTTATCTGTCAGCGAAACTCATTTGCTTGGAAAGGTAACAATAAATAAATATACAACATTCTTTTAACTGAGTATCACTGGGGTGGTAATTTAACTGGAAGTCCGTCCTTCCTGCAAACTTGTGTTCACAGTCAGGCCTCTTCCTGACTGCCTCGTTTCTATTAATGGTATCCTTATTTTCCAGAAGTCAGCTATGATTCCTTTTTCCCTTGGTGTCCTGCCCCTCCCCCTTTGCAGTCACCCGGGCCTGTTGATTCTTTGCCCACAGTGTCCTGTGCATCTGTCCCTTGATTTGCATTTGTGTGCCACCAGCTTCGTTGCTTATCTATGCTTCCATTCCTAGACTATGGCAGGGGTCTCGTTCACTGAGTCATTTTGTGACTACAGTGTGGGCCAGGCATTGGGATACAGAGATGAATAAGCCAAGAGTCCTTGTTCGCAAGGACCTGAGCCTCGTCGGGGAGAGTAGCTCAGTGAGGTGTGTGCTAGTAGGATACAGGTATTCACAGAAGACGGGGATCTAATTGGCTGCTATCTCTCTCTTCTGGGCTCTCAAGTCCTGCCCATCCCACTCTAATTAATCTTAAAACACACTGTGCTTAAAAAGCTTTATCTCATCAATTATCTGACTCCTCTCTTAAGTGTTTTAATCCCTTTGCTTACTGAATAAATCAAAGTGAAACTCGTCCCTGGGAAATAGTTGACTCCAACAGTTTTCTAAGTATGCTTGCTAGACCGCAGCCTCAGAGATTTGTTAGAAATGCAGAATGTTGGGCCTCACCCCAGAGCTCCTGTTTCAGAAACTCTAGGGGTGGCACCCAGTAGTCTTGTTTTAAGAACGCTTTAGGTGATTCTGATGACCTCTAACATACAAGAACCACTGCTTTAGTGGCTACTCAGTCCTTGTGAACTATCCGAGACACCCGGAAGCATGTTAGAAATGCAGATTATTGACCCTTTTCTTCGTCGACCTGATGAATCGTTCTGGGATGGGGCCCAAGAATCTGTTAAAACCTACTCTCTAGGTGATTCTTTTTTTTCTGCCTAGTGAAGCACTGTTATTGGGCTTTTGTAAGAAGTTTGACTTTTATTGTGAATAAAATTGCAGGTGGTAAAAGGCTTTGAGCAGAGGAATGAGTGCCCTGTATCCTTGCCTTTCTCAGGATTCTCTTCAGCTGCCTGGAGGAACAGACTAGTTTTATGTTGTGCATATTTCACATTGCTTTGCATTAAAATAAGGGGATTTGATAAAAATTATTTCTTTTCCTTCTAATCCCCATATGCAGTCACTCACCCAGGCCTGTTGCTGCTTCTGCCTAATTTAGGGTGGTTTCTTATAAGGTATGTGCCGCTTTCTTTTTTTTTAATTAATTAATTTATTTATTTATTTATTTATTTTTGGCTGTGTTGGGTCTTCGTTTCTGTGCGAGGGCTTTCTCTAGTTGCGGCAAGCGGGGGCCACTCTTCATCGCGGTGCGTGGGCCTCTCACTATCGCGGCCTCTCTCGTCGCGGAGCACAGGCTCCAGACGCGCAGGCTCAGTAGTTGTGGCTCACGGGCCCAGCTGCTCCGCGGCACGTGGGATCTTCCCAGACCAGGGCTCGAACCCGTGTCCTCCTCATTGGCAGGCAGATTCTCAACCACTGCGCCACCAGGGAAGCCTTATGTGCCGCTTTCTAGTCTCTTGGCTTCTAGTTCATGGGCCAAGATTGGGGAAGCACTATGTTGCCTCAAAGAATGCAATATTAATGTATCTTAGAACATGTAAGAAAAATGCTTTTAGAGATGGAGGGTAGATTTCGGAGGGAGCGTCATTCTGCTGCCTTTTCCCTCTTTATTTCTTATCGGTCATTGGGAAGAGATGGTGCCCCTGCCCCCGCTTCAGATCGTGGCATCCTAGTTTGCCAGCCATCTTCCTTTTCTCCATCTGTGTGCTTTCCCTGGGCAGTGGTTTCAGCTACTCACTGTAGTCTGATAATTTACACCTGTAGCTCAAGCCAAGACCCCCTCTCCTGAATTACAAATCCACAGTTCTGTTCACCTGCTGCTATTTCTGAGATAGTATGCAAACACCTGCAAACTTTCCCAAATTCCATTGACTCTTGAGGTGGCCTGAGCTCTGTCCATGGCTTTAGATACATCTGTTTGCTGACAGCTTCTATATGTCAGCCTCCATCTTGGGCCTCTTTACTTGAAGTTCAGACTCTTAACAATATGCAGTTTCCACTTGACATGCCCACTTGGATGTCCACGGTGAACTCACTCTTCAGGCCTCCCCCGACCTCTTGCCCCAGTCCTTCTGCCTCAGTAGGTGACGCCTACCTTTGATCAGCCACTCAGGCCAAAAGCCTTGGAGTCATCCTTGACTCCTGTCTTTCTCTCATTCCCCGCGACCAATTCAAAGGCAAGTCCTGCAGTCTCTCCAGAGTGGATCTAGCTAGGATCTGACCACGTCTCACCGCCTCCGCTGCCGTCACCTTGTCCTGATCTGCACTTTCTGAGTCTGGAATATGTAATAGCTTGCTAACGGGTCCCACTGTTTCTGCCCTTAACCCCTGCAGTGTGCTCTCCACCCAGCAACTGTAGCGATCCTTTCAAAACGTAAGTCATTCCTCTGCTCAAAACCCTCGGCAGCTTCCAGTCATGCGTAGGAAAAGCCACAGTCCTCGGGGGCCTGCGAGGCTCTGCGTGGCCTCCCCGATCCTCCCTGCACCCCCTGCCCCGGGCGCTGCGGTCACACTTGCCCCCAGCCTCTCCAACACTTGCTGTTCCCTCCACTCACAGGGCCCCGCCCCCGGGCCCGCATGGCTTGTTCCTCACTCTTTCCAGTCTTCAGTCAAGTGTCACCTCTCGGGATGCCTTTGATTACCCCACGTGGAACAGGAGCCCTGTCGCTCTGTTCCCTTCTTTACACTGCTTAGTTTTTCTTCACAGCACATCTCACCACCTGACTCCATCCATCTACTCATTTGTTGTCTGTCTACTCTTAGCCGATTGTAGAGCTTCCTGTTCCCTGCCTTCTCCCCGCTAGGCACCAAAACAGTGCCTAGCACAGAGCCGGCGCTCAGATACGTGTCGGGTGAGTGGGCCTTGTTGTCTCCTCCCCGTTTACCTGAACTTTATTCCGGAACCCATCCTTTATTCCTGACGCAGCTGGTGGTATGGGTTGTGGTTGGTTGGTTTTACCCTGTGTCTCACATCTCCTACTTTCTACTTTAGGTTTGTAGTGACTTATAACACTATTGGCCTGGAGAACTGAACTGCTTTCTTGGCTATGTTGTCATGTACATGTTCGAAATTCTAAAGTTATTGTTCCAGTGCCTAATTGAAGGGGTCTGGGGTCTGATTTTTTTTCTCTTGTTTGCACGTTCTCTTCATCTGCCTGGTTGGGGCATTTAGTCCTGGACATGATGGTGCGTGGAATGATAGTCAGCTGCAAGAAATGGCCCAGCTGAGGATTAAACACCAAGAAGAACTGACTGAATTACACAAGAAACGTGGGGAGGTAAAGATAGCTCCTCTCCTCGTCTGTCTTGGGGGTCGGGGGGTGGGGCAGGCACGCCCACTGGAATTTGCAGCCATCCTGGCTACATACGGCATCACCAGCTCTATCTGTGGGAATGAAACAACAGAAAAGATGCGAGACCTCTGTCAACAGGCGGGCAAGCCATTGAGATAACCAGGTTGTCATGCTCCAAGATGGCACGAGGGTACAAGTGGAGAAACATAAAAAGAAAGAAGCTTACTCCTTGATTGACTGAAACTCTTAACTAATACCTTCATAAAGCGTGAAACCTGCAATTTCAGAAAAATTCATTAGGAAGAATCAAGTCCTGGGCTGTGTTTACGCTGGGTGGTGGTCTAATGGCAAGTTATGAAAAAGCGCAACTTACCGTCACTTCAGCTGAATTGATTATCAGCTAAAGAGTCAGAAAAGGCAGCTGGGGTGGAGGGGTAGCCGGGCGTTCTCAGCAGGAGCCTGGCAGTCGCCGGGAGCGTTGCTTGTCTACCCAAGGCTGCCTTCAACAGGGAGGGCAGCCCCGCTGGCCCTTCTCCTCTCAGCCACCCAGCTCGTTTCTTCTTGGTGCCTCGGCCCCACCGCACAGGCACCTGTTTTTTCTTTAAAGTAACCCGCAATTATGAGTTTCCAACTGAAGTCCTAAAATCTCTTGTTTATGAAAGTGTTCTTCTTTACCCCCAGTTAGCTCAGTTGGTGATTGACCTGAATAACCAAATGCAGCAGAAGGACAAGGAGATGCAGATGAATGAAGCCAGGTGAGTAGAGAGCACGCTTCCTTCGGGACTGGTCATGGGATCTCACTGCCTGTTTTACTGTACTCTTGTGAGCGGGGCCAGTGGTGATCGGTGGCAAACAGTAGCCACACTGGGCTCAGCACAAGTTTCGTTTCTGTGCATACATAGCTGGGGTCCTTTTCTACCCTCTGAGGATGGAAAAGGCAAGAAGAGTGCCCTCCGTCCTCCAGGGCCCCAGCACACCCCTGAGAAGTCAGCTTCGCTCTTGGAAGTGTCCCTGAGGCATTCACAGTTACCCCCACGGCCGTTGCCTGGGGGAGTGGGTGTCTTCCGTGATGGGGATGGGACCAAGATAGCCGAGTGCCCGGCCCTTGGGAACGGGGATGAGTTTGTGGGCAGGGTTGTTCTTGATCTGGGAGGAGCCTACCGGACAAGATAAACAGGGACTCCCAATCCTAGGATCTTTGAGCTGGAGGGGAGCCTGGGTTTCATCTGTGCCTTTTCCCTTGCTCCGCAGAGAGGGCTCGCTAGAGGCTTAGAAGGGTGGGGGGCCAGCTCAGGCGTTCACACTCAGTGAGTGATAGAGCTGGTGGAATGCACAAGATACCCAGCCTCCTTTTAATCTCCCATTACTACGTGATTTCAGCATCAAAAGCTCCCTCTTCCTTCCCATCCTGCTTTTCTGAAAGGTACTTTAACTAGTCATTCATAGTCTGGATGAACTTTGCCCTAGGTGTTTCCTCTCCATTAATGGGATTGTCCTGTAAACCCCTGGGGCTGGGCTTGGCCAAGTGAGGTGCCTGCTGTTGAGGGCTGAGGTCCTTGCTGGCGCCCAAGCTCACACAGCTCTGGTGCAGTATCCCTCTCCCGTCGTGTTTTCAGAATTGCAGAATGCTTACAGACCATCTCTGATCTCGAGACCGAGTGCCTGGAACTACGCACTAAGCTTCAGGACCTTGAAAGAGCCAACCAGACCCTGAAGGATGAATATGATGCCCTGCAGATCACTTTCACTGCCCTGGAGGAGAAACTGAGGAAAACTACTGAGGAGAACCAGGAGCTGGTCACCAGATGGATGGCTGAGAAGGCCCAGGAAGCTAATCGCTTAAATGCAGAGAATGAGAAGGATTCGAGGTGGGAGATGAATCGGCAGTCAGTGATTTCCATTGTTTAATAAAGTCGAACCTAGTTCTTAGAAAAGAAGGAAACCAACCTGGCAGCTCTGACCACAGGGTGGGGGCACCAGGAAGCACTAACAAAATTAGAAATAGCAATGGTGGGTATAAAAGAGATTTGCATTTGTAAGAACACTTTTACAGCTGAGCAAAGGATTACCTCCCAAAAGGGCTTTGGCCCGTTGCTATTTTTGCCAGTGAATTCTTTCCGTGTTTCAAGGAGAAAAGCTAGTTCTTGAACAGTGTAAATTAAACCAGAATTAGAAAAAGCTTATAATCCCCTCCCCCCCCCCATTTTGTAAAACTATTCCAACCCATAGCAAAAACTCTGGCTAGTGTACAAGAAGACCGTGGGCCAACCTCACTAGTAGTGAATTCAAAAGATTAGAACATTTGATTTTAAATCCCCACATCAGTAGTTTAGAATTTGAAAAGATTATTGTAGTTTATCTAAAAGAATAAATACATGGAATAGGAAAGAGCTTTAAAGAATAACAAAGAGCCCTAATCCTACCAAATAATATATGCAAAAAGATTTCGAAATCTGTGTAAAAACGGAAACCAAAAGGTAGAAGTAAAAAATGTTACTCTCTGCTGTTTGTTTTATGAAAAATTCCTAAGTAGGAGTATTGGAGGACTTTCTAAACATTAAAAGTAATGGTAGCTTTTCCAGTAAGTGGCCTGAGGTGACCTCTCAAAATGGTTCGCTATTCACTTGACCCAGAAAACCCCACAAAATCATGCAAGTCAGGAGGTTCAAATCTTCGTGTTCACTTTAAGAACACTTGTGAAACTGCCCAGGCCATTAAGGGTATGCATATCCGAAAAGCCACCAAGTATCTGAAGGATGTCACTTTAAAGAAGCAATGTGTGCTGTTCCGTCGTTACTGTGGTGGAGTTGGTAGGTGTGCCCATGCCAAACAGTGAGGCTGGACACAGGGTTGGTGGCCCAAAAAGAGTGCTGAATTTTTACTGCACATGCTCAAAAATGCAGAGAGTAATGCTGAACTTAAGGGCTTAGATGTAGATTCTCTGGTCATTGAGCACATCCAGGTGAACAAAGCCGACAAGATGCGGCGCAGGACTTACAGAGCTCATGGTCGGATCAACCCATACGTGAGCTGTCCCTGCCACATTGAGATGATCCTTACTGAAAGAGAACAGATTGTTCCTAAACCAGAAGGGGAGGTTGCCCCGAAGAAAAAGATATCCCAGAAGAAACTGAAGAAACAAAAACTTATGGCCCAGGAGTAAATGCTGTAAAAAATAAATGCAAATAAAAGTAAAAAAAAAAAAACACCAAAAAAAAAAAAAGTAATGGTAATAAAGAATGGACTGTATAAAAATTGTAGGTTTCTTAACATCGAAGAACACTATAAAACAAGCAAATAGGCTATGCTGTTATAAAATATATATCCTTAGTATAGAGTCAGTAAGGAACAGGTGAGCATTCAGACAGAGGGATGTAAAGCATAGATAGTTCATAAAAGAAGTGGACGAGCTCAGTGAATCTGGTAAAAAGGATTGTTGGGAGGAAGGTGGGACGGGCCCCTCACATTGCTGATGTGAAGGCTGTTTCTCTAACCCCTGGAGGGCCCTGGGGATGGCAGGCACCTGAAAATGGTTCCCACTTGTTGGACTTCATCCTGAGTGATGAGATTCGTTCACAAGTACAATTTTGTGATAGTCCATTATTCACAGTAGTGAAAAATTAGAAGCGGTATATCCCTTGGTGGGGGGAAGAAATTGTGATATTTTCATACAGTGAGATTTTGCAAAGTCTTTTCAAAATATATATATGTCTTAAGTCTGTATTAAGAAAAAGTGAGCTGTCCTTATATTCTTTCTGTCTCATGTTTAAGTAAAATTGCGTGGCTTATATGTGGAGCTCTTAGGCAGCTTAGGGGTGGTAAGGACACCGGGGTTCCCTGGAAGTTTTTTGGCTTCGGGCTGAGAGCCTGCCTGAGGGAGAAGTGGGCAGGCGTGTGGTTATGCAGAGGGAGAGCCCTTGGTGATCACCGTGGACAAGAACAGCCCAAACTTTCTAGTGAAAATGGGGAGTGAGGCATATTACATACCTGCCCTTGTTCTGTCCTTTGGAATGTTTTCCTAGGAATATGCCATTGCACGTATTACCATCTGATTGCATGTGTGGGACCTGGGGATTCTTTTCGTTACTTGACTCAACTAATTCCTCCTCCTTAGAAGCCTTCCCCCTTCCTGCCAATTTCCCAGATTAGATGTCCTTCCTCTCCTAGCAGCTTTTGTTTACCTGGGTCATCGTGGAGCGCTGTTTTTTGAAATAGCTGCTTGTGTTCCGCCTCCCCCGCGAGGCTGGGGTGTGTTGCCACAGGCAGGCACGGTGGCTGCTGTGTAAGAAGCTGTCAGTGTTAAAGAAGGACGTTTCCTGTCGGCTGTTGTAACGAAGGCTGGGCTGCGGGTGTTTTCTTCTCCCCGTGACTCCAGCTCTGTCCTTTACCCACTCCTTGCAGACAGGTGCCTTTCCTTTAGAGGAGTGTTACACACCCCGCACCAGGATTCTGCTTTCCCCTCAAAGACAGTTTATAGGTCATCTATTCCAGCTAAGAAAAATTGGTTAACCTGTAATTTTTGTCACTTGTCCTGTAAAACTGACTCTTCATCTTCCAGGTATAAGATTAAGAGTGTAAGGCACTTTTTCAAGCTAGAGCTTCATCCCATCCCAAATTCTGATGTGCCACCTACAGGACTTTGCCCTATTTTGAGAATTATCACTATGGCAGAAACTTTTTTAAAAATTTAGGAAAGTTTTTTTTTAATTTAGAAAAATTTTTTAAAATTCCATCAGAACTCTTGACCTGAGCTCAGTAGCAGTGCTAGAGTTCTGTGTTGGGGGTCCTCCACAGTGAGGGCAAAACTGACAGAGGTGAACTTGCCATGGAAGAGAGAGGGAAGCCAAGGTTTAAAGGTTAGGAAGCTCCTGAATTGAGGACTTGGGAAGGAAAGACAGAAATGGTTCTGAGAGGGGAGAGAGTGGAAGCGACTGCTGACCACATTAAAATTTTGCTGCAGCCAGGACTTGTGTGTCCAGCCCTAGTAAACTGAAGCCTTGTACATTTTGATGACTCAAGAATCTCACTATACCTCAGTTTCCTCATCTGTAAAATGGGAATCATAGTACTTAACCTCAAAAAGTTTGTTATAAGTGTTAAATGAGTTAAACTCTGTAAAATAATAAAACCATGCCAGGTACAAGTAAATTTTTATTATTATTCATGCTCTTGGTATGTTAGTGTGAGAATGTTTACTTCAGAAAACTAAGTCTCGACCATGACTAACCCTGGATAAACCTGATGCATGTTTCTGTCCTGAGAGGCCCTGGGTCTCCACAGGCAGGCTTCTCCCTTGCTGGTTCACTGTTCTCTCTAATCCCTCCTAGGACTTTGCTCTGAAATCCATTATAATAGGGTCCTTACTGAAGTTACAGTTGTGGATTTGGGACTTTAGTTATCTTTGCCCAGGGTAGTTGTTACTTTAAGTGCATTGAATATTCAAATGTGTTACTAGTAGTTTTTTGAGAGCCAAAACCCCATGCTTTATTTAAGTAGACATAAATAGTGGGCTTTTTTTTTTTTTTTTTTTTTTTTTAAATAGGAGGCGGCAAGCCCGGCTGCAGAAGGAGCTCGCAGAAGCAGCAAAGGAACCTCTACCAGTTGAGCAGTGAGTAGAGATGTACAAATCAAAACTATGCTCGTAGTAATTTGATGTGCTATTTTGAAATAGTCTTATAATATTCTATTTCTATAAAACCATTTTACAAATTGTAGAAGGAAAACTAAAAGACTTAGGGCAGAAAATAAAAAACACCCATTACCTTCCAGAAAGTTGTTCCAGTTTATACTCATTAGCTGTGAGTGTGAATTCTGACTTCCTCCACCCTTAACCAGTGACAGCCTCGCTGTTTTCCTGTTGAGACTGACCTGTTTTCTCCCTCTGGTTGGAGCTGTTGCAGTGTGATGCTGGGCTGCGGTTCTGTCTCTTGTTCTCTTCTTGGTTTGTGGCTTCAAGTGGAGCTTGGGCAAACCTTTGAAGCCTAAGTAAAAACTAGGATCTCCTGGGACCAAGACAATTGAGTCAATATGGAGTTTTTCCTAATCTGGAATTGGGTGGAGGGTCTTCCCTGAGATTTGAAGCTTTGTTTTCAGAGCAGTGGGTATTTTAGTGACTAAATTCCCTTTGCTCTGGTTCAGGATGTGGGGTCTTCTCCCTCGTTGAAATAGATTCTGGAATATAGTATTAGAGTTATGATCTTCTATTTTTTTAAATGTTGGTTGCTTCCTTGTAAATGGAGGGGAGTGGTTTAAATTCACTCAGGAGTCATCTGCCAGACAAAGGTCTTGATTTATAAGAAAACAAATCTCATACCAAGCCTTTGCTTTAGATGTAGCATATGTGCATAATTTCTATACTCTTCACATGTAGAAAATGAATCTCAGGTGTATTTGCCCAAAGCTACAAAGTAGCTAAATAGTTGACCTGGAAATGAGATTTGGTTCCTTAAAAATAACAGCTTATAAAAGCATCATTTGTCTGCCTGTTATTGGCCAGCATAAACAGGTGACTAGGTGTAGAAAGGTCCAGCATCCTGCCCCAAATCACAAAGGAAATGGCAGAGACAGGGTGGAAACCTAAGGGTGTTTGACTGTAAAGGCCTGTTCTTCATCTCTGTTCTTCCCTAAAAGTAGAGTTTCTAGGTGAAAGGACATTAACACCTTTGAAAGGTTTTGATAACACGTTACCAGATGCTGGTATTTTCTCGTGGTCCTGGGCCTTTGCACTGTTCCAAGTACCTTTATAACTATACAACTCTATCTTAAACAAACCATTTACATAGGCTCAGCTCATGTTTGTTACTCTTGCCATCTCTGCTGTTCTGTTGTTACCCTTGTGCGGACACAAGTGACCCGCAGACCACAACTGAGAAGAGAAGAAAGCCCAGCCTGTTCTCTGTCTTCAGGCCCGCCTTTGTTCTCCTCTAATCCTGGCCAAGACTGGGTTCAGTTACACGGGATCCTAGAATCAATAGCCAAGGAAAATAAATTTGCTTGAACTTGGTTTAACTTGCTTGGTAACAAGTTCTGAAGTATACATTTACATAACCCAGATAATTAATCATGGAAAAATCTCTCAAGTTCTTATGAATCCAAACATTTGGTAATAAAGTCTTGGGTTATTAGATTTTATTATTTTACTCCTCCATGAAGGTCGCAACTCGGTAGGAGGTCATTAAGACCAAAATAATTACTTACCTTCCCCGCAACCAGGAAAACAAGGAGGAAGGGGAATTCCAGAGGAGCTTTGCATCCGGTGGGATAAACACCAGCAAAGGAGCATGGTCCTGTGACTTGATTATCTCATGTGTAATATAATGGACTCTCTAAAATGTCAGAAACAGCAAATACCCAGAGTTATGCTTAAACATAAGCCTCAAATACCCAGAGGCAAAAATGAATTATGTTTAGATTTTGCTTTCCTGTCTTTCACTATTAAAGTAATATTTAGAACTGGGTTGTTTATGTACCCGTTGACTTCATTGCCCTTTTAGCAGTCCATTTTCCTATTGACTTGGATCTTCTCCCTATCCTGGCATTTTCTTGTACACCATAGCTGCCCCTAGCTATCCTCTACGTTATTCAGCCCGTCTCATGGGAACTGTTTCTTAGTGCTGCAGTCCAGTTGTTGGCATGCGGGAGCCCTTTAGCTACAAACCAGACTTCTGATGAGAAAAATCTACCTTAGTACTGGTTATGTGATTATAGGCTTAATAAGCCATTATTTCATTGCTTTCCAAATGGGAGCTGTGTTAGACCTAAAAAGAGCAAAAGCTCACTTCTAAAGTTATTTTCAGGTGGACTTCTGGATTTGACTTGAACAGATTGTTTCTACGCTATTGTTCAGGTGGCAGCTCCTGTTTCTCCAGAGAAGCCTTGACCGCCTGTGTCACAGCCAAGGCACATAGGCCCTGTGTGATCAGGAAATGGTGTTGGGGTCAGCCTTTGCAGACTCATCACAGAGCTCCTGTTGAGCAGAATCAAAGACTCAGCCACTTGCCCTTCTTTCCAGGGATGACGACATTGAAGTCCTTGCGGATGAAACCTCCGATCACGCCGAGGAGGCCTCTCCGGTGCGGGCCGTCAGCAGAGCCGCCGCGTGAGTAGACGGGCTGTGCCGGGGCGGAGAGCTCGAGCGGCAGCCCGGCAGCATGCTTGTGGGCAGGGCCAGGGAACGGTGCGGCGCCCCCGGACCCCCAGCTGGAACGTGCAGCCCCGCTCACTCAGCCGTGGGGCTCGCGGGCTCCAGGGTGTCTCCGTCTTTCTCGGGTCACCTCTGCTTAATAGGAGGCTAGCCGTCCCTTAGTGCCGCCACCAGCTGTGAAGAGAAGCAGAAAAAAGCGTAGTGGCTTTCTGAAAGATGGACCTTGTTAGGCAGGGTGATTGTTTAGATCGTACTGTGTAATTCTTACTAGGGCTCCAGGGTTTTTTTTCTTTTCTTTTTTTAATTTGCCAAAACAGGATGAAAAGAATGGGATTGGTCATTAACCACTAGAAGTTGTCGTTAGGTCACTTAGACAGTTCATCATCTAAAGCATTATTTCCAGGGAAGTTAATTTAGTGCTAGGGAACCATATTTCTTTTGAAACTTCAAGGCTGGGTTTTCCCTCCTACCTTCCCAATGCTTTCTGGTGGTTCAGTACTGTGAGGGGTTTCTCGGCTGGGGTTTGGGAACTCAGTGGGAAACACACTCCCAGGTACTTTTGTGGACTGTTTTTGATTGATTATTTGGGCAAAATGTTTCTAAGGTTTAAACCTATCCTCCCCTCCTCTTTAGTAAGCGACTCTCGCAGCCTGCTGGAGGCCTTCTGGATTCTATCACTAATATCTTTGGGTAGGTTAGAAAACCTTCACCTTTCCTTGTTAATATGTGTATAAATATACCTAAGTACATGTACATGATTTGTTGTCGTTTTTTAAACGTGCGCCAGAATTTCAGTGCAGAGTATACAGATGCCTTAATTTCAGCTTTTCATTTAGCTTCTTCCTTTTTTCCTCAACTTCCTTTCTCTTAATCTCGCTGCGTGCTGATCTCTGGCCTTACCCTTTAGTCTGTCCGAGTCTCCCCTTTTGGGACATCACTCTTCTGATGCTGCCAGGTGAAAATATTATCCTCTCTTAGCCCAGCATGCAAGTGTGGGTCGTTGATAATTATGCTGATCACCGCTTCACTACCCCATTCATCACGTGTACATGTGCTAATAACCAGGACGCTTTGCATGCTCCTAGGAACGCTGTCAGCCCTCTGAGACGGGCGAATAGGCTGAGCTCTGTACAGTAATCAAGCCCTGGTCGCTCTTTCTTTTGGCATGTGTTCAGCTCCACCTTGACCACAAGTGTACGCTGAGGATGATGGTAACCAGGCATAGGAATCATCTTAAAATAGTTTTATGAAAATACCAACGCGCTCCCTCTGAGCTAGCGGTTACATTAAGTTGAGAACATCTGTAGCTGTTTATTGACGGGGGCAGCAGTTGTTCAGGATTGCTTTTCAGTGTTGAGTTTTGGAGTCCATGAGTTAGCGAAAAGGAGAGTACAGGTAAGTGCTGACTGTCTTTCCAGTTGTCACTGAGTGAGGTTGCTTCTGATTTGGGGAATCATTCTGTGGTTTGGAGGGTCTAGAAGGGAAAAGAAGCTATTGATAAAAGATGTCTTTGAATCCCTTCTGAGAGTTTGGTGGACAGTAAGCCTGTGCAATCCTGATGTTTTCCTTTATGTTACTTCTTAGGAGGCGCTCTGTGTCTTCCTTTCCAGTTCCCCAGGATAACACGGATATTCATCCTGGTTCTAGTAAAGAAGTGAGGGTGCCAACGACTGCAGTGTGTGTCTTCGTAAGTATGATTTATCCCCAGAGCCCACCAAGCTTCATAAAGAAACAGAGCCTGACAAAGGACCCTTTCTCCTGCTGCAGCTAAGCTTTCTATTATTGTTTTGTCAATATGGAACTTTTACACCTGTTGGCTGTCTGATAGAAAGGATTGATTATATTTTGATAAGCAAAGCAAAATTGCTTTGCTAAGGTAAGTAAAATTAGTGTATTTTGCTTCTCTTCAGAGAACAGAATTTATTTGCAGCCACCCTCTGTAATGTAGGGCTGGCTGAGAGGATGGGTAGCATGAGGGGGTGGGGCAAGGGGAGGGGAGAGCTAATTTGGGATGGTGAGGAATTAGAGAATAATTCATGCAATTGTTGTCACCAGTTGGCTCCAATTTAGAGTTTCTAGTCAGTGGTCTGTTTTGGAAGGTCAGTAGGGCAGCTCTTGGCTTCACAAATTATACTCAGGTCCATGTGACTTCTGACCATTAGGAGCACATAGTTGGAAGCCGGAGACACTCCTGGGCAGAAGCCACTGTGATACCATGGCTGTCAGCTGGAGTGTGGAGCTGGGTCCTAGTACTAAAGGATAATCCGGATCCTGGCTGGGGTAATTGAGCAGACATGCAACCGGCCTGGGGAATTGTAGAGTCCCTGGCTCAGGGCTGGCAAATAGGGTGGGGGACGGAAGAGTAGAGCAAAGCCCAAATAGTTGGGTTAACTCTTGGGTTGCGTGGGGTGAGTTGGAGGAGCTAACGTTCGGGGAGAGAAAGGCTTGCTGTAAAAATGGGATAGAGTTTATATGAGGGCAGCTTTCATTTCCAGGCGTGAAGAGGAACTTTAATAGTTATTTCCATACAATGCACTGACTGAGCGATTAGCCACCTTGGTCATTGTAAAGAGAGTCCTGCTCTGGATGAGGAGTTGGACGGGGGACCATTAAGACCCCTTCCCACTCCACTCCAGTGATTCTCTAACAGGCCTGGGCACCTCGGAGGCCGATGATGATTGGTAAAAGGTCTGATTGCACTTAACGTCACACTGCCTTCCCTGCCCTCAGCTCCCAGCAGCCCATTTTTTCCCTCCTGTCACATTTAAGTCATGTGTGTGGGGTAATGGAGCAGCTGATAATTTGGGATTCTGTCAGCGTGTGTTTCTGAGAGTGAGCAGTGCACAGCTGACAAGCATCCGACAGAACCGGCCGCACAGGAGGTTGATGAGCGGCAGCCGTGGTTGTGACGGCGCGTGATCTGAAGTTTTCAATCTGAGGCCTCCGAAGTCGAAAGGCCTCATTAAAAAGAAAACGGCACTGTATGGAGGTAAAAAGTTTGAGCCCCCGTCAGACAGCTTTTCAGCACTGGGACACGAGAGGGTGGTGAGAAAGCAGATCAAGCAAAGTAATAATAAATCATGTTTATATTCCAGTCAGTTCATGAGTCACATTCTCAATATTTCAGGCACCTTTTTCAGTCCCAAGCAAATGTGAAGATCAGATTTTGTATTCCCAAAATGACCTTTTAGGCAAGTGATTGATGGCAGGTTTAAGGATCTAGTATTTATAATTCATGTATTGCAGGGTCCCCCGCCCCTGCCCACACTTTTGCTGGAGCAACTTAAAGCAAATCTCAAAGTATTTCATTCATAAATATTTCAGTATCCATGGTCTCTTAGGAGATTATAGTCACGTCTAGTATTCTCTCTTCCCATTCTAGGATGGGGTCCTTTTTGTTTGGTTTCCTTTCTCATCTTGAACACAAATGCCACCACCTTTTCAGATCATGTGTTCCAATGTGGATGCCATTCTCAGACATCTCCCTATGAAGAATTTAAGTTCTGCCAAAATAACACCTGCTGCTTTTGTCAAAGGCCGAGTCATGGTCGGGCACATTCCTAGCTCACAAAACCTGCAGAAGTCCATTTTCATAGACGAGCAAACTGAGGCTTTGGGAAGTGAAGGAACTTGGCGGAGGCTGCACTGCTAGTACATGTAGTGCCGTGTTGTTTCCGGAAAGAACTACCTGGGATCCTACTCTAACACTGATGGGTGGCGGTAGGAGCGGCATCTACTCATACCAGGATGTATTCGTATTAAGGAGACCAAAAGAAAGGCTTTTTAAAAAAAGAAAAGGCTTTTTTTTAAGTCATGAGAAGCCATGCTATATCTTAATTTGATACGTAGTTTAACATGTGGTATTAATGCAGTCTGGACCAGAAGAGGCAGTTAATCATAGGCTTACTTTTAAGCTCTTAAGATCATAGTACAATATAGATTGAAATTACATTATTCTTAGAAGAAGGAAAATTAATGCAAAGACAAACTTTAGGCAGTTAGTTTACACAGATTTTGAATGCTTTTTAAGAAGGTTGCACTGTGTTTAAAAAGAACTGTAGCTATAAGAATTTAATGATAATAGAATCATAGGAGACCCTGGGCTAGGAACCCAAGTTTGTGATTGGGTCCCCTCTTTAATGACAGGTGTTTAACCTTTGGTTAGGGGTCCAGAGTGTTCGTCAGTATTGGGCCCTTTCTTCTTGGGAATGACAGGGGTTGGGTTTGAAACAGGGCACTTGTCTTGCAGGACGCTCACGATGGGGAGGTCAATGCCGTGCAGTTCAGTCCGGGTTCCCGGCTCCTGGCCACGGGAGGCATGGATCGGAGGGTGAAGCTCTGGGAAGTGGTCGGAGGTGAGATCTCGCTGGAGTGAGAAACAGAAAGAAGCTGTGTTGGTGACATCTGGTTGGCCTTGCTTTCACGCAGTCTTTGAGTTGTTCATCTTCTTGAAACATACAGTATTTTGTGTGAGGAATCATCTGACCAAAGCATTATTACCCTCTCAGTTATCCTTTACAGCTGATACAGCCAAATAGATGTTTGCTCTCGGTTTCCAAGTAGTGACTAGAGAGTGCTGTTGAGTTACAGATACGTTAGCATTTGTGTTTTCTCAAATACGTACTGACCAGGGGATCTTCCAGGATAGTACAGGTTTTAGAAGGAAAATAAAAAATCTTGTAGTCATGGACTCGACAATTAAATTACACATCAAGCTGTGGTTTATGCATTTAATAATGCCAGTGGCCATAGCCTAGCAAAAAATGACTGACATCGTATCTAAGCTTGAGAATAAACAGAGGGATGTATCATCTAGGAAAATGTATTTAACAAATAGCTTATTAGACAAGGATTCTAAAATCAAGACTCAGTCTCTTTGATTAGACATTGTTTCAGGAATGACCTCAGAGTACTCAAAATGGGATGGCATTAAAACAGGAAATGGGAGTTAGTGAAACCCTCTCCCAAAATTCTGAACATGGGCATAGCCCACTTTGAACATTTTGATAGTCAGTTAAAATATACATGTATTTTTAGTAAGGCAAGGTCAGGGAATTCCCTTGGAAGTCCAGGGGTTAGGACTCCAGGCTTTCACTGCCAAGGGCCCGAGTTCATTCCCTGGTCAGGGAACCAAGATCCCACAAGCCACACAGCACAGCCAAAAAATAATAATAATAAGGCAGGGTCAAATAGACTGAAGGGTTTTATAGGAACCATTTTGTCCGGTTTCTGTACTTGCAGCACATACATGCTCACTCTCCAACAATAAATAGCACCATCATACCTTTCTCTACTTTATTTCCTCTGATCCTCACAATAGCCCTGTGCCGTTAGACAGGTGGGTATCACCCCTGTTTGACAGATGAAAACTCAGAGACACTACTTGATTTACATGGTTGATTTATGTGGGCAGGGAGTCGTGGAACCTGGGACCTGAGCTTGAGTGTTAAGACTGCAAATGCCTTGCTTTTTCCAAAATGGCCTCCTCTGAGCTGTAGAGCTGCTGAAGAAGCATGTGTGTTACTACTACTTTTTTAATATATAAATTGATTGATTGAATGATTGATTTTTGGCTGCGTTGGGTCTTCGTTGCTGCGCGCGGGCTTTCTCCAGTTGGGGCGGCGAGCGGGGGCTACTCTTTGTCGTGGTGCGCGGGCTTCTCATCGCGGTGGCTTCTCTTGTTGCGGACTATGGGCTGCCCAGGGAACTCCCTGTGTTACTACTGCTGATGTATTTAGAGCGAGAGCAATCCACTGATCCCTTTGCTGGAACACGCTGTCATATAAAGCACCCAACTTGTCTACCCTGGCCTTTGATTTTCATGAAAATGACTCAGTACTTAAATCCCTGGCAGTTAGAGCTATTTGAAACCCATCAAAATTTGTGCTGTTTTACCCAGAAACACCTTATGAGTGATAATTGCTGAAACTTACAAAACAAAACCATATCATAAGAATAGACATTTTGGGCTTCCCTGGTGGTGCAGTGGTTAAGAGTCCGTCTGCCAATGCCGGGGACACGGGTTTGAGCCCTGGTCCGGGAAGAGCCCACACACTGCGGAGCACCTAAGCCCATGCGCCACAACTACTGAGCCCGCGCACCTAGAGCCCGTGCTCCGCATCAAGAGAACCTACCGCAATGAGAAGCCTGCACACCGCAACGAAGAGTAGCCCCTGCTCGCCACAGCTAGAGAAAGCCCACATGCAGCAACGAAGGCCCAATGCAGCCAAAAATAAATAAATTAATTTAAAAAAAAAAAAAGAATAGAGATTTTGTGATAAAAATCTACACAGATAGTCTGTTTTGATTATGCCTTGCAATTATATACAGATAGCACTAGAAATATTTTCGTTTTACTCCTTGGTCAGTAAAAATACCTATAAGAAAATTAAAGATACCAGGGATTAGTAATAGTGTTACCTTTTTGCTGCTAAAGAGGAAGTAAACACTAACCAAAATTAATACTGACATAATTTGTGCCAGAACATAATTTGTGTTAATAAAATGAAAAATGTCTACTAGGTCTACAGAAATAACATAGTGTCTGGCAGCATTTTTTATAGTTTTCAGGAACAAATATCAGTCGTGTCCTAACTAATTATAGGATCTTTCCTCCACAAATGGCTTACTTGGCCTGTAATTTTTCCCCCTTGGCTAATATTTACTGAGTCTTGGAAGAGACCAAGTCCAGGAGGCCTTTTATGAAGTAGTTCGGGGGTCCTCTTTTTTACCCTTCCACCACTTTGCATCCAGTAGGAACACCTCTCTTTGCTCATTCTATCAAAAGCAGCAGCTCCGCTGGGAATTATATAAATGCTCTTGACATAGTCTCCCCAGTGCCTTCTAAATAAAAGAGATTAATAAGATCTTTGGTCTTTTCAGATCAGTCTCTTGTGTAGACTAGCACTTACTGATCATTTCTTACATTTTGGCACTTTGTCACCTGCCAAACAGACCAGTGTTTTAGGCATAAGCCAAAAAGATATCTTTTAGAATTTGCAGGAATATTTTTGTCTATAAAGATCTAATCTAAATAAAGTCCTAAATTAGTAGGTGTTGGCCTTTTTTTGACTTGTGAAAATCTAATGAAAGCTAGGATCCAGGGAAAGGCATTAAATGTGCCATATTTTGCAAATTAATTCAGGGGTTCATCCACCAGGTTAATAGTCCTGGCCCTAAATGTATTTGACAGCTCCAAACCAGTATTTTTTTTTATATAAGTTTATTTATTTGTTTGGCTGTGCCGGGTCTTGGTTGTGGTATGCGGGATCTTCGCTGTGGCATGCGAACTCTTAGCTGCAGCATGAGGGATCTAGTTCCCTGACCAGGGATCGAACCCAGGCCCCTGCATTGGGAGCGTGGAGTGTTAACCACTGGACAACCAGGGAAGTCCCCAAACCAGTATTTATATCATTATTATTAGCATCTAGAAGTCCTAAAAGAAAAGGCTGTTAATTGAAATGTATACTATTTTGTGCTCCTATTTTATGAGTTTGATTTGAATGATTCCTTAATTGTTTTCCTGGCTTGTCTATATAGGTTATCCTTAAGATACCCTTTAAAAAGGAAACTGAATCACATCATCATTGAGACTCATACTCTCATCTTTAAAGTTTCATTGCGGGTGGCCAAAACTGTTTGAAAACAGAGCCCGGGAGTGTATGGCTGGGCCTCTTGGTGAAGGAGACGCGGCAGAGGGAGGGGGGAGGACTGGCAGGCGATTGGATTGCCAGAACCTTAGGTTCATGTGTATAGAGTGAACAGATAGATTACCCAGACTCCAAACTAGCTTTACTGGAATTCTGAGGACTAGCCAGTTTATATAAGTAGAAATTTCTTTTCGTACTTGGGTTCTGAAATTTTAATGGTCAGGTTCTATAAAAGTGATAGTTAAGTTGACAAATACTGATCAAACCCAAGATGTATTTATGTAAAGTAGAAAATTTTACTGAGAAATAACAAACTCGGTCTCTAGGGTCGATTGACATGTTTTTAAATTCCTGCACTCATTTTTTGTAAAGGAAATTGATGACACTGAATTTCTTGAAATGAACAGCGTAAGAACCCACAGGAAAATGCTGGGCTCTGCACCCACTAGTACATTCATTGCTCTTGGAACTGACCAGCCGGATATTTTGGTCTCATTATTCCATTTGTCCTGCTACTTGATTCTGTAAAGATGCAGGAAAGCTGTTTTTGACCATGGAATTGGCTTCCATTGTGTTTCAAGTGCCTCATTTTAATTGATATGTTGGATTTACCATCGTTTTTTTTTTTTTTTTTTAAACCTTCCTTTCTTAATCTTTGTTTTTATGCAGACAAATGTGAGTTCAAGGGTTCCCTGTCTGGCAGTAATGCAGGAATTACAAGCATTGAATTTGATAGTGCTGTAAGTACCTAATATCCATGGAAATGGGTGAGTTTAGAGGTTTATAGAAACAGCTTTAAACATCTGGTTCTTGAAATTTAAAAACTTACCTGGTTTCTCTGCTATTTTCTGTCTTAATGTTAGAGAAGGATGTAGGTAGATTATAAATTCTGTGCTGATCATGACCGTGTTGAAGACTGGGTAGGGGAGACAGGTCTGGGGTACCCCAGCAAGGCAGTCGCCAGACTTGATAAAGGCCCCGGTTTGGGCCAAGGCAGTGCAGGTGGAGAGGAGAGGGTCTAGCGAGAAGCGCCAGAGACAAGCAGGTCTCCAACGGGGGCAGTTGGGAGGTGTGGCTGGGGAGAGTCGGTGGTTCTGAGCTCTTGGACTTGGACAGGTGCAGAGAATTAGTACTTGCTGTTACTGAAGGTGGGAGGTGGTGGGGAGTGAACACAGGAGGAGGAATTCCATTTTGAGCTGGAGGTATCTACAGCCTACAGGCGAGGCTGAGCAGGCTCGGGAGAAAGGTCTGAACTTAATGGGGATGGATGAATTAACAGAATACTGGTTGTAGCGGTATTCAGCTCAGGTGTATAGTTATCGGCATCTAAACCTTCTTGGGCTTGATTACCAGGGAATTTGTATCATGTGAACTGAGTTCTTCTATTTTGGGTAACATTTCTTCTCCTCCCCTTTATTCCTGTAGGGATCTTACCTCTTAGCAGCGTCAAATGATTTTGCAAGCCGCATCTGGACTGTGGATGACTATCGGTTACGGGTAAGACCCAGTTAGGAAAGTTAATGTAATCTCCAGACTTCATGTGGTTGCTTACCAGTCACACGATGTAGGAAATGGCAGGTTGATTGATGAGGAGAATTGTGTGTTGTCCTGAAAATCATACTTGATTCCCCCTGCCCTTTCCTTTCCTCTCCTCCTTAGGAAAATTGATGTTTCCACTTTACATTCTTACTTTGTCCAATATTCAGTTGCAGAATATTTGCAATAGGAAACCATCACATTTCCATGAAAGACTTGGGATGCTCCTGTTCATAAGAACTAAATTTTTTTGGTAGGTGTCAGTTTTAGCTTATCTTCAGCTATTTTAGCACCAGAGTATAATTTGTGTTTCTTAAGCACCCCAAGACTAAATCGCCGCACAAAGTAGAACTGGAAAGTAGGCTATAGAAGTACATGTGGGGGGCTTCCCTGGTGGCACAGTGGTTAAGAATCCTCCTGGCCAATGCAAGGGACACGGGTTCAAGCCCTGGTCCAGGAAGATCCCACATGCCACAGAGCAACTAAGCCTGCGAGCCACAACTACTGAGCCCACGTGCCACAACTACTGAGCCTGTGCTCTAGAGCCCGTGAGCCACAACTACTGAGCCCATGTGCCACAACTACTGAAGCCCACGTGCCTAGAGCCTGTGCTCCGCAACAAGAGAAGCCCCCACAGTGAGAAGCCTGCGCACCGCAATGAAGAGTAGCCCCCGCTCACCACAACTAGAGAGAGCCCACAGCAATGAAGACCCAATGCAGCCAAAAATAAATAAATAAAATAAATAATTTAAAAAAAAATAATAAATACATGTGGGTACACTTATGATAGAGATAAAACAACTCAGCCAGGAAACAGGTGTATGGGAAAGCAAGAACAGTGGGATCAGATGTTGATGAAATCTGCATGTGAACCCAAACCTACCAAGAAGACTCTTGGATTCCAAGACAAAGACAAAAATTAGATGGTTATATCACTTTTGTTCTAATAGAAGACATAGCTTAATTTAGAGACATGTTTTTCTCCTTAAGCTGGAAGCAACCTTCACACGAGCTCATTAAATAAAGGCTACTGAAAGATAAGGTGGAGGATTTACTTGACATTGGTAGGCATTTTACCTGCAAAAAAAAGCTTGACACAAACTTGTGTGTCAACCCACATAAAAAACAGAGAGCATGATGTTAAGATGAACTTCATAAAGATAAATCTACAGGGAGGTGGGGAGCTGCAATAGAAGTAGTCCATTAGGTAGTTTCTGATGGTCTGATTCGATGGTGCAGGGATGCAGCTAGAAGAATAGTTAGAAACACACAGTTCACTTATCATTTGGGCTTTCCATTTTCTTGAAGGAGCTGTGTGGAAAATGGCCAGTGTTAGATGCTAGCTAATACCTAAAGGGTGGTAATTCTTTTTTTTTTTTTTTTTGTATTTATTTTTGGCTGTGTTGGGTCTTCGTTTCTGTGCGAGGGCTTTCTCTGGTTGCGGCGAGCAGGGGCCACTCTTCATTGTGGTGCGCGGGCCTCTCACTGTCGCGGGCTCTCTTGCTGCGGAGCACAAGCTCCAGCCGCGCAGGCTCAGTAGTTGTGGCTCACGGGCCTAGTTGCTCCTCAGCATGTGGGATCTTCCCAGACCAGGGCTCGAACCCGTGTCCCCTGCATTGGCAGGCAGATTCTCAATCACTGCGCCACCAGGGAAGCCCAGGGTGGTAATTCTTGATTGTTAGTTGAAAGAGAATCCACGTGCAAAGCATGAGATGTGAGGATGACAAAGATTACGTTCTCTTCTGAAAGCTGAAGGGCCTGCCTGGTGTTCTTGTTGCAAGGAAGGAACAGGGAGGTGGGTGCCTGCGGCAGGGCTGGACCCCGTTCAAGCAGCAATACACATCTGTTCAAATGCTTGAACAAGTTCTCAGTTGAAGCCCTGTAGCCCTGCACCGTAAGCATGGAAAAAGTCCCATGTGACAGCCTAGACTGTTCTCCTGGCAGTGTTACAGTCCGTCCTGTGGCATGCCTTCTCTACGTAACCATCAGTTGCTTAGCGGAAATTTAAGACAGGGTTGAATACTTCCGCAGTCATTATTTTTCCTAAAGGAAAGGGGCTTTTACCTGAGTGGTTTCCGTGTGTTTGACCCAGTAGTCGGGTATATTATATATGTTACTGCTTTTAATCCTCAGGGGGATGCAGGTGAGGTAGGTAGATGGGGAAACTGAGGCTCAGCTAAGCCCACAGTACTGCCTGAGGTCACACAGTTAACAAATAGAAAGATGAGACTTTGGATTGAGTCCTGTGTTCAGTTGGCCTGGATTATTCTAGGCTGAGATAGAGTAAAACTGTGTAATTAGTGAAGAGGGACATACAGCCTTCCTTACATTTTAGGCCCTTAGAGGAGTAAAGCAAGGAGTTGAGTGCGGGATGATATATGTATTTTTTTTCTATTTTACTTTATTTATTTATTTATTTATTTTAATTTTTGAATTTTATTTATTTTTTTATACAGCAGGTCCTTATTACTCATCAGTTTTATACACATCAGTGTATACATGTCGATCCCAATCGCCCAATTCATCACACCACCACCACCCCCCCACCACTTTCCCCCCTTGGTGTCCATACGTTTGTTCTCTACATCTGTGTCTCAATTTCTGCCCTGCAAACAGGTTCATCTGTACCATTTTTCTAGGTTGCATATATATGCGTTAATATACGATATTTGTTTTTCTCTTTCTGACTTACTTCACTCTGTATGACAGTCTCTGGGTCCATCCATGTCTCTACAAATGACCCAATTTCGTTCCTTTTTATGGCTGAGTAATATTCCATTGTATATATGTACCACAACTTCTTTATCCATTCGTCTGTCGATGGGCATTTAGGCTGCTTCCATGACCTGGCTATTGTAAATAGTGCTGCAGTGAACATTGGGGTGCATCATGTGTCTTTTTTTTTTTTTTTCAATTATATGCATTTTTTTTTTCACACACACACACTGTATTTTATTTTTACAAGAGATAAATAGACTGACACCAAGCATTGTAAATGGATGACCACAACAAAAGCAACAATGATTGCAATTACCAAACACGAAACACACTCATACTATGTCATAATATTGACATTCAGTCCAGTAATCCTCCACTGTAACAGCTCCTTTACTTTGCAGTGAAAATTGATTTGTATATTCTTTGCCTCTGAGTCCTTGTGGGATTTTTTTTTTTATTCAAACAGAAAGTCACAGAAATTATAATCATCCTCATCAGTTCACTCAGTCCCATGTAATTAATTTTTTTTTTCATCTTGATCTTTTGTTAGCACTTTTATGAGTTCATCAGTTTTTCATTAGAGTTCTGAAAATGCTTATTCATTCAGTTCAGCAGTACAGTTACCAGAAACCTGCACTTGTCAGAGTCTTTTCTATGAATTCCTTGAAGATGAAACCCTTTTATAGGAACATAATTGCAAAAGCATCAGAGTACACCCAGAACTGTCTGTAAATGACAAAAGACTTAAAAATGACCATAGTTAAAGATTTGATGAAAGTTCATAATAGTGCAGTTGACAAGGAAATTTAATTATTTCTGAGATATACATTATAAAGTAATAACTAGAATTATGACTTATAACATTATACCAGAACATACAAGATTTTTAGAAATTTCACGTAATGTCTGAAACATTTATATTAACATATTTCCATACAGATAACCCAATGAAAGTTTAGTATTGTTTTGTTTCTTTGTTTTTTTATACTGCAGGTTCTTATTAGTCATCAATTTTATACACATCAGTGTATACATGTCAATCCCAATCGCCCAATTCAGCACACGACCATCCCCACCCCACCGCAGTTTTCCCCCCTTGGTGTCCATATGTCCATTCTCTACATCTGTGTCTCAACTTCTGCCCTGCAAACCGGCTCATCTGTACCATTTTTCTAGGTTCCACATACATGCGTTAATATACGATATTTGTTTTTCTCTTTCTGACTTACTTCACTCTGTATGACAGTCTCTAGATCCATCCACGTCTCAACAAATGACTCAATTTCGTTCCTTTTTATGGCTGAGTAATATTCCATTGTATATATGTACCACAACTTCTTTATCCATTCGTCTGTCGATGGGCATTTAGGTTGCTTCCATGTCCTGGCTATTGTAAATAGTGCTGCAATGAACATTGGGGTGCATGTGTCTTTTTGAATTATGGTTTTCTCTGGGTATACGCCCAGTAGTGGGATTGCTGGATCATATGGTAATTCTATTTTTAGTTTTTTAAGGAACCTCCATACTGTTCTCCATAGTGGCTGTATCAATTTACATTCCCACCAACAGTGCAAGAGGGTTCCCTTTTCTCCACACCCTCTCCAGCATTTGCTGTTTGTAGATTTTCTGATGAAGCCCATTCTTACCGGTGTGAGGTGATACCTCACTGTAGATTTTGATTTGCATTTCTCTAATAATTAGTGAAGTTGAGCAGCTTTTCATGTGCCTCTTGGCCATCTGCATGTCTTCTTTGGAGAAATGTCTATTTAGGTCTTCTGCCCATTTTTGGATTGGGTTGTTTGTTTTTTTAATATTGAGCTGCATGAGCTGTTTATATATTTTGGAGATTAATCCTTTCTCCATTGATTCGTTTGCAAGTATTTTCTCCCATTCTGAGGGTTGTCTTTTTGTCTTGTTTATGGTTTCCTTTGCTGTGCAAAAGCTTTGAAGTTTCATTAGGTCCCATTTGTTTATTTTTGTTTTTGTTTCCATTACTCTAGGAGGTGGATCAAAAAAGATCTTGCTGTGATTTATGTCAAAGAGTGTTCTTCCTATGTTTTCCTCTAAGAGTTTTATAGTGACCAGTCTTACATTTAGGTCTCTAATCCATTTTGAATTTATTTTTGTGTATGGTGTTAGGGAGTGTTCGAATTTCATTTTTTTTTACATGTAGCTGTCCAGTTTTCCCAGCACCACTTATTGAAGAGACTGTCTTTTCTCTATTGCATATCCTTGCCTCCTTTGTCATAGATTAGTTGACCATAGGTGCATGGGTTTATCTCTGGGCTTTCTATCTTGTTCCATTGATCTATGTTTCTGTTTTTGTGCCAGTACCATATTGTCTTGATTACTGTAGCTTTTTAGTATAGTCTAAAGTCAGGGAGTCTGATTCCTCCAGCTCCGTTTTTTTCCCTCAAGACTGCTTTGGCTATTCAGGGTCTTTTGTGTCTCCATACAAATTTTAAGATTTTTTGTTCTAGTTCCGTTAAAAAATGCCATTGGTAATTTGATAGGGATTGCATTGGATCTGTAGATTGCTTTGGGCAGTGTAGTCATTTTCACAATATTGATTCTTCCAATCCAAGAACATGGTATGTCTCTCTATCTGTTTGTATCATCTTTAATTTCTTTCATCAGTGTCTTATAGTTTTCTGCATACAGGTCTTTTGTCTCCCTAGGTAGGTTTATTCCTAGGTATTTTATTCTTTTTGTTGCAATGGAAAATGGGAGTGTTTCCTTAATTTCCCTTTCAGAGTTTTCATCATTAGTGTATAGGAATACAAGAGATTTCTGTGCATTAATTTTGTATCCTGCAACTTCACCAAATTCATTGATTAGCTCTAGTAGTTTTCTGGTGGCATCTTTAGGATTCTCTATGTATAGTATCATGTCCTTTGCAAACAGTGACAGTTTTACTACTTCTTTTCCAATTTGTATTCCTTTTATTTCTTTTTCTTCTCTGATTGCCGTGGTTAGGACTTCCAGAACTATATTGAATAATAGTGGTGAGAGTGGACATCCTTGTCTTGTTCCTGATCTTAGAGGAAATGCTTTCAGTTTTTCACCATTGAGAATGATGTTTGCTGTGGGTTTGTCATATATGGCCTTTATTCTGTTGAGGTAGGTTCCCTCCATGCCCACTTTCTGGAGAGTTTTTATCATAAATGGGTGTTGAATTTTGTCAAAAGCTTTTTCTGCATCTATTGAGATGATCATATGGTTTTTATTCTTCAATTTGTTAATATGGTTTATCACATTGATTGATTTGCGTATATTGAAGAATCCTTGCATCCCTGGGATAAATCCCACTTGATCATGGTGAATGATCCTTTTAATGTGTTGTTGGATTCTGTTTGCTAGTATTTTGTTGAGGATTTTTGCATCTATATTCATCAGTGATATTGGTCTATAATTTTCTTCTTTAGTAGTATCTTTGTCTGGTTTTGGTATCAGGGTGATGGTGGCCTCATAGAATGAGTTTGGGAATGTTTCTTCTTCCGCAATTTTTTGGAAGAGTTTGAGAAGGATGGGTGTTAGCTCTTCTCTAAATGTTTGATAGAATTCACCTGTGAAGCCATCTGGTCCTAGACTTTTGTTTGTTGGAAGATTTTTAATCACAGTTTCAATTTCATTACTTGTGATTGGTCTGTTCATATTTTCTACTTCTTCCTGGTTCAGTCTTGGAAGGTTATACCTTTCTAAGAATTTGTCCATTTCTTCCATGTTGTCCATTTTATTGGCATAGAGTTGCTTGTCGTAGCCTTTTAGGATGCTTTGTATTTCTGCGGTGTCTGTTGTAACTTCTCCTTTTTCATTTCTAATTTTATTGATTTGAGTCCTCTCCCTCTTTTCTTGATGAGTCTGGCTAATGGTTTATCAATTTTGTTTATCTTCTCAAAGAACCAGCTTTTAGTTTTATTGATCTTTGCTATTGTTTTCTTTGTTTCTTTTTTATTTATTTCTGCTCTGATATTTATGATTTCTTTCCTTCTGCTAACTTTGGGTTTTGTTTGTTCTTCTTTCTCTAGTTCCTTTAGGTGTAAGGTTAGATTGTTTATTTGAGATTTTTCTTGTTTCTTGATGTAGGCTTGTATCGTTATAAACTTCCCTCTTAGAACTGCTTTTGCTGCATCCCATAGGTTTTGGATCGTTGTGTTTTCATTGTCATTTGTCTCTAGGTATTTTTTGATTTCCTCTTTGATTTCTTCAGTGATCTCTTGGTTATTTAGTAACGTATTGTTTAGCGTCCATGTGTTTGTGTTTTTTACGTTTTTTTATCTGTAATTGATTTCTAATCTCATAGCGTTGTGGTCAGAAAAGATACTTGATATGATTTCAATTTTCTTAAATTTACTGAGGCTTGATTTATGACCCAAGATGTGATCTATCCTGGAGAATGTTCCTTGTGCACTTGAGAAGAAAGTGTAATCTGCTGTTTTTGGATGGAATATCAATTAAATATATCTGGTGTAGTGTGTCATTTAAAGCTTCTGTTTCCTTATTTATTTTTATTTTGGATGATCTGTCCATTGGTGTAAGTGAGGTGTTAAAGTCCCCCACTATTACTGTGTTACTGTCGATTTCCTCTTTTATAGCTGTTAGCAGTTGCCTTATGCATTGAGGTGCTCCGATGTTGGGTGCATATATATTTATAATTGTTATATCTTCTTCTTGGATTGATCCCTTGATCATTATGTAGTGTCCTTCCTTGTCTCTTGTAACATTCTTTATTTTAAAGTCTATTTTATCTGATAGGAGTATTGCTACTCCAGATTTCTTTTGATTTCCATTTGCATGGAATATCTTTTTCCATCCCCTCACTTTCAGTCTGTATGTGTCCCTAGGTCTGAAGTGGGTCTCTTGTAGACAGCATATAGATGGGTCTTGTTTTTGTATCCGTTCAGCGAGCCTGTGTCTTTTGGTTGGAGCATTTAATCCATTCACGTTTAAAGTAATTATCGATATGTATGTTCCTATGACCATTTTCTTAATTGTTTTGTGTTTGTTTTTGTAGGTCCTTTTCTTCTCTTGTGTTTCCCACTTAGAGAAGTTCCTTTAGCATTTGTTGTAGAGCTGGTTTGGTGATGCTGAATTCTCTTAGCTTTTGCTTGTGTGTAAAGCTTTTGATCTCTCCATCGAATCTGAATGAGATCCTTGCCAGGTAGAGTAATCTTGGTTGTAGGTTCTTCCCTTTCATCACTTTAAGTATATCATGCCACTCCCTTCTGGCTTGTAGAGTTTCTGCTGAGGAATCAGCTGTTAACCTTATGGGAGTTCCCTTGTATGTTATTTGTCATTTTTCCCTTGCTGCTTTCAATAATTTTTGTTTTTCTTTAATTTTTGCCAGTTTGATTACTATGTGTCTCAGCATGTTTCTCCTTGGGTTTATCCTATATGGGACTCTGTGCTTCCTGGACTTGGGTGGCTATTTCCTTTCCCATGTTAGGGAAGTTTTCAACTATAATCTCTTCACATATTTTCTCGGGTCCTTTCTCTCTCTCTTCTCCTTCTGGGACCCCTATTTTTTGATGAAATAGAAGTACCTACACAAGTTTTTGGTCTCTCCCCATGGTTTGTGCAGATTGAATGATTTATACTGAGCATTATTCCTATACTGTATTTAGCATAAACTTTGTTGCTGGAACCTTTTTGATCTTTCCAGAAGGATCAGTGAGAGGTTGTCACACAGCCACAGCACAGCTACCACCTGGCTGGCAGTGACTGTAAGTTGCTGTTCCAGTTTCAGAGAGGTTTAAATGTGAGAAGAAGGAGTCTCGGAATCCGTGCAAACTTCTTCTTAAAGGGGACGTACATGTGGCCCTGAGTTTTCTCTTCCTGTACTAAAGTGGAGTTGTTCTCCTAAGCACAGAGGAAAGATTGGTTTCTAAAATGTTAACTCTAAACTGCAAGGTCTCAGCTTTGGGGGTCAGGGTTGAAACCCAGTAAGTTGACATTTGTAGTAAGTATATTAGGGTCTTTTAAAAGCTGCTCTTTTTTGGGGGGTTGGGGGGACGGATTCCCTGGCGTTCCAGTGGTTAGGACCCCACACTTTGACTGCCGAGGGCCCAGGTTCAATTCCTGGTCAGGGAGCGAAGATCCCACAAGCCATGCAGTGCAGCCCAAAAAAAAAAAAGCCTTTTCTTTTAAAAAAAAAAAAATATTATAAAGAAATCATTAGTGAATACGTGAATATCTTCTGAGCCTTTGAAGTTTCTGCACATAAACATGTTGATCCATATTGAAAAGTAGGGAAAGTGCGGCACCCTCACCATCCCCAGCCCCCTCTCTCCCGTCGGGCTCCAGTAGTGCTGTGGTGGGCAGAGGGCGCTGACATTCGGTTATGACCCACTTCTGCGTTGCTTGGCAGCCCAGGAAAGACGCCCTGGTTGGCATCCCACAGCTAGTCACGAGAAGATTTGATTGTTGGGAATGCTGGTATCTGTGGTTATGATCTGACATTTCAAGCTGAGACCTCTGATTGAAAAACCCCTAGGAGTTTTAATTGTTTATTTAAAGAGTCCTGATGTTTCCTTTTATTTTTTTTTTTAATTTATTTTTGGCTGCGTTGGGTCCTCATTGCTGAGCGCATGCTTTCTCTAGTTGTAGCAAGCTGGGACTGCTCTTCATTGTGGTGCGCGGGCTTCTCATTGTCGTGGCTTCTCTTGTGGAGCACGGGCTCTAGGCACGTGGGCTTCAGTAGTTGTGGCACGTGGGCTCAGTAGTTGTGGCTCGCGGGCTCTGGAGTGCAGGCTCAGTAGTTGTGGCGCACGGGCTTAGTTGCTCCGCGGCATGTGGGATCTTCCTGGGCCAGGGCTCGAACCCGTGTCCCTTCCATTGGCAGGCGGATTCTTAACCACTGTGCCACCAGGGAAGCCCCTGATGTTTCCTTTTATACTGATAAATTATGCCTCTGGTGAACCTCTCTATTCTGACTTTAAATAGGAGACTGACTTTCAGAGACATTGGTAAAATCCAAGATTTAAAAATTTTGTAATTTGATATAATTCAGACTTACAGAAAATTGCAAGAACAAAATAGACCAGTATCTGTAATAGAGCTTATTTCAAGAATGTCCTCTGACTGCCCTCCACCCCTTTTAAGTTGTGTAATTAACAGCTTAAAATGTGACTAGCCTCAGTAAAGAATACAGATTCAGGAAATTTCTGCATGTATTTTTTAAACACTTGGGAGAAGACAAACATGTTATTTTTCTATAACATGTAAGATTAACGTGGCAGCACAAATCTGATAATATTAAATAGATACCGTTAGTATATACATTGTTCTTTTCCATTTCATTGGCTAATAAGACTAAATGTAGATATCCTGTCTATTTGTATTCTGTATACTTTCTGTAGTAGAGCCTTTACTAAGTACTTTATTATACAGTTTTTGTATATACTTTTTTTAAATTTAAGTAGAATTGACCTACAACACTATGTTAGTTCCAGGTACACAACATAGTGATTTGTTATTTCTGTACATTACCAAATGATCACCATGGTAAATCTAGTTATACCTGTCACCAAAGTTACTACAGTATTAACTGTGCTCCCCGTGCTGTACCTTTCACCCCCGTGACCATTTTGTAGTGGTAGCTTGTACCTCTTCATCTCTCACCTTTTACACTCAGACCCCCCACTCCCACCCCACACAATCACCACCTTGTTCTCTGTGAGTCTCTTTCTTTTCTGTAAGGTGTTGATTTGTTTTTTAGATTCCACGTATAAATAAAATCATATGGTATTTGTGTTTCTCTGTCTGACTCATTTCACTTAGCATAATACCCTCTATGTTCATCCATGTTGTCACAGAGGGCGAGATTTCATTCTTTTTTATGACTTATATTCCCCTGTATATATGTACCATGTCTTTATCCATTCATCTATCACTGGACGCTTAGGTAGCTTCCGTATCTTGACTGTTGCGATTAATGCTACAGTGAAAATAGGGGGGCATATATCTTTTCAAATGAGTGGTTTTGTTTTCTTTGGAAAAATACCCAGAAGTAGAATTGCTGGATCGTATGGGGTTTCTATTTTTAATTTTTTGAGGGCCCTTCATGTTGTTTTCTATAGTGGCTTCACCAACGTACTTTTCCACCAGCAATGTGCGAGGATTCCCTTTTCTCCACATCCTCACCAACACTTGTTACTTGTTGTCTTTTTGATAATAGCCGTTCTGACAGGTGTGCAGTGATAATCTTATTGTGGTTTTGATTTGCATTTCCCTGATGACCAGTGATGTTGAGCATCTTTTCATGTGTCCATTGGCCATCTGTATGTCTTCTTTGGAAAAATGTCTATTCAGGTCCTCTGCCTGCTCCTCCCTTATTTTGAGGGCATGGTCATGTCAAGTTTGTACTGTGGTGTTGGATCTTTTACTTGTTCTTTCATTACCCTTTTTTTTTTAGTTTTATTGGTGGTGGGAGGTTTATCCTCTTCCTCTTAATACCTCACCCCAGGCAATACCCAAAGATAGGCTTTCTGGGTGTTTCCCTGAGCCGCTCATCCTTCTGTCTCTGAGTGTTCCTGACCAGATCTCAGGGTGTTTGGAGAAGCTGGCCCCCTGGCAGTTTGCCGCTGACTCTCCCGGTGCGGCGCCCTGGAGGTTTACCCCGGTTGTGTTCTCTCCCTTAGCATACACTCACGGGACACAGCGGCAAGGTGCTGTCTGCCAAGTTCCTGCTGGACAACGCGCGTATTGTTTCTGGAAGTCACGACCGGACCCTCAAGCTCTGGGATCTACGCAGCAAAGTCTGTGAGGAAATTCAGTCTCTCTGTGTCTATGAACGATTAGATATTAACCTCAGAGGTGTTTGTTTCCACGTTAAAGCCTGCATTTAGTGCGATAAACTTTGAAAGTCCAGTCTCATGTTGAGTGGCGCTGATGTAGTGACTGTTTTTCAAGTTTGAAGCTTCATTTAAATAAGTAGTTCTGATTACTTAGGGTGAGAGTGCAGCAATGTTATGTGCACAGCCGCAGAGGGGCCTCTGCTTGATTATTCATGTTCGGTTTTCGTTCAGGCATAAAGACGGTATTTGCGGGATCCAGCTGCAATGATATTGTCTGCACAGAGCAGTGTGTGATGAGTGGACATTTTGACAAGAAAATTCGTTTCTGGGACATCCGGTAAAACACCCAGGAGCTTGGTGGGGAGGCAGATGGGAGGGTCTGTATGTGGCAGAATTGTGATGGTGTCTTGTGTGTGGGCTGTGTTTTTAAAACCCCTGGAAATGGCAGCAATGAGCTCCAGTCCACATTATCTTCCCAGTTTGACACTCTTTACCCTGAAGTAGACGGTCACATTCAACAGTCACCTCTGAGCATGCCTTGTGTACTTACAAACAGATGAACAACTAGGTTGTTAGGGGGTTTCAAGTGTAATCGAGAAGACAGACACACAAGTCTTCAGGGTGTGTTGAAGTAGGGCCAGGAGCCCTTGTCCAAGGATGTTAGAGACCGTCTCTCAAGATGAGTCTTGAGAAGTGAGTAGGTTTCACGTTGCAGAAGAGCCACTGAGGGACATTCCAGGCCAGAACAGGGCAGTCTGGCAGGGCAAGTCAGGCGAGGGCAGATGAGACTAATAGGGTGGGTTGGGATCAGATTGCTGCGGGCTTTGGACGCCATTGGTAGATGACTTGATCTCAGAAGCCGTTGGGTGATTAGGAAAGGATTGCTTCATGAGAGTGTGGTAGATTACATTGGTGGCAGTTTCAAAGGGTGTACTGGGGAGCGGGAAATCAGTAAAGCATTGAGGATCTGAACTCAAGGCAGTGGAGGGAGATGTGGAGGGGGGATTTGGACAGGGTTTGTTACAAGTTGGATGTGGAGGGTGAGGAAGGAGAGAAGTAAAGCAAGATGCAGAATAAATGACAGATTTAGGAAGAGGATGCAGTGAACATGTTCAGAAAAGGACATAAATTTGAGGTTTCTAATAGACATTTGGAAAAACAGCAGTTTTGAGAGGTTGGCTGGGAGAAAAAATGAGACGTCCTCACAGGACTTTGAAGACATGAGAGTGGATTAGTCAGAGCCCACCTGTGAAGCAACAGGAGGGCAGTACTTCGGGAGCTGCCCGAGGAGGGAGGAGTGGCAGAAAGGGGAAGAAAGCTGGAGTCCTGCTGATGGGCCAGGGTGGGGGGAGTAGAAGGGACAGGAGTCCTGTAGGGTGAGGACGGCTGTCTAGGATGTAGGTAATTGGTGATTAGCTTCAGGTGTACTGGTTGGCAGAACTTTGAACCGGGAGTAAGGAATTCTAGAGCTGAGCTGGATGTTAGAAGGCTCCTCCTGGTCTCCCCCTAATTTGACAGACGAAGACCCCAAGTCCCCGGGAGGTGGAGCGGCAACAGTAAGATAAACTCTCTTACTTGGTTGTGGTTTGAGGTAGGAAATCATTTCATCGAAAGTTTACAGCAGAATGAATGACTCCAGAAGGGTCTGCACCTCCTTTGGCTGTGTCACCAACAGGGCCCAGTCCAGGATTGCTGAGCACAGACCTGGGTGTGGACCGCGGCCCAGAGGAGAACTGGGAGAAGAAAAGGAAGGAGAAGGGGTTGCCAGGGTGCCCCGGTTCCACATCTGGAGTCACCAGGATGAGTTGGAGGGTCCCCGAGCTTTACTTTGTATGACAGGAAGCCTGGAGCGTCCACACATTTGTCCATATAAGGCAGCCCAGACCTGCTAAAGCGGTTTACGTCCCTTTGGATAAGTTGAAATGATAAAATTGAAGTAATACTAATTAAATAGTAGCCCTGCTTAGTTCATGCTGATCAGAAGCTCTGACTGGCAATTACTGTATCATTTCAGAAACAGGCAAGGAAATTAATCCTTACCAGTTTTAGAGTTCTAGTACTCACCACTACTGAGAGAATCTATTGATGGGAAAATAATAAAAGCCAGGGCTGAGATTATTTGTGTGGGGCTGGGAGCACTTTCACCGTCCTTGAGGAGTATTGCATTCTAGTTCAGTTGCCTTTTCTCCTTCCTCCTTTTCTCTGTGGCATGCCATCCTGGTTGAAATGGGGAAGTTCTGACCTTTCTGTGTTAGGTTTTCTCAGACTTTCCATCTTTTTCGTAGATCAGAGAGTATTGTCCGAGAGATGGAGCTCTTGGGAAAGATTACTGCCCTGGACTTAAACCCAGAAAGAACTGAACTCCTCAGCTGCTCCCGAGATGACCTGCTAAAAATTATTGACCTACGAATAAATGCTGTCAGACAGACATTCAGGTAACTGAAGACACTGTGGTTGGGTTTCATTTGAGTCTTGCTGATTTTTCGGAGGGTTGTGAGAAGGCCAGAAGCCTGACTTGACCTCACATCCCAAGTTTGCATGGACTCTGGGGGTAACGGTGCCCTGTCGTCGTCTGTTTCAGCGCGCCGGGCTTCAAGTGCGGCTCCGACTGGACGCGAGTTGTGTTCAGGTTAGTGGTGACGCTCCTCCCGTCCCACCCCGCGCCCCCAGCACGGTTCACCTCAGAGGTTAGAGCAGAGGCATCTTCCCACTGGGGAAACGAGCTACGTCTGTACAGTGTCTCCACATGCGCAGGTGTCCAGGAACGAAGCTGCACGGTCAGTCCTAGAGGTCACTGTCACTGTTTCCTTCCTTTCTAAAGTGTCCCTTCTGTGATTGCATGAAAATATGTCCCAATTCAAAAACTAATAATGGCTAGTTGGTTGGTTCTGGGTATATCAAGTTCACCTCTCTTTACTCATTTACATAAGAACTCTTTGAGAGCTTTTTGGGAAGAGTAGTGTCCCCTGGAACAGAGCAGAATAGGCTCTCTGGAGACGGGGTGGCTTCCCTTTCCTGTTCTGCCTTCCACACATGGCTCTTCTCCCAAATACATTGCCATGGTTAGTGCCAGTATCGTGGAGAAGCTTCTCTACAGTCGATGCTTCCTTCCTTGTCTGCTTTCACTGAACCATATAACGAGGCAGTCCATCAACTGAAAGAAACCCTTCACCATTTGGGGGTTGACTTTGACCTCCCTATGTGCTATGTTTGAGTCTGAGAGATGGTTAGGGACTTGTGGCCCCAAGAAGTAGTGCAGCGGCACTATTTTTCATTAGCTGGTGAGGCCAGATGATAGGGTGAAGCGGCTTTGGCCCAAACGGTTGTGAAGAGCATCTTCTGGTTTCTGGGTACACGGGAATGGTCACATGTTTGACTCGTAAGTGAAGAGTAAACATGACTTCCTGGGGAGGGGTCCGGGAAGACGCTGAGTTGGGGATGGGTGGTAGACGCCGTTTCTTGTCTTATGTGTCCTGCAGCCCTGACGGCAGTTACGTGGCAGCAGGCTCGGCCGAGGGCTCTGTCTACATCTGGAGCGTGCTCTCCGGGAAAGTGGAGAAGGTCCTTTCAAAGCATCACAGGTAAGATGTCAGCCCCTCTCAGGTGGGGAGCAAGCCTGTGACTTCCTCCCAGGGGTCATGTCCTCTTCAGGCGTGGACCCGAGTCGACCCCATGAGGGCAGTGTCCACTCACGTGCTCTACTGTGAGCCAGGTTGGTGGAGGGAAGCTGGGGCCCTTCTCCCCAGACAGCAGACAGCAGCGTCCTACTTATTTATGTTACAGACCGTTCCAGCTAGAGCAGTTAGGGTATGGCCACTGGAAAAAGGTTAGAGCCCCACGTTCTATGGCGCCTCCTGTCTTCCTCCTGCCCCTTCACCGCTCTCCTTCCTCTCTGGCTCCCCTTCTCCCTACTAAGCCCCTTTCCTCAGGAAATCGGCTGCTTGTAAACACCGATTTTCACGTGCTTTTTACTTTCATCCAGGCCCCTTTTCCTCTCGGCTTTGTTGTGTCCCCCAAGCCCAGCTGCTCTTAGAACCCAGGCCCAGGGCCCTCCGGGACCGCCCCTCGCTGCCCCTCACCGCCCTCGCCGTAGTGCTGCTTCCCCGCTCCTCAGCCAGTCGCCCTGAGGTGCTCGTCAGAGGCTCTTTTCTTAACTCAGAGCTACTCCCTTAGGGTAGACTTGATAAGGCCTGACTCCTTGCATTCCAAACCGCCTCCTGGAGTCAAGGCAGGCTTCCCCCAGGTTCTTCCGCCCTGTAAGCGCCTGTCTGTGCGTGGGAGGCACACCGGCGAGGAAAACGGGCGCTGGGACAAGCCCGACGCCCTGGTGGCGAGGGAGCCCGGCGCTCGGCTCACGAACGTCTCACCCGTGTTCCGACCTCTCCCCTTGAAGCTCAGCGATCAACGCCGTGGCCTGGTCGCCTGCCGGCTCCCACGTCGTCAGCGTGGACAAAGGAAGCAAAGCTGTGCTGTGGTCAGAGTACTGAGGGCACCTCGTCAGGAGAGAGCGGATCGGAAGCTGGAGGGGCACGCAGGCCCCACGGCTCTGTCCTGGCAGGTGGCGCCTGGGCTGTGGCTTTGACCTCCAGAGAAGAGCTCGAGCCATGGGGCGCAGTTGCCTGCCTTTGAGCAGGGCTCCCGAGGGTCGTGGCTGAGGTCCCATGGCCTGAAAGAGTAACACTGAGAAAAACCTGACGCTGCGGTCGCTCAGCAGAGGTTCAGGTTCTTGCCTTGATTCAAGTGGGAAACACTACTGGCTCTGACCTTGCATACCTCAGCGGGGTGGGCGCAGGCACCTGCTGGCTTCTTCCCTGGGCGCCGGTGCCGCAGACGCCCCCTGCACCGGGTGTTGCTTCTCCCCCTGTGCTCTCTCCCATCCTTCCAAAGTCGGTTCCGGCCTGATGAATGTCCTGTCACCTTGGGGTCATTTTCCCAGGGAACTTGCTTTAATCATGGATTAACAGAAACCCAAATGGGATTACCCCTGCCCTCAGGTAGCCCACGGGGACGGCCCTGATTTCTGAGGAGACCGTGGGACTGTGGTCCCCCCTGCTGGTCTGTGTCTTTATTACGAGGCTCTTACTCTGATCTCACCTGATCACTGTTGGAATTTCCTTAGGTCTCCTAAACTGTTCTTAGAAAGCAACTGTTCTTCAAAACTCCTTCCTCCCTCCCCTCCCCGCCCCCCAATTCTACATATCTATCTCTTGGTCAAGAAATAAATCTCAATTTGGTTTAAAAAAAAAAAAAATTGGCGGGGGGTAGGAGAAGAAGTGCACAACCCTTTTTCCAGAGAAGTGGATGAGCTGCAGGAATAAAGACTGTATTCCGGGATCATCTGTAGCTTCTCAGAAGGTGGGCCGCCCCCTTCTTCCCGGCTGTGCTGGGGTTACAGTTTCTGGTGGTGTGGGATTGGAGGCCTCCAGTGTATTACCCTGGAGCCAGTAGTTCCGGCTCGCTGCCCCTTTGCCAAGCCTATGTGCAATACCCCTCGGTGCTTTAGTGCAGGAAGCCCATTCCAGGAAGCATGGGAATGCCATCTTTCGATTTCGGGACTTGCGAGTAAGGCCGGGAAGAAACTGGCCTATGCGTTTTTTTTTTTTAACATTTATCTTTACCATCTTACGCGTTTATAAAATTCTAGTTCCTTGAGTGACTGAAACACCAATATTTTTATCACTTACTCATTCGCACTTTAATTTTCTTCCTTCCGGACTTGTTCTCTGGACGTCTGTGGGAGCGAGGGCTAGAGCAGGGCGAGGACGGGCTGCGCGTTCCCTCTGATGGTATTAGCGGCTCCGTTCTCCCCTTTCCCCTGCCCTCGCCTCCCCTTTTCAGTTTGCTGTTCAGAGAACTCGTGCTGAGGGGAGTTGAAATTCACAGGCCAGGGCATGTCTTTTATTTATTTAATTATGTTGCCCAACAGAACTTGATTGTAAATAAAAAAGAAATCTGTTATGTACTTTTCACACTCCATGCCTCTTGGTAGTTATTTTATTCTTCTTTATCCTTAAGGGCAAAAAGCTGGTTTTTTTCATTTGTTTTCCTGGTATGCATTCATTTGTAAATGATGGTTAATACTGTCCCCATGCCTTTCCTTATTGTTCATCATTTAAGCCCAAGGTACTACTGTCTGTAAACATCAGCGTTCCAGTTTCACGTCATTTGCAAATCTTAACTGAAACCAGAAAAGGGTCTTCGGAATTTCGGCAGCTGTGCGGTCTGCTCCACGCTGCAGCAGTACGAGCTCCCGGTCCCCCCCTGCAGGCTTTGTTCACAGGATTGATAGTGAGCTGTATGTGTCTCCCAGCCTCCAGGCCTCTTCTTTGCTGAAGGGGCATGATTTCCTCATTGAAGAGTGATTTATTCGTAGCAGCTCAGATATCTGGCGAGTGGCTGTGTGCCATAACAAATTAGGGTCTCCCTGATCTATCCCCCCCCACCCCCAAGGACCCCTGTCCAGCCCGTTACCAGCCAGTAGCCCAGCAACTTGATTCAGGATTCCATCATGATCTGGAGTCTCAGAAGCAGCCGGCCATCTCCAAAAAGCGGAAGGTGGGGATCCTGTTGCCGTCACCTTCGAGGAGGTAAGTCTCATTCTTCAAAAAGGCTGAAAGTAAGCATTGTAGTAGCCTCTGATTATCCTGGGTTTTTTTTGACCTTGGAGGGAAGCACGACTGCTCTCTCTGCTCTTAACAAAGATGTTTCCGTTTGAGATCCATCCATACTGTAAAGCTCTCTTCAGGTCACCTGACTGCCAGGCTGGGTTACAGGTGTGGCTTCCATTGGGTGGAACATGCTTCCATCCAGCTCATGGTCTTCATTCTCTTTCTCAGATGATCTGGGACCCTCCTCCAGTGCTGCTGGTTTTATCGGTCAGGGTGGGAGGTGGGCATGGGGGGGTTTCTAATTTCCCAGATGAATCCCGGCGGGTTAGAGCTAGCGTGCTCCCCTGCAGGTGTTGCGGGCTTTGATCCAGACATTAGCGTATCTCGGGCTGAGAATTAAAGACTTTAAAAATTTATATTCCCTAGGTTGTTTCCCAAAATAGAGTGGTATATCAAGTTCTGTGCCTTACTCTTAAAGCACATACTGTGCACACATTCACCTTTATCTTGTGAAGCCCCGATGCATCTTTCATATCACAGCACACAGGATATTTTGTGGGGACACTGGGGCAAATGGATGAAGCTGCTCTCAGCTGGGAGGGGCCAGCCCAGGCCCCAGGGGCGTGTTTGTTGGGAAGTTCCAGGGTTTGGAGTGTACCAAGGTGTGCAGAGCTACTGTGTGTCTTCACATCTATAGCACAACCGTGATCAGTCATGATCTTGGGGAATCGGACAATTTGAAATGTAGACCTGAAGCTCACCGCCTGGGTGGAGCACCGGGAGAGAAGGGTGGCAGTGATGAAACCTCGTGCAAGACTGCTTGCCAGGCTGCAGAAACCACAAATGTTTGTTTTTATGAGATGCCTTGGATAGTAATAAGGAAGCTATGGCTCTCAAATTCTGTCAGCTCTGAAGTGTATCCCATTTCACAAATGGGGGGAAGTTGCCCAGCGAAGCAAGAGGCTGTTCCGGAGTCCTGGCCCCCAGGTGGGCATTGGTGCCCGGGGGCATCCACCTCACCTGCCGCCCCATCCAGCCCTCCATGCGAGCCAGCGGGAAGTGCCTCTTCGGGGATGAGGACGAGCTGCCGTGTCTGTCTTTATTCCACTGCGTCCTTTCTCTCGTGTCTCACTGTAAGGCTCATTCTCACTAGAAATCCCAAATTTTCAAGCCAGTAAACTTTGGAAATCTTGAATAAAGTGAAATATATCTGTATTTGCATAGATTGTGTAGAAACACGTAGGATGTGTGGTACGTGCCAGTAAAAGATTGGACTCTGATCCAGGAAATGATTCTTGCCTCCCTCACCTCAGCAGAATTGGATTCTCTCACCTCAGGGAGCTCTGGTTTCCATCTGTGCTGCTGAACTCTTCCCTGTGTTCACTCCAGACCTTTCTCCCATCCTCTCTGTGCTCTGGCCAGGTGGGCTCTTCAGACGCTCCCTGCTCTTACTCATCTTGCTGGGGGCCGAGCTGCCCTCTTTAACCCTGAGTGGCAGTCGATGGGAACAGCCACGTCTCTGGGGGCCCAGAACCCGAGGCGGCGAAGGAAACACCAGTGTAGCAAGTCTTCGTGTACCTACCTGCCACTCAGTACTATTGCCAGAGTACTTTACAGCAAGGTTCAAGCATGTCATTTTTCCCATAAATCAGCATGCATCCCAACCTAATAAGGACACCATGCCATAATTACACCTCACAGAATTAACAGTGACTCTGTCATCCACTATCCAGTCTATATTCAAATTCTCCTGATTGTTTCAATGTTTTTTATGATTCCTTGTTTATGATTACAACCTCTTAGAACCAGGTGGTTCTAAGACGTCTCGGGATCAACCATATCCTTGACATTCACGTAGTTCTTGGCACAGAGTGGGTACTCAATAAAGTATTTAGTAGAACTGAATCAGCAAAAAAACAAACCAAGTGAATCAGGATCCAGTGAGCTTTTTGCTGCATAACAAACTGCCATAACATAGAATGGTTTAAAACAAGTACTGTTTCTCCTGATTCTGTGAGCAGGCATAGCCGGCTGGATTTGGGGCAACTGGTAGAGGGGGGGCTCGTATCTGGCTGTTAATGTGCCGTCAGCAAGGGGAGCAAGGATGATGCAGCAAGAAAGCAAGCGTCTGTGGGACCGCGTGTCGCTCTGCCTGGTCACCTTCGTTACGCCCCATTGGCTAGAGCAGGTGGCACGCGCAGCCCTGCCTCTGAGGGGGGCTGCGGAGCAGCGTGGGGACAGGGAAGGGAATCGCCTTGGCGGTTCTGGCAACTGATGCGCCACGCTGGATTTGGTTGACTTTCCTCATGTAAGCTCTGCGTCCCACGTGGGAATGTAGCCCTGGAGATTGCTGTGTGCCGGGCTCCAGGGGTTTGGTCCAACCCTAGGACCTGGAGAAGAGAGCAGGGGAATTCAGGCTTTGGGCTTCATTTTTCCAGAGAAATGGACTTCAGAGACAATGGGTAGGTATGCTTGTGAGCCGGGCCCGTAGGAAGACAGGCTGTACACGGTCTAGTTTCTAGATAGAAAGCCATACATTCCATTGCTCCCTGGAGTACGTGCCCAGGTGCTTCTAAGAGGTCGTAAGCCAGAAGTCTCAAGATCAGTCATATCCTTGACATCTTGACATTCACGTAGTACTTGGCACAAAGTCTTTATTTAGTAGAATTGAATCAGCAAAAACAAAGTGAATCGTAACCAGCTAAAAGGAAGAGTAAGAGGGAAAGTAGTTTAAAAAAATAAGAATAAACCACTTAACAAGGGTAAATACTGTTTTATAGGAGTGTTGTGTATATATGTGTGTATGTACTGGGTCACAATGTAAAAACTGTATTTCTTTTTCTACTATTTTTAAATGTACTGAGTTGAAATTCAGATAACATAAAATTAGTCATTTTAAACTGAACAATGGCATTTAGCACATTCACAGTGTTGTATGAGCACCACCTCTACCTAGTTCCAACAAAAAAGGGTATTTCTTAAACTGGATTAGTGTCCATTTTTTTTCCAGACTTTTGATCGATAGCAGTTGATCTGTCTGCAGAAAAGCGCGGGCCCTCGTCTTGCTCAGCTTGGGCTGCCATAATGAAATACCGCAGCCTGCGTGGGTAGATAGCATAGACCTTGCATTTGTTCATGCTATTATTACTTCTTTAATAAACATCATTGAAATTTTAAAAAAAGAACAAAAAAACCGTAGCCTGAGTGGCTTAAACAACAGAAGTGTCTCACACTTCCGGAGCCTGGAGTCAGAGTGGCAGGCACTGGCAGGGTAGACTTCATCCCGAGGCCTCACTGCCACTAAGCTGTGTGCTCAGGAGACTTGTTTGTGCACAAGGAGAGTGGAGATCCTGTCAGATCATGACCACACTGATGACCTCATTCAAAGGCCCCACCTCTAAATACCGTCACACTGGGCAGTAAACGGGCTTCAACACGTGAATCTGAGGGGACACGTTGTGTGTAACAAACTTCTCCAGAAGGCTCTGCCTAATTTTGCTCAACTTCAGGTGTAAGCAGCTCAGTTTGTGGTCAACTCCAAGTTCATTACCATCGAAACCCCCTCTAGCGTCGGGGCCCATGTGGCAGGACCAGAGTGTGAAGAAGCTCTCACCTCAGAGAGGACACAGGAATGTCCATCAGGATCCTTTTCAAGGCCTTGTCTGCACATTTGATGCATTTCCCTGGCCCTGCAAGCCAGGGAAGCTCGTGGACTCCCCTTCTACAGATGGAGAAAAGGAAATAGCAGTGAGGCCAAGCTAGTTTCTCAAGATCGCAGTGGATTCGTCAGTGAGCGACGGAGCCCAGGACTCCAGTCTGGGGTTGTTTGTACAACTTGCTCCTTCTGCACAGAAACCTGGAGCATTAAGTACTGTTGTCAGTGTGATGCTTCAAGATGGACATTTGAAATCTGTCTGGGCGTGAGAGGGTTTCAATGCCCATGAGGCTTGAGCACCTGTGTTCTAATCATGAAAGACTGACGTGTGGAAGAGATTGGATTAACTTGGAGCAACACAGAGAAGTAGAAGGGAGGCTGATTTCCATCCTCACAAAAAATTTTCTCACACTTCATGCTATTTCAAAGAAAAGTGGTAGTGATTTCCCTGTCCCTGGAAGCATTCAACAGCTTCTGTGGCTATTGTAGAGGAGATCAAAGCAAGGGATGGAGTGTAGACTAAATGTTTTTCAAGGGTCTCTGCCTGTTGGGTTGCATTTATGATTTCAGACATTAGCCAGCCCAGTCCATAACAACAGCCCTCTGTTCTTAAGGCCAGTTGACTAAGAGGCACATGTTGAAATGAGGGTGGCTTTTAAAAGCTCTGATTCCCTGGCACTCTGCATAAATACAGTAGCCTCAAACTTGTCAAGTGCTCTCTGTTTCAGTAAAACTAAGGCAAGGTTTTCATTTTGTAGTTGATGGTTAGCAGACTGAACCAGTTTTCCTCATGCATGTGCCCTAATAAGCCCCTAAGACGATAACCTAGCCCCAAAACCCCTAAGCTTCTTAGCTGCATATCCCGAACCCCCACCCCCTCGAGCTGGTGCTGCGTTTGATGTTGGGAAATGAAACACAGGACTCGCAGCTGCTTCTCACTGGATGCCGACTCCAGAGAAACAAGTATTGTATAGCCAGTGAGTGGTTCTTAGACTTTGAGAATTAATAGACCAGTAAATTTCTAAAAGAATTGTAGAAAGAGATGGATAAATTTTTATTTTGGCCAAGTAAGGATTTTTTTTTTCTAAATTGCCATCTACACTCATCCCTGTAAAAGGAAGGACACTTTGTCCTTATGCTTAGCAGCTGCATTCTCACATTTATTGATTGTCATGATGTCTGCAATTTACTTTCAAATGGTTCAGAAGGGAAAAAGCAATAGAGATAGATGAGCACATGCAGCGAAATGTTCATTGTCGAATCTCCATGTTGACAATGTAGATGTTTATTATACTATTCCAGCTTTTCTCTGTATGCTTAAATTCATAATCAATTGTAGGAAATGCAAAACTAATGGCAGAAGGCAAATCAGTGGTTACATGGGACCAGGAGTTGACTGAAATGGGTGCCAGGGAACTTTTAGGGGTGATGGAAATGTGTCTTGATCATAGTGGTGGTTAAAATCATCAAACCACGCACTTAAAATGGGTAGATATGGTTGGATGTGAAGTATATCTCAATAAAGATTGGGAGGAAGAAGCAGGACATTTTAATATTTAAAAGTTTAAAACTTCAAATAAAAAAAAAAATTTAGAACTTCATAACCTTAGAACAAAGAACAGTCCTTTTTACTGAATACATTTGGTTCTATGAAAAAACTGACAACAGTGTCCTTATTTTTCTCATTTCTCCACCAAGCAGAGAAAAATGCATTACAGACCAGGGGCTGCGAATGACTACCAGAGACTACCGTTTCCAAAAAGTGAGGTCTGGCATGCAGTCCATCCCAGGTTTTCCTACCTGCCCAGCATTGGCAGGTCAGTGACTGAGACCTGCACCCTTGGGGGCCTGGCGCTAACACAGCTGCAGGAGAACGGGGGTCCCAGGAGCACCCACAGCTCAGGGCAGCCCTTCTGATGGGGACACTGGATGAAGGGCCCCAGTCATTTTTCTTCCATTTTTTTTTTCTTAAGGGACAAGAAAAGATTTCCAAACAAAACCTAATATTCCCTTCACACAGACCACCAGTGTCAGCTCTTTGGTGTCTATCCTCGTAGATTATGCATATAGTGTGTACGATAACACACGTGTGTGCACGTATATCCACACATAGACTTGTGTGTTTGCAAAATGTGATCATACTGTACGTACCATCCTATGACCTTCTTCATTCAGTCACAGTCTCTACCTTCCTAGTCCAATAATTTCCATCCTACCTGTCAGAGCTCATATGATATATTACTGATACATTATTAGACCATATTCAGATTTTCCCAACAGGCCAGAAGTGTACTATACATCCTGTTTGTCCAATTGGGACCACACAGTACATCTGGATGTTGAGTCCCTTAAGTGTCTTAATCTAATGCATCTCTTTTCTATGACATTGACTTATGAAAGAGATCAGGCACTTTCTACATTCATCTGGTAGCTCTCTTGTGGTCTCATTTAGCTATTCCTTGTATTTCCTATAACCTAGAAGTGATGTCTAAAGGCTTGGTGGATTCCGGCTGCTGCAAGGTGACACATCACATTGGTTGACACCATTTGTGATGCTAAGATTGACATTGGACTGTGTCTGATCCCCTGCTGTATAGTTTGGCTTGCACCTTGTGAAGGGTCATGATCCATATGGCATCACTTTGGTGTCATAGGAATAGCCGTTTCCCCTTCAATTCTTCCCCTAATGATTTTCACACCAATAAAGAATCCTTGTCTGAGTCAATAATGTCATCAGTATTTGAAAACTAAGTTTTACTATTGTTCAGCTATGGTGAGGTCAACAGATCTGGAGACAATTGCCATTGAAAAGATAGTTTGTTAGAGTTACCAGAAAGAGGGGGCAGGCCATGTGGGGAAGCACCAGGGCCAGTCAGGAGGTAGAAGCATCAAGGAGAAAACACGGGCGAGAGTTCTTTTGTGGTTTCCATGGGAAAGAACTGGTGAGATAGGATAAGCAGACTTAAGATTGGCTATTTACCTCAGCAGGCCCTGGAGTGCAGGGGCTGTCTCCAGTTGTCTGATACCCGGCCCCAGGGTGATTAGGGCAGGGCAGTAGTGGCTCAGAGTGTGAGAGCCCAACAAAGGAGGAAAGGAGGACTTTGGGGTGTATGGGCTCTGAGTTGGTTGGTTTGCATATGAAAAGCAGTCATTTATTCTCTCTAGGAAAGAGCTAGCCCTGGGATGGCAGTCTCTCCAGGGTCAGCCAAGCCTCAGATGTCAAAGCATCAGAATTACAGAAAATAAAAAGGCACGATTAATACAATCAGAGTTTGTCAAATGATGTTTTTCCAATCCTATCATTCCCTTTGCATTTATTAGCTGGCATTCCTCCGTTAAAAATTTTAAAAGTTTTCTCCCTTAGAAATTAAAATTTTTCCTAACTTTAGCTATTGCCAGCCATTATACTGTTGCAATCCAGTGACTCATTGATTTGCTCAAAGTCCATTGAGGCCCTATTCTAGATCCTGGAGATGGGATAGGAACAAAACAATCATAAATCTCTACAGTCCTGGAACTTATGTTGGGGTGGGGGGACAGACAATGAACAAGATAAATTATCTTGTATGTCAGATGCTGATAAGTGCTACAGAGAAAGGTAATGCAGAGAAGGAGGACAGAAGTGTTGGGTGAGGTGGTACACAATAGGATATAGGTGGATAGGGTGACATTGAAGTAAAGACCCAAAGGAATTAAGGGAGTGAGCCAAGTGACTATCTGTGGGAAAAGTGTTCCAGAAGAGGAAACAGTAAATGCAAAGGCCCTGAGGCAGGTTTGAAGAAAAGCAAAGAGGCCAGTGGACTGGAGCAAAGTGGGCGAGGTGGGAAGAACGGGGGGCCCAGATCATGCAGGGCCTTGCAGACATTATCCAGACTTAGGTGGGAAGCCACTGGAGTGTTTCGATAGATGCTAACACCCCAAACGTCACTTTCTGCTTAGACTGGCTTCACTCCCAGACACCAGCTCAAGTCCAGTACATATATGTGTTAGTGGCCACACCATCACATGCATTCATTCCCTGAGTATTCTGTTCTGGGCACTGGAATACAAAGATAAGGGAAACAAAACGGCATGGGTCCCTGACGTCATGGAGCCAAGAGTCATGTATGGGAATAGAGACGGCAAAATCATCTCCTGTACAAGCATCGAATGCAATAGTGCCTCCAACCTAGTCGGAGAGGTCGGGGAAGGCTCTCCTGAGGAAGTGACTCTTGAGCTGGAAACTGAAGGATGAAAAGAGTCAGGGAGGAAGGGAGAAGAGGATGGTTCCAGGCAAAAGCAAGCAGCGGGAGTGTGGTCCAGGGAGATGGGGAACGGCGGGCGGAGGCTCGAGCGTGTGGCTTTGAAGTTGCGTGCCTGTAGCTGAGAGCAAGGCGAGACGCCGAGCAGGAGGGGGACTGCTCAGGGCCTGGAAGCCCCCCCTGCAGCATGGAGAAGGATGTAGTCAGACCAGGGAAACAAAGGGGCTGGTATGGACTCGAGAGGGAGTGCTGGGGATGGGAAGACTAAGATTCTGGAGACACTGGGGGCAAAGTGACAGGACTCGTGATGTAATCAATAGCACGTAGGGCAGAGGAGAGGGACATGACTAGTTTGGCTTGCATAACACCAGGGTTTATCTTGAGGTTGACATTTCTCCTTGACCTTTTTGTTTATATCCCCACCCCCAAGGTTGCATTAGCTGCCTGCTGAGTTTAATCAATTTGGTTGAGCTCTTGAAAATCCCTTCTCCTGGTGATACCAGGAGTGAAGGGATAATCAGTCTATTTCCAGAACCCAAAGTGGGTTAAGATAAAATAGCTTTCATTTAGCTGTCATCCCTCCCCCAAGCCTTCCCCACTCAAGCTTGACAGCTCCTGCACTGGGAGCCCCTCTGGGCCCTTGTCTAATGCTTTGAACTGCTGAAACTACCATTTCGCCCGTCTCAGCACTAATCCAGTTGCCACTCTACTCCTTAAATGGGATTTGGCTTCTAGACATTGAGACCTGGGTGTGGGCACCCTCTCCAGATTCCCTACAAATTCCCCACTCAGTCAGCCAGGGCCCGAGTGGGGGTCACCTGGTTAGACGGAGCAGGGGCTGGCTGCCTGCTCACCCCGGAGGACACAGAGACCCTCTCCTCACCTCCTGGGACCGTCCCAGCTGGTTGCGCAAGGTATGAGATCACCCACGAACAAGCCTTCTCAGAAACTCAGGGCAGGGCGCAGGGAAGAGCCAGGGCCAGGAGGACTGGCATTTTCGTTCAGTCAGTCTGTCCCAGTTTCACCTTTTCTGTGTAGTTTCCGTGGACGTTGCTTGGTAAGGAACGCACTGAATTCCAGACAGCTCAGATGGCCTCTTTGTTGTGGGTAAAGCTGGGGAGTGGTGAGAGATGGCAGGAAAGGGAAAGCACTGCCTAGTATGAATTGCTGAACAGAACTTCTGGGGATTTAACGTATTTTTAAAACGATATTCATGAAGTGGTTATGCTGTGGTTTGCAGGGATTTTTTGTATTTTAATTGCCGTAATATAGTGTCAAGATAGAATTTTAAATTCAATCTGGCTTAGTGTGACGATACCAAGGCTTAGCCTCAAAGTAAAACCTTCTCATTGGAATCTATCTGGACATCCTGGTGAGCGTTGCTAAGAAATGTCTGAGGCTTATCAGGAAAAATAAAACACCTTTAAAAAAAAAAAAAAGCACACTGTAGTAAAATACAAACTAGACGAAGGCCTTATTTAGTCAAATGTGGATATTGAGGCAGGTAGAAGGAAATGTCTGATGGTTGTACAGCATCTCACGTATGGGTTTTATTCACAGAATGTTCTTGACTTTATATTTAAGATGATTTTACCTTTTCCTAGCCCTCTAAAACCTGACATAACACCCCAAGGTGGAAGAAACTGCCAGGGACAGATAACATGGAGACCAACGTGCAGGACAGTAAATCTACACCAAACCACGTTATCTTCAAGAAGATCTCCCGGGACAAATCGGTAAGTAGTACAGAGGTGAGGGGCTTAGCAGTAATCATTTTTTTAAAGGAGCTTTTTCGAATAGACATAATCAACATCAACATCTTATGAGGTCAATGGAAGCTCTATGTCTATTTTCCATCTCTGTCTGAGATGGATGATAAATGAGATATAAAAGAATGAGTAAATTGCAGAAATATAAATTCTCTCCGATCTCAACAAGACTTTAGTCCCAAGACCCTTAATTTTCTCCTAATCTCTCAGTCCCCAACCCCTCGCCTCCAGTTTTACTTCTTTTCCTAGCCTTGAACCCATGACTTAACCATTTCAAACATTGTTTGGTCAGTATCTATAACTTACTTGACCCTTTTTCTATCATCTCGCCTAACTGCCTGGTGAAAGCCCTGATGCTGGATCAATGCAACTCTCTACCTTCTGTCACCCACCCCAGCTGCCATGCTCTCAAACCTTGCTGGGCCTCCAGGGCCACTGGATAAGGGAGCATCTCCTGCTGCTGCCTTTCTGCCACTCTGCACTGTGGCTGCATGGCCACCAGTATCCTGGCACTCTGTGTATTCGGCAGGGATGATGCCATTGTTGGCTCCATCAGGGGCACGTTAGATAGTCTAGACATGCCCGTGAACTTCCTGGCCTGGGACACCCTATGGAGGGCCCACCTCACAGCCCCCGAGGATGGGGTCTCCTCGCTCCACTCAATGGATTCTTAGGGGCTCATAATCTAGTTCAGCACCATCCAATGCAAGCCACATATCTAATTTAAAATTTTCTAGTAGCCATGTTAAAAAAGTAAGAAGAAACAGGGAATTCATTTTAATACTATATTTTATTTAACCCAATATATCCAAAAAACTATCATTTCAACATGTAAATGATATAAAAATTATTAACGACATATTTTACCTTCATTTTCTAAGTTGTTCAAACCTGATGTGTGTTCTACATTTATAGCACGTCAGCTTGGAGTGGCCATATTCAAGTGCCGGTGGCCACCTGTAGCTAGTAGCTGTCGTATTGGACAATGTGGTTCTAGGTCATTCTTCTAGTTGACTTCTGAAGCCTATACATACTGCGCCCGAAAGAAACTCTCCGATACTTTTGCGCCTCACGAGAGAATCGGGCTTTGCTCGGACACTCCCTACCTCTCCTCTCCCTCGCTGAGGATCTCCATCATTTTCATCAAGTCCTCTGATTCTTTGGGGAGACAAGTTGGGTACCCCTCAAACTTTCATCCTCCCAACTCTCTTCCAACTTGTGTCTTTCCAGTGCACTTTATCTTGACTTCTGGCAAAAGAAGAAAGAAAACACTCCTGCTGGGCCATATCATTTTCTCACTTTTTTCTTCCTCACATCTAGATAGACATCTTTGACCTGGGAAATTTAGAACTTTTGTATATAGGAGGAAAAAATAATTCATCAATTAATGTGTCACATATTAGGATCATTTCAACGGCAAGTTTTGTCTGGCTTCAGGTGTGGTGTGCCAGGGCCCTGGGTGTGTTTCTCTGTGAGTCTCTCCACTCGTCCCTCTTTGGTGATCTTCATCCTCTGGCTGGTGGCAAGATGGCTGCCCCAGCTTCAGGTGCCTTCCCTCACTTTCTTCTAGAAGAAGGAAAAGTCTGTTGCTTCCTGGGGTCTCTTAAGGGTGAGGTGATATTTCTCCAGCAGCCCTCCAGCAGACTTCTCTCATATCTCATTGGTCAAAACTGGGTCTCACGCCCACCTTAAAGCCATCCCGAGCCAAAAGAATTGGATCTGGCCAATCAAGAATCATCCTCTGTGATGGATGTTAACTAAATTTATTGTGGTTATCGCTTCGCAATTTATACATACATCGTTATGTTGTTCACCTTAAACTTATACAATATGTCAATTATATCTCAATAAAACTGGGGAAAAAAAGGAAAAAGAATTGTCCTCTGGGGTGGTCTCCTCTTACTACACAACCACATGGGACCCTGGACACAATTGGTGACTTTTTTTCTTTTTTTTTTTTTTTTGGCCTCACCCTGTGGCTTGTGGGATCTCACTTCCCCGCCCGATCAGGGATTGAACCCAGGCCGCGGAAGTGAAAGCCCGGAACCCTAACCACTAGGCCACCAGGGGACTCCCTATAGTTGACGACTTTTATCCAGGAAGATGGGGCACGTGGCTATGGGGTTTGCAAGCAGCGGCTGGGCTGCAGCCTCACATCATCCAGCCCCACTTCTCTACCTGCTCCTGTCTCTTCCCTCCCCTTCCAACTGCAGCAGGCGAGGTGCTGTTTCTTCCATTGTGGTTCGTGCTGCTTACAGCCTGGGTCATGGTCCACCACCTTCTCAGGGTCCTCTACCATCAGCCTCCCTCCGGGGCTATGTGCAGCCTCTCCCTCTCTACCAGTACTTGGCCTGAGCATGACAACAAGTACCCACCTCATGCATCTTAAAAACAGCAACAACAGCAAGAAGAACAACAAACTCCCTCTTGACCCCGTCCCCTTTCTAGCTCTCCTTCCTTCACCGCCAAAGCTTGAAAAAGAAGACATGCGCTCTCCACCTACCTTCTCCCCTCCCGTTCACTCTCAGTCCTCCCTCCTCCCGACCACGATCAGCTTTCCCCTTGCCAATCCCTTCTCCACTTTGCTGCCAATGCAACCAAAGTCTCAGTGTTCTCCTCTATAAAATGGGCTTAATCCCTAGCTCAAAGAGTAGTTGTGAGGATTAAATGAAATAATGTAGTCGGTGTACTTAGCTTGGCGCCTGGTACATGACAAGCACTACATGCCGTTTAATTGCAAGAGCCTTTCATCCTGCTTCAAAGGCTTCCACGTCCTCCTAGATTCTTTAGGGTCTGGTCCTATAAGACCCTTTCTGGCATCAGCTTGCATGCCCATTTGGAGGCCATTCACCCGCAGATGAAACCATTGGCAGTTCCAGAAGCATTCTCTTGGCTCTGGGCTTTGTGCACACTGAATTTTTTTGCCCAGAAAGCATCCTTTCACCATCTAACTCCCCGCCCCCAAACCGATCACCTGGCTGTGCTGTCCTTCAGGTGCTTCAACATCGATAACACAAATAACCTGGAAGCCACAGAGATCCACTCCAGGATACCGCTATGAGGGGGTAGATACAGGAGATGATACAATGCCAACAAAAATTATTTTGAGCATTCTTGGAAATAAAAATATGAGTTTCAGAGGCTTAGGGAAGAAGGAGGCTAGCCAGGGTCCGTGTACTCACTCATCGGTGTACTTAGCAAAGGTTGATTTAATTCCTGTATGTACTGGATACTATACTAGATACTGTGATGGCTGAAAGATGAATAAGAGAATTCTTACCATCACGGCAGTCGCAGTGCTGTGGGTTAAAGTGGTGAGCGGTGGTGAACCCAACCCATACTCTCCCGCAAAGGGGGTTGGGAAAGAGACCTTTGCTGCCAGGGGCATTGAAACAGACAGGACAAGGACTGAGACATGGTCATCTCTTCCCATCCGGGACCCCTTCCCCCCTTCTTCAGGGCAGGCGTTCAGGGTTATCTGTATAGATGCTCACCTGAGAGGATTTCAGGGACTCCAGAACATCTGCCTCTTAATCAGAAATTCTTCTAACAAGGAGGAGAAACCTTTCATTCACAGCTAGAGATAAAAGGCTTAACATGCAAATAGCTGACAGGGGCCTCATATGTATAGGCATAACTTTCCACTAAAGTATCATCAATGAATTCAACAAATTTACCTGGTTGATATCAGACCTGGGCTTGATGGGAAAAGGTGGGGAGAACAGGGAACCGTCCAAGGGGTGGGAAGAATTCCTTGGAGCACTTTATGAGGTTGAGGAAAGATCACAGCTTGCCTGCAATCCACTATGTCCGCCGACAGCCAAGCAGGGAGAGAGGAGGTGGTGGGCAAGCTGCAGAGTCAGGCCTCTCCTCTTCTCAGGACTGGTCAAAATGTTTCGGCTGTTGCTAACTTTTATTTATTTTTTTATTGGTTGCTACTGATTTTTAACATGAATACCTTAGTGTTCTTTGGCCATTTAGAATCCATACCTGTTCTTCCCACAGGTGACCATCTACTTGGGGAAGAGAGACTATATAGACCATGTTGACCAAGTAGAGCCTGTGGGTAAGTTGAGTTTGGGGTGAGTTTTTTTTTTTAATTAATTAATTTATTTATTGGTCGTGCTGTGCGGCATGCGGGATCTTAGTTCCCTGACCAGGGATCGAACCCGTGCCCCTTGCAGTGGATGTGCAGGGTCTTAACCACTGGACCGCCGTGGAAGTCTCCTGGGGTGAGATTTTAATGCTGGTTTTCCTTTAAGTCATCAGACAACCACTGGTTTTGTGTTTTTTAAGTTGGCTTCGTTAATAATCTAATCAAAGAAATGCAAATTAAAACATCATCAAGGTGCCACTGGCAGATTAGAGACAATTTAAAATGAGACAAAGGACTAATTTCTAGATAAAGAACATTCAAAACTCACCAGTTTAAAAAAAAAATCCAATTAGAAAATAGACAAATGACATGAAAAGGCATTTCATTAAAGAAAATATATGGGTGGCAAATGAGCACATAGAAGAATGTTCAACAACAAAAAAAAAAGAAAAAAAGGAAAAGAAAAATGTTCAGGACTTCCCTGGTGGCGCAGTAGTTAAGAATCCGCCTGCCAATGCAGGGGACACGGGTTCAAGCCCTGGTCCGGGAAGATCCCACATGCTGCAGAGCAACTAAGCCCGTGCGCCACAACTACTGAGCCTGCGGTCTAAGGCCCGCGAACCACAACTACTGAAGCCTGCACGCCTAGAGCCCGTGCTCCGCAGCAAGGGAAGCCACAGCAATGAGAAGCCCGCGCACTGCAATGAAGAGTAGCCCCCGCTCGCCACAACTAGAGAAAGCCCGTGGGCAGCAGCGAAAACCCAGCACAGCCAAAGAGAAAAAAAAGACCTGATTTCATTTCTAAAAAGAAAAAAGAAAAAAAAAATGTTCAACAACATTAGTCGTTAGAGAAATGCAAATTAAAACCACAATGAGATATCATTATATGCCTGTCAGAATGGCTAAAATTAAAAATAATGACCATACCAAATGCTGGCAAGGATGTAGAGAAACTGCCTCACTCATACATTGCTGGTGGGAATGGGAATGTAAAATGGAACAGCCACTCTGGAAAACAGTTTGGCAGTTTCTTTAAAAGCTAAACATACACTTCTCATATGACCCAGCAGTTGCATTTCTGGACATTTATCCCAGAGAAATGAGAACTTATGTCCACACAAAACTTGTACATGATTGTTCACAGCAGCTTTGTTTGTAATAGCTCCAAACTGGAAAGAACATAAATGTCTCTCAACAGGTGAATAAGATTAACCAATCTGGGGCACATCCATGCCTTGGAACACTACTCAGCAGTGAAAAAGATTGAAATACCAATCCATGCAACAGCTTGTGGGTCTCAAGGACACTGTGATGAGTGGAAAAAGCTAATCTCAAGAGGCCATATACTGTATGATTCCATTTATATAACATCTTAGAGATGATGATGTTATAGAAAAGGGAAACTGAATAGTGGTTGCTGAGGGCTAAGGATGGTGGGGAGAGGCAGCTGGGTGTGACTACAAAGGGATAGCCCAAGAGGGAGATCTTTATGGTGAGGGAACAGTTCTGTATCCAGATTGCAGTGGTGGTTACACAAATCTCCATGTGATAATATGACTTAGAACCATACACACATTGTACCCATGTCCACCTCCTGGTTTTGAGATTGTACTGTAATTATCTAAGATGTAACCATTGGAAGAAACTGGATAAAGGATACCTGGGGACCTCTCTGTACTATCTTTGTAAATTCCCGTGAATCTATAATTACTTCAACTCAAATTGTTCTTTTTTTAAAAAAAGAGTGTGAAAGACTGGCATTTTTAGGCACTAGGATGAGAATGTCCTTCAGCAAAACACTTTCTAGAAGGTCGTTTGGCATTATGTTATCGAAAGCCAAATTCAATTCTACCGTGGATAGAGATTTATCTATAAGGATGTTCATTGCAATATTAATTATAATGGGGAAAATCAGAAACATCCTAAATGCCCTAACAAGAGGGGGTTGATTAAATAATTTATGGTACACCTGTTCAATGGAGCAAATGTGTGGCCATTAAAATGATTAGTACATGGGACTTCACTGGCGGCGTAGTGGTTAAGAATCCACCTGCCAATGCAGGGGACACAGGTTCGATCCCTGGTTCGGGAAGATCTCACATGCCACGGAGCAACTAAGCCCATGTGCCACAAATACTGAGCCTGTGCTCTAGAGCCCGCGAGCCACAACTACTGAGCCCACGTGCTGCAACTCCTGAAGCCCACGCGCCTAGAGCCCGTGCTCCGCAACAAGAGAAGCCACAGCAATAAGAAGCCCACGTACCACAACGAAGTATAGCTCCCGCTCGCTGCAACTAGAGAAAGCCTGCGCACAGCAATGAAGACCCAATGCAGCCAAAAATCAATCAATGAAATTTAAAGAAAAGATTAGTACATATTATATGTGTGTGTGTATGTATGAACAGTATGAATATGTGTTTGCAATATATAGCTGAATGAGGAAAGCAGTTAACAATATGTATAGTAGGAGCTCATTTTTTTAGTAAAAAAACATTCATATAAATTTATATACATCTGGAAAATCGTTCTGTACCGATATCTTGACAATGGGTATCTCTGGGTATCTCAAGTGGAGGTGACTTTGTTTTCTCTTTGCTTAGCTTCCCTTTCTAGTTTTCCTGTAATGAACATGGATTACATGTGATATATATATGTATACACACACACTTCAAGAAGCTTCCAGTCTCTTTCACGTCCTCCGCCCTCACTCTCCTCTCTCTTTTGGTTTAGATGGTGTCGTGCTGGTGGATCCTGAGCTTGTGAAGGGAAAGAGAGGTGAGGCAGAGCTCCTTGTCCTCCGGGGAGCGGTGGTCTGGCTGCGGGAAGGGGGCGTGTGTGTGCAAGGAGGGGCAGGGAAGCTCTTGCACACCCATTCTCTCTGCCCGGCCCTTTCACCCACATTCCCTCGTACAATCCTCGGGACACGGGCCCTGTTCCCACCAGAGCTCAGTGTCCGCATCTTCCAGATGGAGGTGAAGACTCGGGGAAGCCACTTGTCCGAGGTGGCAGGATAAGGAATGGCAGACAGAGCCCGAAGCCCCGGTCTGCCGGCTCCACGGACTGCATGCTTGCCCCGTGTCATGTCGTTCTATGGCAGGGCAGACTCAAGAGGGCTCCTTTCTGGGTTTATCCGAAAAGCAGGGAATTGAGGCTGCGGGAAGGCAGAGTTTTTATGCTGAGCCTGGTGTTCTGGACCACGGCAGCACAGCCCCCTCAAAGATATCTGGCAGTTGCGACGTGTGGCAAGCAATTTGGTACTAATAACAGTTGTGTAGGGAGTTCCCTGGCGGTCGAGTGGTTAGGACTCGGCACTCTCACTGCCGGGGGCCCTGGGTTTGATCCCTCGTCGTCGGGGAACTAAAATCCCATAAGCCGTGCCATGTGGCGTGTCAAAAACAAACAAACAAAAACCAGTCGTGTAAACTAAATTAGAACCAAGCTATCCTTATGATAATGTCACTGACTCAGTTCCATTCTAAATATACCTTTTAGAGCGGTAGCTACCAGCAACCAACAAGGAATTGTTCCTAACCCTGGATGTGCCCATGGAGTATGTCAGATGTAGGGCCCACAGCATCCAGGGGACGTGGCAGAAACAGGCTGAAAATCGCCCCCCTCTGCTGTCTCCAGCTTCCTCCTGGGTGCCCTGCTCCTCTCTTACACCAGGCGGAGCCCCGTTCTAGCGCCCAAAGCCCATGCCCTTGGCCAGGAACGCGCTGCCTGGAGAGAGAGGCGTAAAACTGGGTCATCTCTGGGCACCTTCCTCTTACAAACGTTGAATGAGGGATAAGCAAGGGATCAGTGGCTCTTCTGAGCTTAGCGCCGAGGGGCAATTACTCTTGAGGCAGACACAGACAAAATCCTCAACCAATGGCTACCAAGGACTTGGAGGGACCACTTCGTGTGGTTTTATTTACCACATTAACGACAGTTGTAAACAGTCCATCCTCAAAACATGTGTAGTTTCATATAATTCTTTTGGTCCACTGGGGGCACAATTTACATCTGTTTAACCACAGTGAATTTTCAGAAGCACTGATTGATTTAGAGAAAAAGCTCAGTTAAGTTTCTGAGCAGTGTGAAAAGCAGGTTTCCTCTCGGAGTTGGTCTCACCTCTCCACCTGGTCCCTGAGCCCCTGCTCAGTTCCCTCGGGGCCCCGTCCAGCTCAGGCACTCGTCTGTTTTGTTCCCTAGCACGGTTTCCCTCTGCTTTTCTTTTTTTTTAATTAATTTATTTATTTTGGGCTGTGTTGGGTCCTCGTTGCTGCGCGCGCGCTTTCTCTCTAGTTGCGACGAGCAGGGGCTGCTCTTTGTTGCAGTGCGTGGGCTTCTCATTGCGGTGGCTTCTCTTGTTTCAGGGCACAGGCTCTAGGCGCACGGGCTTCAGTAGTTGTGGCTCGCGGGCTTAGTTGCTCCACGGTGTGTGGGATATTCCCGGACCAGGGCTCGAACCCGTGTCCCCTGCATTGGCAGGAAGATTGTTAACCACTGTGCCACCAGGGAAGCCCTTCCTCTGCTTCTTACCTTCGCTCTCAACTCCATCCAGACCTTCCGCCCTCAGAACCCAAGCGACCTCACACGGTTTAAAAGCCTCCAGAGGTCACTGAGCTGGTACATCAAGAGGAGAGGGTGGGAGGATGAGGGAAACAGTAGAGTCAGGAGGCTAAATAACGTGGCTCATGGGAGGAGCCTCCCAGCACTCAGACACGGCCCTTTCAAGTAATTCACGCAAGCCAGGGGGAGGGGCCAGCTGGGTAGTAAGGTTCTCAGGTCCTTACTGAGATGCTGAAGGTGGGATGTTGAGACCGGTGGGCAGTGTCAGCCCAGGCAGGGGCGCCAAGCCCGCCAACGGGGCAAGCCTACCGCCTCTTGTCTCCCCTCCAGTGTACGTCTCTCTGACCTGCGCCTTCCGGTACGGCCGGGAAGACATCGATGTGATCGGCCTGAAGTTCCGCAGGGACCTGTACTTCTCCCAGGTCCAGCTGTTCCCTCCTGTGGGGGCCTCGGGAACCCTCACGAAGCTACAGGAGAGCCTGATCAAGAAGCTAGGGGACCACACGTACCCCTTCCTGCTCACGGTGGGTGACGACTCGACCCTCCACTTCCTTGCACCGCTTCCTTCACCCACAGCACCTTATGATGGGACCAGCAGCGAAGGCAAGGGGCCAGAGTAATGACTTCACATTTGCGGGCCTGCAAATTGCACCCTTGGAGGAAATTCTAGATTGCACGGGCTGTGATTGTCCTTTTTTAAGTCCTTGAAAACAGCCTCCCGGCCTTTGAAGGCACCGTTTCAACCTACGGTTTAAATATTTCCCTGCATCTGACCACCTAATTATACGTGCATGTTATGCCTTCACTTGCTCGGCTATAAAAAGAAAGAAGTGCCCCTCGGTTGCCTCGAGGAGTTTCTAAGCAGGAAAGAGTTCCCTGCCAGACAGGAGATCTTAGTGAAATGAGTCGTCCTCTGTAGCCTTGACCACAGCTTGGTGGGTCACTGTAGAGAAATCCCTTCGCCCCCCTCGTGGCCTGAGTCTCCCCTGATGGAACCTGGCTACCACAGGGCCAGCGTTCCTGCCTCTGAAGACTTGGGCCTGAGTCACTGTCCGGGTAGCCGCTGTCACCCTCTTCGCTAGCATGTTTACGGGTCTTAAGATTATATATTCCTCCGAAGTTATATGGTTCAGGCTTAAAAAGGCAGGAAATTCTGATACAAGCTACAACATGAATGAACCTTGAAAACATTATGCTAAGTGAAATAAGCCAGCCACATAAGGACAAATACTCTGCGATTTCACTTATATGAGGGACCCAGAGGAGTTAAATTCGTAGAGACAGAAAGTAGACTGGTGGTCTCCAGGGAATGGGGGAGGATGGAATTGGGGGATTAATGTTTAATGGGTATAGAGCTTCAGTTTGGGATGATGAAAAAGTTCTGGAAATGGGTGGTGGAGATCATTGCAGGACAATGGGAATGTGCTCAATGCCACTGAACTGTACACTTAAAATAGTAAGTTTTATGTTAGGGATATATATATATATATTTGTTTTTTTGGCCATGCTATGCAACATGTGGGATGCGGGATCTTAGTTCCCTGACCAGGGATGGAACCTGTGCCCCCTGCATTGGGAGCATGGAGTCTTAACCACTGGACCACCAGGGAAGTCCCTATGTTAGCTATATTTTATAACAGCTTTAAAAAAAATCACTTACAGTTTTGTGGTCCTGGGTGCTCCCATGCAGTGGGACTGGGAGTTTGAAGTGACAGAACCTTTTGGAGATAACATGTCAACATGTATCAAGACCTTAAACACATGATTTCGACCTGACCATTCCCTTTCTAATGGTGTAGCCTATGGAGTGAATGGCCTAAAACTGTGCTAAGGTGGCTGAAGGATGTTTATGCAGCCCTGGTGACAATGGCAACAAAGTAAAGGCCACTTGGTGGAGGGCAGCCAACAAAGGAAACTGGCTGAATTAAATGTGGTGTCACGGGGGAATTCCCTGGTGGTCCAGTGTTTAGGACTCTGTGCTCTCACTGCCGAGGGTCCAGGTTCAATCCCTGGTTGGGGAACTAAGATCCCGGCAAGCCATGCGGCATGGCCAAAAAAAAAAAAAGTGGTGTTACTGGAGCCTTAACAATGGTGGCACAGAACTACATCTCCCAGCGTGGAAAATGGTCACGCTTCTCCTGAGCAGGGTTAGGGTCAGTGATGGGAGCAAACTAGACGGCAGGACGCGTGCATCACTTGTCTCATTTCTGTAAAACTACACAGGCACATACGTGTTTGTGTGTGAGGGTGACATGGGACACTCGGGAGGTTGTGTTCACGCCACTCCAGGTGTTGGGAACACACGTGGATACGTTTTCCTTTTTCTTGCTCCGCATCTTCATTTTTCAATTTTTCTACGATGAAGGTAGAATACACGTGGAATAACATTCTCTGAAAGAAATGATCTGTTGTTTCTTTCCACAGTTTCCTGACTACTTGCCCTGTTCGGTGATGCTACAGCCAGCTCCACAAGATGTGGACAAGGTTGGTTCCAGAAGAAATGCCAAGGATTCATTCATTCCTTCAAAAGACTTTTTTTTTTGGCTGCGTTGGGTCTTCGTTGCTGCGTGCAGACTTTCTCTAGTTGTGACGAGCAGGGCTACTCTTCGTTGGAGTGTGCGGGCTTCTCATTATGGTGGCTTCTCTTGTTGTGGAGCACGGGATCTAGGCGCACAGGCTTCAGTAGCTGTGTCACGCAGGCTCAGTAATTGTGGCACGTGGGCTCAGTAGTTGTGGCGCACGGGCTTTTACTGTGGGAAATTGCAGACATATGCAAAAGCAGAGAGACAGTATAATGAGCGTATCACTTGTCTTCAGCAATTCCTAACCATGAGCAGCCCTGTGAGCAAAATAGTAGGTCTCTCCCCTCGTGGGTCTCACTTGGGGAGAGAAACAGACAAAAACCAAATAGCAAGTCCCTATGCGGCCCATCCAAGGAGAACAAGAGGCTCGGGAGAGCTAAGGGAGGACCTGGTGGTGCTTGTCCCGGGAGCTTAAGGAAGGCCTCTCTGACAGGGCAAAGGAGGAGCCACTCCACCCTCGAGAGAGCCATCCAGGCCGGGGGGGGGCGCACCATGCATAACGGGTTCTGGGGGCAGCCAGCAGGCTGCTTGTGCAGCAGGAGGAGCTGGGGTGAATGGTGGGGGCAGGGCTGAGGGGTGTGGGGAGGTGCGGCCAGGTCATGAAGGGCCTCATACACCGTTGCGGGGACCGGGACTTTCTCTGAGTGAGATGGGAGCCACTGGCGGGCTTTGCACAGTAGGTTCTTTTTTTTTTTTTTTAATTTTTATTGGAGTATCGGTGATTTACAATGTGTTAGTTTCTGCTGTACTGCAAAGTGAATCAGTTATCCATATACATATATCCATTACAGAGTACTGAGTAGAGTTCCCTGTGCTGTACAGTAGGTCCTTATTAGTTATTTATTTTATATACAGTAGTGTGTATATGTCAGTCCCAATCTCCCAATTTATCCCTCCCCCACACACACAGAGGGTTCTGACTTGGGTTTGTAGAGGATCCCTCTGGCCACTGAGCTGAGAGTGGGGTTGAGCTCTGAAAGGCGAGAAGCAAAGGGGCCGTGTGTGCAAGAGAGCTGTGACCCTGGTGGACTGGGGACTCTAGGCAAGGAGGGAGGGCAGTGCGGACACGAGGAGAGAAGGAAAGGTGCTGGGACCCAGGGACTACAGGCCTGAGGGAGTCACGAGGGAGGGAGCTGGAAAATAAAAAGACAGCAAATGAGGGCGGAGAGTGGCAGATCCGTACCTGGATTACCGTGGGTCCAGGGCCATGATTTTCGGCTTGGGGGTCCTACCCCATTGGTGGTTTGTGAAATCGGTGCGGTGGATCCGAGATGGCATTGAAGAAAGAAAATGGAATGGTGTGAAGTGGAACAGCATGGGAGCTCAGAGCACATCGCACACAGCACAGATAAGTGCTAGTTCACGAACATTGCTTCACGCGCGAGCGTCTGTTTACCGGGCCTCGCAGTGAACTTTCCTTCTTACCGTGGGCGGTGGCCTGAAACCTTTGAAAGCCACCAGGCCAGGAAAACGGGTGTGGGCGGCAAGGTGGAGGAGGCCACTCGATCAGAGTGGGGGACACTGTACCAGCCAGAGGGCCACCCTTCCCTCTGTCCCCGGGGAGGAGACATCAGTGCAGCAGGGGCCCTGGGGGCCTCACAGCTGAGGAGGCCTGTGAGCTGGGCTAGGAGAACACATGGGAGTTGGTCAGTATAAAAGGAGAGAGAGGCGTCAAGCGTTTCAGAAGGAAGGAACAGCACGTGCCCAGGGTAGACAGGTGGAAGGGCTTGGCTTGTGCAGGGAGCAGCGGGAGGTGGGAGTGGAGGGGGGGTGAGCAGAGAGGGGGGTGAGCAGAGAGGAGGCGGGGCTAAGAACTCCAGGTGCTGGAGGGTAATGATGTGTATTTATTTTCAACCCAGGTTTTAGAGTTGTTGCGATTCCACAGTTTTGCAGAACCAGTAAGACTGTGGCTTATGTGCTACTGTCACTCTGTGGGCAGCTGGTGGAGGGCCCATCCCCGCCTCTGTGCCCTCACCCCTGCCCCGCGCACCCCGTGTTAACACAACAGAGGAGCGAGGTCACGGGGGATTCACTCTGGGGCTGGGGGCCGAAGGGGCCCGCAGATGCATTTGTTCCACCCATGCAACATTTTTTAATCTAGTTAATTTAAAAATCAGGAGCCTTCATTCCAAATTCCATTTCCAGCTTCTTTTCAAAAGTTGGGAGAGCTGCCAGCACCGGGTCCCCGTGGCGGCCCGGCCACGCCTGGCTGCAGCTGCACAACAGCTGCCCGCTGGCGTAGGGCGTTGGAGCCCCAGCACAGGCGTCCGTGGACCCCTGCCAGCCCTGTGAGCACTGCTCCTGCCCCCTGCTGTAGGCAGTGGACCATCAGTAACATGCACACAGGGTCACTTCTGAGGAGGACAACGAAATGGGGGGTGGGCTGGCCGCCGCGCGAGGTGGTGAGAGGCTAGGACCAGCCAGGATGCCTGAGCTATTGCAGCTATTGGCGGGGCTCATCCTGCAGGCTGGGGGAACCTTCACTGGGGCCTTGGAGCCCGTGGCGCTCTCCTCGAGCTAATGCCATTATTTCATCACTAGCACACTTCCAAAGCTAGTCATAATGGTGCAACTCTGAAAAGGATATGGCCAAGTCAGAAAAAGAAGTTGCCACGTAACATCCCCTGCGGGGGCTGTGACCCCCGTCCTGGCTCCCGGAAGGGAGGTGCTGACCGCAGCCTTGTCTGTTCTCTTGCCCCTGCAGTGCTGTGGGGTCGACTTCGAGGTCAAAGCCTTTGCCACACAGAGCACAGATACAGAAGAGGACAAAATTCCCAAGAAGTAAGAGCGTAGCTTTGGGAATATGTGAGGGGTCTGGGGGGAAGGGCTGGGGATAAGAGACCGCCCCTCACTTTATGTCCGAGTGGCAGAATCTTCCCACAGGGCCATTGTGGGGGGGGTAATGGCGCCTCCCCAGGTCAGGACCGTCAGGATGAACCATCTCCACTTGGGGTGGGGGGACAATGGCTGACCATTTGGGGGGAAAAAAACAAAAGAAAGTGACTGGGGAGTTGGCAACCTCAAGGGCTCATGTAAGCCCTTAAAAGCCTCCAGATCCCCTCTTTCTTTAGATTTCTTCTTCTTTTGTAATTTCTTTGTTGCAGTAAAATATACATAACATGAAGTTTACCATTTTAACCATTGTCAAGTGTGCAATTCAGTGGCATTAAGTACATTTCATTACGTTGTGTAATCAGTTATACCGCTATCTGCTATCCATACCCCAAGGTATCTATACCCCAAATGCTGTCATCACCCCAAACAGAAACTCTCTCTGCCCATTAAGCTGTGACTCCCATTCCTCCTGTACTCCCAGGCTCTGGTGCTCATTTTTCTTGTTCCTGAACAAGGTTTCCAGTTCTGTCCTCAACACTTTCTCTACATGCTCAACATTCACACCTATGCACACTTACACCAAACAGCAATAACAGGGCATCACATCGGTAGAGAGTTTTGAAGCCTGTCACATAGGCACACATCCCCACGTCAGCTTCACCCGAGAGGAGGCCAAGCCGGGGTCCTTACAGAGGGTGAGAGGGACCCTTGGAGAGCTGACTGGTCCACACCACCCACCAGGCCCCGCCCCCCAGACCTGATCCCTCTACTGGTCCAACCTGCATCCATCGGCAGCATCCCTGAGGGATCCCAGCCTGGGGAGAGGGAGGGGGACCTGGTAGGCCATCCTGAGGAGGCCCAGGCTCTGGTCCGGGGAACCATCGGTGACTTTTCATCCACAGGAGCTCCGTGCGTTTGCTGATCCGGAAGGTACAGCATGCGCCGCAAAAGATGGGTCCCCAGCCCCAAGCGGAGGCCTCCTGGCAGTTCTTCATGTCCGACAAGCCCCTGCACCTCTCCGTCTCCCTCAGCAAAGAGGTGACTGTGGAACCAGCCTGGGGACAGCCTGCCAGGCCCTCTGCTGGGGGTATGCTGCAGGCAGTCTTGGGGGCAGCGATAGTTAAAGCACCAACATTTGGGGACGACTGGCTTTTTTCATAATTTGGAGCCAGTAAACGTGACCCTTAGGATAGGGCCAAACTGGCTTGCATTCCACTCACTGTGGGTCCCGACAACTTGGAGGTGGGGGGTTTCCCATACCCCCAGCCCAGGCTGTCTTTGCCCCCTGTCTGCCCCCAGGGGCCTCTTTACTAGTGTGTCATCAGTGGGTGTGGTGTTAACAAATTGTTTACTTCCCTGCAAACTTAAGTTTGGCAGTAACAGTGAGGGGGTGAGCATGTCATGTGTGAAAATCACGGCCGAAAAAGATGAAGAAACACTGGCCAAGGCTGTCTCTGGTCCCTCTGGTCGACAAGAGTCGTGCACACACATTGGCCAGCAGACTCTGTGTGTGTGTGTGTGTGTGTGTGTGCGCACGTGCAAGGAAATGAGCACCTGGGCTAGATCACACAGGGTCACTGCTGGGCAAGCTCTCCCTCTGGGCTCCCCCGCTGATTTTCCCTCATTTCACTTATTCTGCCCCCAATAACCTCATGATTCCACTCAAGACCCCCGGAGCTAAACCTCTGTGACTCTCAGGATTCGGGCGTTGGGGCCGGAGCCCCCATCATCCGCCTCAGCCTCCCACAGATGGGGTAGAACCTGCTCCAGACCCTTCTCCACAGGAAACATGATGCCATCACCTTGTCTTCCTTGAAAGTGTGGGCATTCAGCCACTTTTATTCCAGTTAAAGGACTGAGATGAATTTAACAAAATATGGCCACACTCTCTTCCCCTTTTCTGACTTATCTGCTGACTTCTTCAGATCTATTACCATGGGGAACCCATTCCTGTGACTGTGACCGTGACCAATAATACAGAGAAGACGGTGAAGAAGATTAAAGCGCTAGGTAGGACCTTCTGCTCGAACCTGGACAGCACAGTCTTCCCGGTTCCCATCTAGTCATATTTCCCAAGGGTCTCTCCTCTGGTCAGTAAGGCCCCCTGGGGCCTTGGAACTGCCCGTTTGTCTCTGTCGTCACACGGCAGGACCTTAGAGGAGGAAGGTGTCCTCTCCTGCAGCCTCGTGCCCAGCTTAGGGTTGTCTTCTACCCTGGGACAGCATCCCCGACAGGGCATCTTCCCGTCCTTCCTTGTCACGCCTTCCTTGAGGGGCCCCTGTGCCAGGTCTCGGGGGAGGTGGGGGAGGAGTTTTCTTTCTGCACAGTGTAGTGGGGAGCCCTGGCCTGGGAACCCTGGGCTCCCCTGTGGGCTCGAGCTGTGCACGTCCTCTTGGAATTTAGCGGGCAGCCACGGCAGGGTTCCCGGTCTACCTTCCCAGGTTGCGTGAGGTACTGATTGATCACATTGGACATGCTTTGTAAGTGGTAATCCCTACTGTCACTGCTATTGTTGAGTCACCATGATGTGATGGCCAAGCCTCCTGAATACTCAGGAGATGCGCCTCCCGCTTGCTGGTCCTACACACTTCCTCAGCTCAAAGGGCGTCAAAGTGCACGGGATGCTCCTAGAATTTGGTCTTATATGGGTGACGTAAAAAAGACACGATAAAATGACCTGGGAGGGAGACCTCTCTGTTCACTTCTCCCTCAGGCGCTCGATGACTGAGACAGAGTTAGACTCACAGTGTGTTAGGGTGACCAACCATCCTGGGTCAACCAGGACCAAGGACGCAGGACTTTCAGTGCTAAAATGGGGCCAGTCCCAGGCAGACCAGGATGGTTGGTCACCCTAAGTGCCATATACCACGTTCCTCTTTCCCTCTTATCCATCATAGAGAAGGCTCAGGAATTTGATGCGTACATACTAAAAAATTCTAGGTTTTTCTTGATGCTAATATACATGCTTACTTTATGGCTCTGTTTTTATGTTGGTTTAGTTCCTAGGCCTTTAAGTCTTTGTAGGACCTGGCGTTATTTGTTTAGCATGTTGTATGTAGTGTCAATACAGTATTCCACAAAGCAGCAGGATTGAGAAAGTATCATTTGATACTTAGATTTTAATTATTTCTCAAAGTTTTATGAATCCTAACATCGAAGCCCCAAATTTTTGAAAGAAGCTGTTGAATTTCTGAAGCAAGACGTTAAGAACTGTCTATAGGCCAAGCACTATGCTGAGTGCTTCACACAAACTGTTTTTCTGATTCTCAAATTTGATTTTAATGGAGATTAAAAATCATCTTTTTAATCATCACAACAACCATATAAGTTAGATGCAATTATCATTCTCATTTTGCTGATGGGGAAATTGAGGCTTAGAGGAGCTCAGTAATTACCCCACAGCAGACGGCTAAGCTGGGATGTGAACCCAAGTGGTCTGGCCCCAGAGCCCACCTTCCTATCCACCATGCTACACCCACAAATCAACCCTGTGCTGCCTCCAGGTGGCTTCTAGCTTGGACACCCGAAGGAGACGCTCATTAAATAAGATAGAGAAGGTTGGAAGGGAGTGTATTTGGGGAAAGAGAGCACATGGTGAGTTTTGGGACACTGGGAGATTGTGTGCCTTGGAAGGATACCCACGGATGTGCCCTGAGCTCAGCAGAGAGGAGGGGTCTCCCAGGAGGTGCAGTTTTAGGAGACCGGCTCATGGGTAGAGTTGACACAGAGCAGGTTATTGGTGAATGGAAGTGGCCTGAGGACAGAACAGAAATCTCAGCCTTAAAGCCGAGCCTGAGAGGTACACTCAAATGGCCATTAGGGAAGACCAACCATGTGCCCTGGAAGGCACCATGCAGGACTCCACACCGAGTCACCCTCCCCTGTCCCCCCTTTGCAGTGGAACAAGTGGCCAACGTGGTTCTCTACTCGAGTGATTATTACATCAAGCCGGTGGCCATGGATGAAACACAGTGAGTAGTGGGTTGGGTTTCTATTTCCCGGGCGGCTCCAGATTCTTTGTCAAGTTCCCATTTTGGTCATCGCTGAAGAAGGAAGTAGAACGGTCAGCTAGCTTCCCAGCTTTCCACTTCCTTCCCCTGTTCTCACTTCAAGGACTGCAAAGAAAGTTAGCATCTTGATCCTGTGCTCACTAACAAGAATTCCGAGAGCTGGGTCAAGCTAAGGAATGATGGAGAGGAGAGAAATAAAGGCTGAAACGTCACAGTGGGAATGTCTAGAACTTTCTATTGATCCTTGAATAAATGGGTAGGAATTTGATACTGTTTCTGCCCCCAGAGCAGAAAATCAAATGACCTGTCAGCCCAGTCAAGGGTTTCCTATCTTTTGATCTTCTCCACAACTTGAAAATCTGATACCAATGACAACTGGATTAGGATGATATATCAGTTCTCAGCCACTTGTTGTTAGTGACTTTTCTCCCTTCATTTGAATAAAAAACAAATGGGAGGATTTCCCAGGTGGTCCAGTGGCTAAGACTCCATGCTCCCATTGCAGGGGGCCCGGGTTTGATCCCTGGTCAGGGAACTAGATCCCACATGCTGCAACTAAAGATCCTGCGTGCCGCAACTAAGTCCCAGCGCAGCCAAATAAATTAAAAAAAAAAAAAAAAAGATATTAGAAACAAATGGGAATCCTGTGACGGCTTCTTCACGGTGGAGCGAGAGGTCTAACCAGTTTTGCTTTGTGGTAGGCACTCAGGTTCAGGAAGCACACAGGCTTCTGGGGGTTATGCCTTCCCCCAGAGAGGATTGCTTGGGAAGGTGTTTTTTCTAAGCATTGTCGTATGCAAAAAGTATTATCAGAGTTAGAGGAAGGGGGGTTCGAGGAGGGGGCGTGAGGAAAGACAGCTGATTCAGCAAGATAACATGGCATGATATTTAAAAGGCGACTTCAGGATAAACTGTTACTTAAAGCAGATCCTGACCTAAGTTTACTTATAGGTCTAGAGAGGAGAGAGGAAGGAAAGAACCATAACTCACTGACTGTCTCCTTGGGGCCAGGCCTAGGGTCTGTTCTACCTTTTAGGCTGTGTCCTTGCACATCCTTGTGTCCTGGGCGTCTTCCTGGCTTACCTTTTGGCACGTGCCCAACAATGATAGGAGAAACTGGTCTCCAGCTGAGTTTTCCCCTAATATACCGCATTACCTGGTCCTCTTTGCGGCTCTTGGATACATTTTGCATCAAAGACTCCCAGAAAACTGGGAACCATCCTCCGATACACTCAAAAGGGTGGGAGGCAGGGAGACTGAAAGTGGGGCTTCTGGGGCCCTGGTGGGCAGGCCTCCTGGGAACCAGGTCAGACCTGATCCCCAAGCTGCTGCCCACCATCCAATCCCAATCCCGAAGTCGCTGGGAAGTGGCCGGGCAGGACTTTGGCCCCAGGCCTTGGCATAGGCCTTCGGCAAGGGCTGCTGCAGGAAAGGCCATCGTCCAAGCCCCATCCCAGGGGCCCCTTCCTACTACAACTACCTTTCCAGTGTAATTTCTGCTTCTGTCACTCTGCTGCCCAAACTAAGCTCATTAAGAGAAGTTCTACCAGGGCCCAGATGCAGGGATGTGGGCCACCTCGGGCTCAAGCAGGGCTCTGTAAAGGGCATGCCCAGGAGCCTCCTGTGTGCACTTGGAGGCCAGAGAAGACACAGCTGCCTTCAACTCCCCAGGGAGATGGAGGAGCGGAGCCATTCCGAGGGTGGCAGTGGGACCCCCCCGTGTGTTACGGAGCAGGCTGGGGAAGGGGCCCAAGGCTGGCTCCTGGGCAGTGTTTTCAGGGCCCTGCCTTCTCCTGGCTGGGCATGAGGACAGAGGGTGTGCCAGGAGCACGGACACGGCTCGCCTGGGCTCTGGGGTCAGAGAGGGCAGGCGGCTGTTGGCACAGGCCAGGGGTCAGCACGTGGGTGAGTGGCAGAGCCAACTCTCCAGCCTCAGATTCGGTTCGGTGAGCCGGGATGCTGTCCGACGGGGGACACCGCGCTGCTCTGCCCCAGCTGCGCCCAGGCCCACAGAGCCGCCCGGTCCATACAGCTCACAGTGGGGGACCCGGCCCTTCCCGCACCCCTCCTCCCTGGGCACACGCTGATCCTCCCGACGGTGACGACTCCCAGCCTGGGCTTGCTGCTGGCACTGGCCACTTGGCCCTGCAGCCCACTGCGTGGCTCACGAGGTCTCAGGAGGAGACTGGGCGTGGTCCCTGATTCTTGGGCCAGTCTCACTTCACCCCACAACACATGCTAGAAATTCAGCAATCAGAACAGGCTGAGGGACTTGAGAAACGTTCTAACGTTGCTGCCAGCCTGTCTTGAGACGTCAGTAATGCTGCTCTTCTCACAAGGCAAAGGCACAGGCACCTGGACTGTCTTTCCCATGAGTCGCAGGGAACGTGGGTTCTAGAAAATGCTTGATGGCACGCAGGGTCTCATGGGGGCGATGGTGGCTTCAAGGCTGTAAGAGCAGTCAGCTAAATCTGCTCTCTGTGTTTCTTCCTGCAGGGAAAAAGTGCCACCAAACAGCACCCTGACCACGACGCTGACCCTGGTGCCCTTGCTGGCTAACAACCGCGAGAGAAGGGGCATCGCCCTGGACGGGAAAATCAAGCACGAAGACACGAACCTTGCCTCTAGCACCATGTGAGCCCCAAGACTCAGCGCTGGCGTGGCGCTGGTCTACGCCCCCTCCTCGTCCCAGCCCTGGGCTCACAGCGTGCACACGCAGCCTGGTGGCAAAGCACATGCTCAGGGCCCCAAGCAGGGACCCCACTCCCACCCCTGGTGTGGCACAGCGGTGACCGGTCTGGGCCTTGTGCTGAGCCCCAACCCCCCTGCTTGCTGTCTGGGCCACCCCGGGCAGGTAACTGGAGCCGTCTTGAGAAACTCAGTTTCCCCTGTCTGTAGAGTGTGGGGGCGGCAGCTCCTCAGAGAGAGGTCTTGAGGGTTACGTGAGACAGTGCGTGTAAAATGTGGTGCCTGGCACACAGTAAGGGCTCCAGAAATGTCAGCTGTTACCTTCACAAATATCATTAGCTAGTGTAGAGCCCTGAGCATAGGAACTGAGTGCCCCAGCTGGCTCCACGAGTGATGGAAATGTCGTTTATGCATTTCCATCAGGAAAGGTAAAGAACAGGAGGTCCTGAGGGCTACAGAGGTCAGTTCAATTTAAATGAAAATAAGCACTGATATGCTGACCCCGCTCAGAGAACCACGGCCGAACTGAGCCAGCAGATCCAGTAAGAACTAGAACGAAGCTTCTACGTCAAATAGCCCTGCCGTTCCTCACCATCCTCCGGGGCTCCCATTCCCAGCGGCGTGTCTGCTGCTGAGCCCTGAGGGTTTGGGGTAGGAGGTGCCAGCCAGGCTCGGGCCCTTTGCTGCCATCTCCCCCTCCACCCCTGTGTGATCCAAGGCCCCAGCGATCACCTCCAGGTGATGCCATAGGGAAGAGCTCTCGCGTTTGCCCTCCCTGACCCCGTAGCTCCGAGACGAACAGCGGGGTCAGCGAACATTGGGCAGAAAGCAGGATCTTGGGAGTCAAAGGATTTTCTGAGGATGATTTGCCAGTTGGTGTGTTAGATTCTAAAGCACATCTGTGATGCTCTGGGAGAGAGCCGAGCAGGGAGATTGATGCCCTAGATCCGCGAACTCGAGGGCAAAGGAATCACGACATCCACAGCGGCGCACTGCGTTTGTAAAGATCTTTTGTGGTTCACGGAGTATTTTATAAACATGCCAGTCTCTCCATGCTTTTGTGAGGAAGGTGAATTTATACTCATTTCACAGATAAGGAAATTGAGGTTCCACCAGAATGAGAGGTTCAGCCAAGGTCACCGGGTCAGTTAATGGCAGAGCAAAGCCCACCCCGAATCCCGAGCCCCCCTTTCACCCAGCGTCAGGGCTGCCTTCCAGCGCCCCAGACAGTGAGGACGCAGCAGAGCGTGGATGACGCAGTGGGGAGAGGTGGGATTGATTCATCCGGTCTTTGCTTCCCGCTTCTCCCCTCCCTGCATTCTTCTGTTTTTCTTTTCTGTTTGAGCAGCATAAAGGAGGGCATAGACAAGACCATCATGGGGATCCTGGTGTCTTACCAGATCAAGGTGCAGCTCACGGTGTCAGGGTGAGTGTCCAACTCCAGTGCTCTGCCTGCTCTATCTTGGCCCTCAGTAGCCTGAATGGTTTCATTCCTGAGTGACTGGGAGACAGAAAGCAAGGAAAGCCCACAAATTCTATCGATTACATAGCAGAGTTTTAGAGAGACTCTATTTGTCTAGTTTCACAATTCTATCTGATATAACATTACGGGGGAAAAGGTAGAAAAGCAGACTACGAAACACGGGCACTATTTTTTTTTTTTTTTTTTTTTTATAAATTTATTTATTTTATTTATTTATTTTTGGCTGCGTTGGGTCTTCGTTGTGGCACGTGGGCTTTTCGTTGCGGTGGCTTCTCTTGTTGCAGAGTATGGGCTCTAGGCGCGCCGGCTTCAGTAGTTGTGGCTCGAGGGCTCTAGAGCGCAAGCTCAGTAGTTGTGGCGCACGGGCTTAGTTGCTCCGCGGCATGTGGGATCTTCCCGGACTAGGGCTTGAACCTGTGTCCCCTGCATTGGCAGGTGGATTCTTAACCACTGCACCACCAGGGAAGTCCCAACACGGGCACTATTGGTACCACTTGGCAAAAATGGGGGTGCCTGTGCTCACGTGTGGAAGCTGATATAAAACAGGAGAATCAGTTGAGCATTTGACTGTACTTCGGAAAGGACTGGCGGCTGTGAAATGAACTCGCAGTGCATCCTGGTTCACCTGCCTCTCAGGAGGCATCCATCCATGACGGGAAGGCCCTGCCTTTCCTCCCCAACGAGCAATCACAGGACCGGGGAGTCTCCTTTTCATACAAGAGCACGACTGTCTCAGAGTTCTGAGGAAATGGTTTTCCATCTTTTTTGAAATCAATTTCTTTCCATTTAAAAATCTTATCAGAGGGAAAAACTCAACTTCTCATTTTCCTTTTCAAATTCCATTGCCAGAGGCTCTGGCCTTTTACCTTGATCAGCCTTCGGTAGTTCAGCCATCAAAGCAAATCCATGTGTATATTCCATAGCGCTCAGTAGGTGAAGAGTCCCCCAAATTTTGGTTGGGGCAACAAAGTAGAACGTGGGTTGATTCTGCAAATTTCGTTAACACAGTGTGTGTAGCTGTGTTTTTCAAAGTGTATAGTGTTTTCTTTCATCTTCTCTGAGAGGATCTAAAACAGGGTCAAGTGTAGCAGTCAAGGTAAGTGATTAGCAGGTAGTTCACAGTGACCTTTGTGGCCCAGAGAGAAATTCTGGACCGAGGTTTATTCTTGAACATTAGGGCTTGAACCTACGTAATTCCTCTTTTTAACTAACCCACTTGAGAAAGAGATGAAATCACAAGTAGAGAGGAGTAGCTGAGTTGGCTATTAGGGGTGCGAAGATCCTGAAAGCTGTGAGTGAGGAACATGACCGGGACGTGTCCAGCCTCTGAATAATGGCAAGTAAGGTTGTGTTACCACTGTGGAGAGTCACCACAGCCCTGTTTGCTTTTGTGTTTCCTAGCCTTCTGGGAGAGCTCACCTCCAGGTAAACCTCTTCATCTTCCTTCTCTGCTTGATTCCAAGATATCAAAGGGGACAAACCGGGGCTTCAAAACAGTGACAGTGAAGTCTGGTTTCCCGGCTGTCATGCTCAGAGGTCTTAGGAGATGATGTCCCTGACACCCTGCAGACCTTGGCTGATGGGTGTGAGGCTGGGGGAGTTCCTCTGAGAGCGTGGCTGGGCCTGCACCTGGGCGAGGACACACACTCAGAAAACTGGCACACTCCTTGCAGCTGCCTGTGTGTGTGTGGGGGGGGGAGGGGTAAAATATATATAACGTGAAGTTTACCATTTTACCCTTTTGAAAATGTACAGTTCAGTGGCATCAGGGACATTCACAGTGTTGTGCCACTGTCACCACTCTCTAGCTCCTGTACACTTTTCCCATCCCAAAAGGAAACCCCTTACCTATTGTGCCGTCTCTCCCATTCTCCCCTCTCCCTCATCCCTGGCAACCACTAATCTGCTTTCTAGCTCTGTAGATTTGCCTAATCTGGACATGTTATATGAATGGAATCAGGCAATATTTGTCCTTTTGTGGCTGGCTTCTTCCCTTGACATCATGTCTGCAAGGTCCATGTTGTAGCACGTGTCAGCACTTCATTCCTTCTTATGGCCGAGAAATACTCCATGGTATGGATGGACCACGTTTTGGTTGGTGGACATTTGGGTTGTTTCCACCTGTGGGCGATTGTGATTAGTGACAGCAGCCATTTAAATCATGCACAAAGAGGCAGCAGGTAAGACAAGTCTGAGGCAGGCACTGACCTTACATATTCCTTCACCGACTCTTATCACCTCCCCTCACATGGAGCCCAGGCTGTGCCTTCTCTCCTAGACCTCAGCCACATTTGGGTCCGCCAGGAGCGCCTTAGCAGCAGAAGTGCTTTGACCGAAGCAGTAACCCCAGGGTGGGAGGTGATGGGTCCTGGGTGAAGCAAGGAGTAACCCTTGTTTCCCCCACCCCTTTCCATTCTTCCTGTGCCTAGATTTCCCTTCCACCCCTTCCTGACTCCTTGCCTTCCTTTTTAAAAAATTAATTAATAAATTAATAAATTTATTTATTTATTTATTTATTTTCGGCTGCATTGGGTCTTCGTTGCGGAGCGCGGGCTTCTCACTGCGGTGGCTTCTCTTGTTGCAGAGCACCGGCTCTAGGCGTGTGGGCTTCAGTAGTTGTAGCACGCGGGCTCAGTAGTTGTGGCGCACGGGCTTAGTTGCTCTGTGGCATGTGGGTTCTTCCCTGACCAGGGCTCGAACCCTGCATTGGCAGGCGGATTCTTAACCAATGCACCACCAGGGAAGCCCCGTTGCCTTCCTTTTTTAATACAAATTCCAAGTCGCCTCAAAGCCCTTTAGCGTCTGGAATTGGGTGGACCCTGCTCATCCCTGTCCTGCTCTTTGCAGAGGGACCGTGTGCGGCCTTACAGAGATTTAACACGTAAAAAGCAGTTACGTTTTTGCAAAGGATATTTTTCAAAACTATCCTTATTCTCCAGGATTTCACCTCTTCTCTACCCATAATATCATGTCCCTGAAACTAATAACCAGGAGGATGGGGGACCTAAAAATCCTAGCCGCCTCAGCCTCTCGCAAGTGGAGTTTCTAGACCACATTCCAGGGAATACATTTAAAATTCCTTCTTGACCACTTCCTGATTTCTGGTTTGTTTTGTTTTGACTCTCACTGAGTCCTCTTTCAGCTGGGGCCCAGGGATCTTTCGCGAAGCTCTGCAACCCCAGCTCCCAGCTCTTTTGTGAATCTCTGCAACCCCAGCTCCCAGCTCTTTTGTGAATCTCTGCAACCCCGGCTCCCAGCTCTTGGCTGTGCATTTACAGTTGTGTGCATGTTCTCACCACTCTGCATCCTTTTTTTTTTCTAGTGAAGTGGCGACTGAGGTGCCATTCCGCCTCATGCACCCCCAGCCTGAGGACCCAGGTCAGTCACGCATTATCTTGGCTTTCTCTAATCCTTTCCCGTCACAGATTTATTACGTACTCACTGCTAGTCTTCCTTGACCGCATCTCTGAGCACAGGCAGGGCCAGGTGGCCGAGGTTCCAGGCCACCTTCAAGTGCCTGTGCCCCCCCCTCCCAGAAATGAGTGCTCGGCTGCTAGGTCATGGGCCAGGTGGCTTGTCCACTTCCGGTGAGTGTGTGGAGGACGTAGCATCCCTGCTTGGATGTGGGCTGTCTCGTTTGGTTTTATCAGGAATGATTTAAAAGCAGAAACTTTGCTGTGAACAGACGTGGATTCATTTTTTTTTTCTTTAATGTTTTTGTCCTTGTGATGAGAAGGCTTAGGATCTACTCTCTCTTTTTTAAAAAAAAATATTTATTTATTTATTTATTTATTTGGCTGCGCCTGGTCTTTGCTGCGGCGTGTGGGATCTTTTAGTTGCGGCATGCATGCGGGATCTAGTTCCCTGACCAGGTGATGGAACCCGGGCCACCTGCTTTGGGAGCGCGGAGTCTTAACCGCTGGACCACCAGGGAAGTCCCCAGACCTGGATTTAGATTTAAAGAAAATTTGAGTGAAAAGTAAATTTGACAAACTGAGGCTTTTGCATTTCATTTGGAAGCATTAATAGGAATTTAGAAGATGATGAGTATTTCTGACAATGGCAGTTATGATGAGAATACAGAAAATACTAGAAAAGAGGGTCAGGCTGGGTTCCTAATACCTTGGCTCCTTTGAATTGTAAATCTGTTGGCTCTTGTATGGATGTTAAAAGTAAATTAAGCAATGGTTGTGCAGCTCTGTGAGCAAACTAAAACCCATGGGCCTGTACATGTAAATAGGTAAATTGTATGATATGTGAATTAGATATTTTTTAAAAAAAATAAATTTATTTATTTATTTATATTTATTTTTGGCTGCATTGGGTCTTCTTGCTGCACACGGGCTTTCTCTAGTTGCAGCGAGCAGGGGCTGCTCTTCGTTGCGGTGCGCGGGCTTCTCATTGCGGTGGCTTCTCTTGTTGTGGAGCATGGGCTCCAGAAGTGCGGGCTTCAGTAGTTGTGGCTCGTGGGCTCTAGAGTGCAGGCTCAGTAGTTGTGGCGCACGGGCTTAGTTGCTCCGTGGCATGTGGGATCTTCCCCGACCAGGGCTCGAACCCGTGTCCCCTGCATTGACAGGCAGATTCTTAACCACTGCGCAGCAAGGGATAAATGAAGCAGCAAAAATAATGTAGGTGCAATCTCAGAAATTCTGAGGAAAAATTCTCCGCTGTGTGTTAAGGTGGCTTAGTTGGCAGGAAAGAAAAATGGACCTGTCTGGATGAGAACCCTCCTGAGTTATAGTAATTAAGAACATTTTAAGTAAAAGTGGTGTAAACAAGCAGGGTTTTTTTTCTTATTTTTTATAAAAAGCTTTTCTATGTTGATAATGAAATGGCATTTAAACATTAGAATGAGCCCCATATTCATTTTGGCTTTGTCTCAAAACTATTTTGTCTCAAAGTATCTCTTCCAAATATTTTAGATTCAAATAGTCAAAACTTTTGGAAGTTTGCCAAAAACTTCCCTTGGGGGAAAAATACAGTCTAACCATATTTTTTTTTATTCATTTATGCTTGTATCATTAAAATACTATTTTTTTTTTTTAAATATTTTTTTTTAAATTATTTATTTATTTATTTGTTTTTATTTATGGCTGTGTTGGGTCTTCGTTTCTGTGCGAGGGCTTTCTCTAGTTGCGGCAAGCGGGGGCCACTCTTCATCGCGGTGCGCGGGCCTCTCACTATCGCGGCCTCTCCCGTTGCGGAGCACAGGCTCCAGACACGCAGGCTCAGTAATTGTGGCGCACGGGCCCAGTTGCTCCGCGGCATGTGGGATCCTCCCAGACCAGGGCTCGAACCCGTGTCCCCTGCATTGGCAGGCGGATTCTCAACCACTGCGCCACCAGGGAAGCCCTAAAATACTATTTTTAACTATGTGAGACTGAGACACATTCTGGTCCCTTTCAAGGACATTCTAAAAGGCTATTTTAAAACTATGACCGGAGAAGATGTCATAGTTTGTGTCAGATCATTTTCTGGCCCCGTGAACAGACTTTATGACTTCACTTGGGGGAAGTGGAGTTATTCCTTTTCTGGGTATGACATTTTCATGTTCCAGTCATTATGGCCCTCACAGTGAACATATCATAACATCAAGGCTAAACCAATGATCTTTTATACCGTGAGATTTCAGGGAGAAAGGACAAATCACCCCATGGCCTCAAAGTTTTGATTTCCAGAGGTTTATGAGTCCCAAGTTTCATTCACAGATGCATGCTCACATCTTACCTGCCTGGTCCCCGGTGCCCCGAGTTGAGACGGGTAGATGCTAAGCAGAGAAAGCATAAGTTGGAGTTAAGAAGCCCTGCCAGGGCCAGGGGCCAAGTAATTTGTATGTAATAAGTTCTGGAGAAATGCTACCAGAACTTATTACATACAGGGTGGGGTGGGGGTCCAGGATGGTTCTTTTTTTTTTTTTTTTTTTTAAATTTTATTTCTTTATTTATTTTTGGCTGTGTTGGGTCTTCATTGCTGCATGCGGGCTTTCTCCAGTTGCTGTGAGCCAGGGCTACTCTTCGTGGTGGTGTGAGGGCTTCTCATTGCGGTGGCTTCTCTTGTTGCGGAGCACAGGCTCTAGGTGCACGGGCTCAGTAGTTGTGACTCGTGGGCTCTAGAGCGCAGGCTCGGTAGTGGCGCACGGGCTTAGCTGCTCCGCAGCATGTGGGATCTTCCCGGACCAGGGCTCGAACCCTTGTTCCCTGCATTGGCAGGTGGATTCTTAACCACTGCGCCACCAGGGAAGTCCCATCCAGGATGGTTCTCGCCCAGGGTCATTTTGATGAGTCAGCCTCTCTGTAGGTCCCCTGTGGTTAGCAGCCCACACAGACACTTCCCTCCTGGTACTGTCTTCCAGATGGGCACAAGAGATAAGGGCAGTGGCTCAGCCCCGCCACAAGCTCCCCCAAACCCTCTGGAGCTGTGCAGCCTCACTTAGCTCTTCCTGGCTCACCATGGTGGGTGGTGAGGCAATTACACTAGGACTTTACTAGGTGGGCAGCAGAAAGCTAAAAACAAGAACAAAAACAAGGGGCTTCCCTGGTGGCCCAGTGGTTAGGAATCCGCCTGCCAGTGCAGGGGACACGGGTTTGATCCCTGGTCCGGGAAGATCCCACATGCCGCGGAGCAACTAAGCCCATGCGCCACAAATACTGAGCCTGCACTCTAGAGCCCAGGCTCCGCAACAAGAGAAGCCACCGCAGTGAGAAGCCTGTGCCCCACGACGAAGAGTAGCCCCTGCTCACCGCAACTAGAGAAAGCCCGTGTGTAGCACCGAAGACCCAACGCTGCCAAATAAATAAATAAGAAAAAATAATTAAAAAAAACAAAAACAAAAAGCAGAAAACCTCACAAAGAATTAGCAATAACCCTGGGTCTGCAAAATATATGTGAAAATCTAACCCACTCCCTGCACCCGCTCCCCACCCCAAGATCAATGTGTAAGAGAGAAATCAAACTCCCTGAGGGGCCAGGGAGTGGTTCTCAAGCTTTAGTCACCCCCTCCCCCCAGCCGCTGGAGTACTGGTTCAATGTCAAGTCCCAGGACTCACCCCTAGAGAGCCGGACGTGGAAGTCGGGCCTGGAGTGTGGGTCGTAACAGCTCCTGGGACTCTGATCTGGACAGGGTCCAAAGGGCACATAGGGAGAAAGGCTTAGAAAGGAGAAGCACAACATCAGAGGGGCTGAGGCTAATCAGGGAAAGGGTCCTAGAGGCGAGGTTGTGGCTGATTCCGCCTGGGGAGGTGAAGGTTGTGGTGGCAACTTCTAGAGGAAGCGATGGTTAAAAATGCAGGGAGAAAGGCCCTCCGAGCGGGAAATGGCAGAGAAGCAGGAATTACACACAATTCTCATGAAATGAGTATATCTAGGCCTTTTATTCCTCCACCTATAAAGTGACCTAACAAAGGAAGAAAATTTCCAGTAGATGGGATTTATGCTAATAGATCTCTCTCTCCTTTCTTCCACGCTCACAGATAAGACCAAGAAAAGGTGAGCACTGCTTGGGGTTATCCCGTTCTGTGACCTCCTCCTCCACAGCCCTAATGTGACCTCTCACAGTTGTTTTTGTTTTTTCTTTTTTTGCAATGCAAGTGCCTGACTTAAGCTTTGATTGCCGAGGCATCTGCTTCAAAGGGGCTTCCCCTTCAGCAATGGCTATCTCAAATAAACACATTGCCAGCCACTGGACTAGATCAGAGCCCCTCTGGCTCTCCCTCTCCTTTGTTTTAGAGATTTTGGCGGATTTCGATAGCAGATCATTTGAGCCACTTGTTTTTTGTCTTTCTGCGCTTTAAATTCCCGCTCTTCTGTTTTAAATTCACCAATAAAGAGTGAGCCCTCGAAACCCTAGGCCCCCACCTCCAACCCCAGTAAAGGCAGAACCCCAGGCCTGTGCGGTGTGCTCTCCCTCTCTACCCACGACCTCGCTGTGTGGCCCCAGGTATATGCTGTGTAATTTCCAGGTCCTGTAAGTAATGAACCTTTATTTTCTAAAAGTTTCCGGATGGTTATTGCTGAAGGGCATCTTGCAGTCATAACAGGAACCACAAGGGCCAGTCCAACCACAACAGTGGTTACTGATAGGCTGAGACAAGCGCAAACCCCGTTTTGGGTCTTTCCATACACGCCCATACACGCCCCATGCTCTCAATACCTGCGCAGGGCCTGGCTTTCCTTTTGCTCCCTAGTACCGGGACATGCACACACGCATACACACATGCATACACGCGCACACATACACATACACACACACAGTTATTCCGGGCATGTATGTCTACTCTGTGGGTTCCTTCATTTTCTCTGATTTTTGTTTGTTAAAGAGATTTTACTTGCAAAACTATGAGGAGGACGGCATTGTCCCGTGTTCCATCACGTAGGAAAATCTTGATCGGTTCCTGTGTTGCCAAAGGGAGATCAAGGATCTTGTTTTCCTCAAGATCTCATTGAAAGCTTCAAAGAACATGCCATGATCAAAGTGTTCTTTGTTTTATTTTAGTTTTCAGGATGAAAATTTGGTTTTTGAGGAGTTTGCTCGCCAAAATCTGAAAGATGGAAGAGAACTTAAGGAAGAGAAGACAGACCAGGAGGCGGCTGTGGATGAGTGAAGAGGCGGCTCAGGATGGGGAAATGGGGTCGTTAGCAGCATGGTAGCAGCCCCCCACAGTTAGCCCTGTAGTTATGCTAAATACCAAAGTGCGGGTCTTCTTCACAGAAATAAAGTTTGTCTCTTCTGTCCTGGTTGTGAGTCAGGCTGACTTGTTGGGGGAGCCGAGTGATGTCAACAGCACACAAGCTGCAGCCTTGAGGGCCCCTGAGTCTGGGAAGGGGGGAGGGCAGCATCTAGAAAGGAGACCCATCAAGGCGAGAAGGCATCCTGAAATCAATGCACTCACCCGAAGGGGCCAGGTGTGTCCCGGGCTTTCTCCAGGACCCCTGGGGTAAGCTGCTTCCCTGGAAACTTGGAGGGGGAGCAGTGTGTCTAATGACCTGACCAATCCTAGCTCCAGGGCACACAAAGAGCCTCCCAAGAGAAACAGGGCAGTGGACAAATGTGGCTAAAAACACTCTTCAACTCTGAATTAACTTTTGGGTCCAAGTCCTGTTTGAGCTCCGGGCTGTTGGTTGTTTCCACTGAATGCAAACAACGAAATGCGAGTTGGCTGGTTTAAAGGGGGAAAAAAGGAATGCATTGGGAGGACCTCAGAGTGGCTCAGAGAACTGACTTGAAGGAAGAATCTCCAGCTGCCACACCTGGGCTGGGTGGAAATCAGAGAAGGCCCGGGGTCCCAGCCCAGGGGCTCAGGGTCCTGCCCTCTGGGGTGGCCATTCACCTGCTGGTAGCTCAGAACCAAATGCTCCTGGTCTCCGAGCCTCTGGTTCCAGCGTGCCGTTTCTGGGCAGGAGAATCTGGCCCAGCTTCGGTCAGGGGATCAGTGCCCTGGGGCCAACGATGGCAGAGCCCAGCCCTGGGAATGGGTTGTCCCAGAAGAGGGGGTTCACTGTGAGTCAGACAGGCTTCTTGTTTAGACTGTCTCCATTGAGATTGGGCATAGAAGGGGTGGGGGAAAGGATGCTCGCGTCCGGGAGGAAAGTGGAGCTGAAGAAGGAGGAGACGTAACGGAGGTGATGCCAGGGCCCTGTCCTTTGCAGAATCCCCTTCTTGGCCCGTGGTAGCCTGGCCTTGGGGCCTGCTAATGATGGCAGAGAGGCTGAATGGCTCTCTTGGTGGCCACGGAGGGGCTTGGGGGATGTGTAGGCTCTGGTCCATGTCTCAAGGGAACAGGATGAAAGGAGGTTGGAGAGTTCTGCACAGTTTAACCCGCTCCCAGGAGGTACGAGGGTGAATGGGAGGGGGCATGTGTGGGCTGGACACTCGGGGTCAGGTCTCCAGGACCAAGAGCAGTGGCAGAGGGCCAGACACAGTGTGGGTTCCATGCATATGAAGGCTCCCACATCTGGGTTTGTTCAGCAGGATTCCAGGCTGGTTTGTGTCCTGGGGACTGGGCTTTAGACCGGAGGCTCCACTTGGGAACCTTGGACAGGATCCCATACACACAAAGCAAGGTTTGAACTTGAGTGGTGAATATGAGGCACTCTGATATTGACAGGGATGAGGATTCATTTCTGGAGGAGGAATAATAATAATAACAACACAGGCATGGGACTTCCCTGGCTGTCCGGTGGTTAAGACTCTGCACTTCCACTGCAGGGGGCACGGGTTCGATCCCTGGTCAGGGAACTGAGATCCCGCATGCTGCGTGATGCGGCCAAAAAAAAAATTAAGAAAAAAATACAGGCAGAAAGCTGTGGGTTTGCAGGGTCAGACACGATTTCCCCATCGGCAGGCTTCCATTCCAGCCACACCCCTCTCTCAGGATACTCAGGGAGGCGGCATGCTCCTCTGGGAATCTGAGCCCTTCTGCTGCCCTCCTACCCCACAAGCCCACAGGTTGGCTGTGGTTGGCTCCCGCCCGAGATGCCGGGCAAGCCAGGGACTTGGGAGGCTGCCTGGCAGGGCCTGGTGAGAGGATCAGCCAGTTGGTTCCTGCATTGCTTGACCCCAGGATATCCTAGGTCAGGGTGGGCAGTAATAGGTCGGACCTTTGTGTGGGTGTGAGAGCCAGAGAGAAGAGCTGGAAGGCCAGTCCCTGGAGAACAGAGGTCAGAACAGCCCTGGCCCTCCAGGTTATTCTGGTACCAAAACGCCTGACTTTCGCGTGCTGGCTAGTTTACGACCTGCAGCTGGCCGCCCCTACAAGGGCGAGCGGGTGGGAGCAGGAAGTGAGCAGCCGCTGCCCCGAACGGGATGTGGAACCTCTCCTTGGCTGGGCCTGCGCACTAGAGGCGCTGTGTCTGCTCTGGCGTCGGAAGGTAGGATGTCCCGTGTGCAGGTTGGATGTGCAGCCCAGGGTTTTCTAGGTAGGTGCAGTGGGAGAAACGGGGTGCAAAGGAGCTGAGGGTGCTGCATGGAGAAAGCGGCAGCTGAGAACTTGGGGCAAAGTTCTGCAACCTGCAACCAAAGGAGAAGTAGGGGTCCCTGCTATTTACTGGGCACCTGCCTTGTGCTAGGCACTTCACCTGTTACATCTAATCATTCCAACCATGCTTCCCATTTGTTAGATGAGGAAACTGCAGTTCAGAGAGGTTATGTACCTTACCCAAGGTCACACAGCTAGTGAGAGTTGGAGTCAAGATTTAAACTCTCGTTTCCCTGAGTCTATAACAACCAGAACTTTGCTCACCATTTTTATTTTTTTTTTGGCTACACCGTGTGGCATGCAGGATCTTGGTTCCCTGACCAGGGATTGAACCCGTGCCCCCCTGCAGTGGAAGCTCGGAGTCCTAACCACTGGACCGCCAGGGAATTCCCTTTGCTCACCTTTTGATTCTGAATGTGTATATGAGAGTTTGGGGGGGGGAGGGTCGGAGCATTTATTATTCAACAATGGCTGCCCTTAAGTTTTTCTTTAAGTTGAAAATATTATTGAGATAATTATATAGATTCACATGTAGTTGTAATCCACCCATCTTTTTCAGATTCCCCCCTTTTTACTTGTATTCGTGTGTGTGTATTTAGTTCTCTACAATTTTATCACGTGTAGATAACTTCTTTTTAGAGTGTCTGTTTTCCTATTCCTTTAACATTTTTCACTGCTTGCCTCCCAGTCTAATATCACAACCCTAAGGGTTTAGTTTACTTATGCTTGGGGGGTGGGCAGGGAGGGGGCGGCAGCTGGGTGCACTTGGAAATGTATGGGGGTGATATTTGGTTGACACAGGTCCTGGGGGCCAGGGGAACTACGTGTCACACACAGTAAAGCAAATGTCCTGCTCCAGATGTCAATCATAACCGCAGTTCAGGGTAAAATAAGATAATTCCCATGTTTTCAAGTGCATCCTTTATCTATTCTAACGTGAAGCGGTTCTTTTTGACAGGAGGTGCACTTCTACATTGACAGGTCGAGAAGAAAGATTAGGTTGGATGTGAAGTGTGTTATTACTGCCACCTTGATATGCCCTTAAGGTTGGGTAAACTCGGGGAGCAGCATATTGTTAGAGATGATTCACAGCGTGACTCATTGCATAAGGAGGTACGGGCGAATGTGCTCTTACAGGCGTGCCACCTTGGGGGAGGTCTCCAAGGCAACAGCACTCTGCAGCCACCAGAGAACACAAAGCCTTCTTTGCTCATCAGAGAAAATATGGCAGTTATGTTCCTCTGATTTAAGAACATAATATAGTTCTTACTAAGCCTAATACTCTTTTTAAAAATATACTTTTTATTTTCACATAGTTTCAGATTTACAGAAAAGTTGCAAAGAAAGTACAGTGAGTTCTCCCATACCCAGTTTCCTCTAAATTATTAACACCTTACATTAGGATGGTGCATTTGCCACACTGAATGAATCAATATTTACATATTATTATTAAACTAAAGCCCATTCTTTATTCAGATTTCCTTAGTTTTTACCTAATGTCCTTTTTCTGTTCCAAGATCCCACATGACATTTAGTCATCACATTTCCTTAGGCTCCTCTTGGCTGTGACAATTTCTAGTACTTTTTCATAATTGCAAATAGACTCCTATTCAGCCACAGTCTCTACCTCCCAACGCTCCCTTGCGTTCACGTTCATGCCCTTGGCTTTTCGCCTCTAAAGTGATGGATCCTGGAACCCTGGTATCCCCTGAGCATCTAACGGGTATAGGCAACAGCACACCGAGACATCTCAAGCTCAGTTTGCTCCAAACCAAGTTCATCTTCTCCTCTAGGCCTACTGTGCTCAGTGGGGCGTTCTTCCCTGGAAAGCCCCGTATCTGGGAGGCATTCCGACTTGCCCTGCTCCCTAATCTCCTGACTAGGAGCAGCTGGTCCCTCTTCTTCCCTCTACTATGTCTTCTGTCTGTCACCTCCTCTCTCCACCTCCACAACTACCTCCTCGGTTCTGGCCCAAATCAGCATTGCCTGGATTGGTAAGTCACTTTATTTTTTAAAAAAATATTTATTTATTTATTTATTTTGGCTGCACCAGGTCTTAGTTGCGGCACACGGGGATCTTTAGTTGTGGCATGCAGACTCTTAGTTGAGGCATGAGAACTCTTGCGGCATGCATGCGGGATCTAGTTCCCCGATCAGGGATAGAACCCTCCTCTGCTTTTCAAAAACCCTTCAGTGGCTCTGGTGCCCAGAGGATAACGTCCTTGCTCCTGAGCCAGACAGAGGCTGCTTTGGGTCCTGGTGCAGCTCACCTTCCAGACTCCCCACAGCCTGACCAGTGGCTCACCAGCAAATCCAAATCCCTTGTCATCCTCCCAACTTGCCTAGTAGTCTCCTGCCTTTTTGTGTTTTCCTGGAAAATTCCCTCCATTCCCTCGCCTTTCAGTTCAAATCTCCAAACCAGGCTGGGGTCACCCGTCCTCTGCAGAGGCTCCCCTGACACCTCCGGCAGAGTTATCACTCTTTCTCCTGTTGTACCGTCCCTCCCCCTACAACACCCTTAGATTTTTGCACTTATGTATCACACTACACTGTAATTAATTGATACAAAAATCACCAACCTCCGTGGAGATGCAGGACACCCTCCCCTCTGTGCCCTTATTAGTCAGCTCCTTGCTGTCATAACAAAGTACCACAGACCTGGGGGCCTAAACAACAGAAATGTATTTTCTCACAATTCTGGAGACCAGAAGTCTGAGATCAAGGGTTCGGCAGGGTCAGATTCTTCTGAGGCCTCTATCCTTTTCTTGCAGATGACTTCTCTGTGTGTCTTCGCATGGTCTTCCCTTGGAGCCTGTCTGCGTCCAAATGTCTTCTTATTGATGTAAGGACACCAGTTGTATTGGATTAGGGCCCATCCTAATGGCCTCATTTTAACTTGATCACCTCCTTAAAATTACCTCATTTTAACTTGATTACCTACCTATCTCCAAATACGGCCACATTCTGAGGTACTAGAGGATTAGGACTTCAGCGTATGAATGTTGGGAGGGGGGACACAAGTCAGCCCATAACGAGACCCTTCTCTCCTCTTTCTTCCTATGAGCTCCTTCGAGCCTCGGCTTCCTGGGAGGCCTAGCCCTGAAGGGTCAAGGACTTGGGAATCACATAGTCCCAGTTCAAATTCCGCCTCTCATGCATTCCTTGGGAGACGTATCTGAACCTCAGGTCTTCATCTCTAGAATGAGACCATCAAGCTTGCTCTGGGGGACATGTGTGTGGACTAGAATCGCTGGTCAAGTGTCTGGTGTGTGGCCGGTGGGCCGTATACGGGAGCCATCACTGTCCTCCCGCGTTGTGGAACTTTCTGTGACGATAGAAATGTTCTGTATTTGTGCTGTCCCCTGTGGTAGCTGCTAAACCACATGCAGCTGAAATGTGGCTAGTGTGACCGAGGAACTGAAAATTTAATTTTAATTAATTGAAATTGAAATTGAAGTAGCCACACGTGGCTAGTGGCTACAGCACTGGGCAGCACAGCTGGGTTCACCAGGGGTCCCCAGCGTGTCCCAGAGTGTTCCTGCATTAGGCCCTGACATGCTCTGTCCTGGCGGTGAATCCATTCCCCTGGCCATGTCCCCACGCCAGATGCTCCTCTGTGGCCCCCGGGGGGGGGGGGGTCTCACTTATTTTGCCTCTGGAAAGCATTGCCCAGTGCAGTGGGGGCCAGGGCGTGCTGACCCGCAGGCAGGACAGGAGCCACTGTGTCTCTAGGAGCAGCCCTTTGAAAGGGCAAGGGGAAAATTGTGCAGCCCCTGAGTACCTCAGAATGCGGCTGTATTTGGAGATAGGGTCTTTAAAGAGGATTTGCCCTTCTCAGGTGGCGCCAAACCCTTCTCCACCTGGATGTCCCATAGGGCAGCAAAAACTCAGCTGATCTCACCTCCAACTTCACTCCCACTTCTCCAGCTGTCTTAGCTGGCAAGGAGGGGCTTATCTCAAATTGCCTCTGCCTCTCCTCCAGCTACCCTCCTAAGTCCACTTCTCTGTCTCCCCAGCCCCTCCCAGTAATCCAGGGCAGCCACCTGCTCTGATTGCTTCAAAGCCTGGATCACAGGCCTCAGTGACTTAGCCCCGCCCAGGGTTAAGATGGCTCAGGGGCTTCCTGTTGCCTTCAGGACTCAGCCTAAAAGACCAACCCCCTTATCAGGTTTACAAAGGCCCAGTCTGACCTGCCCGCCCACACGCTCATCTCTTCAAGTATTTTCCTTCCTTCAGGCTACAGTTTCCCTTTTTTCCAGAGATGTGTTCTTTCTTGCCTCCAGGTCTTTGCACAATCTCATCTCTTGCCCTGGAACAGGGGTCCCCGGTTAGGGATAACTCCTCACATTTTCCGTCTCACTTTATCTTTTTCTCCAGGAAGCCTTCTCGGATGGAACTGTGTATCCCTGTTCCGGCATCCCAGAGGCCTGTCCAAGTACTTTCTCTCCTGCATTCATGCATGCATTCACCCACTCCGAGAACTGTCTGTCGTGCAACTAACTACTAAATGCCAGACGCTTCTTCAGATGCTGGAGACACGATGCAGGGCAAGAAAGACAGTCCTGGGCCGCCTGGAGGTCACTTACATTCTTGAAGGGGAACATTAAAGATGAAAAAGAGTGAACACAGAAATAAAAAAAAAAAACACACAAATTGTGTCCCAGGAAGAAAAGAAACAGACGCTAAAACCTGTGGTTCTGACACCACCGGTGGGGGCGAAGAGACACCCGGCAGGGGCGCCACCTCCGGCTGCGCGCGTGGCCGGCAGGGGGCGCGGAGGGGCGGAGCTGGAGACCGCGGTCCCGGCCCCGCCCCTCAAGGCCCCGCCCCCCGGCCCGGCTCGGCCCCGGCCCCGGCCCCGCCCCCGCCCGCTGTGCGCGCGCTGGCCCGGCAGCATGGCGGCGGCGGCGGGTGTCCCCCCGCCGGGTCCGCCGCAGCCGCCTCCGCCGCCGCCGCCTGAGGAGTCGTCCGACAGCGAGCCCGAGGCGGAGCCCGGCTCCCCGCAGAAGCTCATCCGCAAGGTGTCCACGTCGGGCCAGATCCGCCAGAAGGTGAGCCCGCGGCGGCGGCCCGGGCGCGCGCCCCTCACGCCGCGGCAGCCCCGTGAGGCCCGCAGTTCGGCCCGAGCAGCCGCCCAGGCCCGGCCCGGCCCGGCCTAGGGTCCCGCCGGGCGCCGCTGCCCGGACGGAGCGCGCTCCGTGGGGTAACGGACCAGGCGCCCGGGGCTGAGCGCGTCCCCCGGCGGGGCGGCGGCGGGGACCCCGGGCCGGGGAGCAGGTGGGCGCCGCGCGGGGCCGGGCGGGCGGGGCGCTTGGCGGGGCGGGCCGCGAGGAAGCCCCGCGCCGCGAGGACCGGGAGGGACAGGCCTGCAGGCTGGGGGGCGAGCGCACCAGAAATGGGGACTCCTGGCTGCGTCCGGCCGGCGAGCGCTCCCCGACTCGGGTTCTGCACATTTCTGAGGACGGATCGGGCTCTTTCCCGCTGGGTGCTCTGCACTCACCTGTGGCCCCTGAGAAATCCGATTGGACCCAGGTGTGGGGCTCTTCCCTTCCCTCCCCTCGCGTGTATTTTCGTGCGGGAAAGGGCAGGGATGCGCGTCCCGTGACCGTCTCTCTCTCCCTCCTCGGGAAAGCGGGGAGAGGGGGCTGTCCCTGGCTGCGCACCCGCTTGGCATCTCACTCTCGGTGGAGAACTCCAGACGCGAAGTATTAGCTGCAGAAAGACGCATTTCCTTTCTGCAGGAGTAAAGTTGCACCCTTTGTTTTCCCATTGCGGTTTCTGTTGCAAACTGCTTTTGGGTTTTGCTGCAGGTGAGCCCTCTGTGTTAGCACACGGCTTCCTCAGGCAGGTGGTTGGACAGGTGGCTGAGGGCAGACTGGGTCTGTGGACAGCCTGGGCAGATCCAGCTGGCACAGACTATCTCATCCCGCTGCAGTGCGCTTTTCCTCCAGGGCCAGTGAGTTCAGCTGGTACTTTTACCGTGGGAGCCATTTCTTGCTTAATCTTATGTCAGCCTCTGATACCTGGGGTGGGGTAATCTTTTGTCCTAATGTTACAAACATTTTTATTGTGAAGTGCTCCAGTTATTCAGCACATAGGTATTGAACACCTCCTTTGTTCCAGGTATAACAGTAATAGTAATAATTATAACGCTAGTAATTCTCCAATGCTTACTATGTGCCAGGCACTTTTCTTGGGCTAACTTTACAGCACTTTACATGGGTTAACTCATTAGCATTGGTGATAACGCACTGTGTTGGGTGTTGTCTGTCATTCCCTTCTTATGGAATTGGAGGTGGAGAGGGTAAGTGTCTTGCCCGGGGTGTCACTGGTAGTAACTTGGATCTGGATCTGAACTATGGTCAGGATCCCAAGATGGAAGGCAGTTTCTCCATTTCGGGGTTCCCAGCCTGTAGGAGGAGATGGACACCCGTGCATGTGGCAGTATGATGTAGTAAGTGCTGTGGAAGCTTAGAGGAGTGAGAATCCAGCTACCCTGGGAGGCAGGATCTTGCGGGAAAGAGTTTGTCAGGCTAAGTAAGGAAAGAAGGACTTTCCACCTAGTTGAATGTTGTATCTGCAGATTTAGGCACACCTGGGAATGGTCAGAGGGTGAGTGGGTCAGATTGAGAGGAATGAGGAAGAGACTGGAAAAGTAGATCAGGCTGGATTTTGAAAGGATAGCCCTGGAGTTGGGTTTGTGGCCTTGGGCAAGAGGGAGCCACTAAGGATTATTCAGAGCATGAGAGTGATGGGTCAGAGGTGCTTCTAGAAAGATCTCCAAGTAGCCCTAAATGGTACTGATAGGAGTTGTTCTCACCTGTTGCTTGGTCCTCAAGCATGGTGTGTGCCCAGTATAGGTTGGATCATGTGATTTACAACTGTTATTAAGATTTGATCTCTCAGAGATTCCAGTGTTTGTCCAGAATTCTGTTCTTAAGGAGGCTTTTTTTTCCCTCTTAAAACAATAGCTGTTATACCAGCTGTTCTGGCTGAGGAGGAGGGATGGGTAGAGTGTTAAAAATACACCCTGAGGACTTGAGTTTCTGAGTACAGTCACATCTGCTGTACAAATAGCTTAAGGTTGAGTTTTCTTTTGTGTTGTTAGAGATTGATGGAATGTGAGGTTTACTGTGTGTGTGGTAGCTCCCAACCTCCCTTCCCTACTCCCCCTTTTAAAGCAGATAAGCCATTCAGAAAATTCCTCTGGTATATGTGGTGCACAGGGGAAATATCCAGAATGGTATGGGGTATCATTCTGAGTCCAAAAAGGAACGACCCACTTTAAGTATTTAAAACAGAGAGTGTTCAATGGGGAGTGGTCACGCAGGTGCTGAAGAATTGAGAATGCAAACAGTGGGCAGTGAGGCAACTCTGTGATGAGGCAGCAAACAGGAAACCACTGCCACCCCGAAGCTGGAGGACAAGCCGGGAGGCAGCATATCAGGAACAGCTACCACTCGCCAGAGGCTGGAACCACCATGGGTCATCTGGCGGGGGCTGGAGGCTTGGAAGGACACAGCTGCTCATGGAGACTCACCCCATGCCCCCTCCTGCTTGGGAAACCCAGCCTGCAGGGATCAGCCCATCTGCAATTTGGAGTAGAGCGGAAGAGTGAGGAATGGCACTGAGGACAAGCTGGCCCAGGACCGGAGCTGTATGTGTGTCAAGTTTGTGAAACGTTAGTCCAGTGCGAGCTAGAGCTGTCTTAATGGAAAAAGAAAAGGAAGTGTCTTATGACAGTGCTTCTCACATTTTCATGTGCAGACACGTCCCCTTGGGATCTTGTTAAAATGCAGATTCTGGTTGAGTAGGTCTGGAGTGGGGCTAGAGGTTCTGCATTTATCACCTCCCAGGAGATGCTGCTGGTCATGGACCAGACGTTGAGAAACAAGACCATAACGACGTGTATAAAGAGAAGCCTTACCAAGCGCCAAAAGAAATCTTTATTCGTGAGGTTCTTTTAAAACTTTTCCCCAAGTCTTTGATGGGGAAAGTCTTTGAAAATTTGATGTGTATAGATTTGAGATGGTCATTTATTAGTTTAGCATTTCATGTATGTCTGATATTTTCATATGTTCCAACTGTCCCCAGCAAACACATTACTTCTTTTCATTTCCTTACCATAGTACACAGTAGTGATTTTATAGGACCACATACCTAGTGTGGAAAAAAGAAAATGGAACTAATACACTGGTAAATTAGTTTATGAACACATTATAAGGTATTTTGAAATCTGAGTAGAGAACAGTGTGATTCTGTGAAGCCTTATCAGTTAAGATGGAGCTTAATTTATTTAAAAGTTTTTAAAAAGTTAACATTTTTGGCTTTGGGCATTAAAGTGCTTATATTCTTAATTTCAAAGTTAAACAAAGTATTTTTTCCATTGTGAAATGAAGACTAGTAGAAAGTAAGTAAAATGTTCAAGTTATAAATTACTTAAAAAACAGCTTTACTAAGACAAAATTCACATACCATACAGCTCACTCATTTAAAGTATACAGTTCAGTGGTTTTTAGTATATTCACGGTTGTGTAATCATCACCACAGTCAGTTTTAGAATATTTTCATCACCCCAAAAAGAAACCCATGGGACTTCCCTGGTGGCGCAGTAGTTAAGAATCCTCCTGCCAATACAGGGGACACGGGTTCGATCCCTGGTCCAGGAAGATCCCACGTGCCACGGAGCAACTAAGCCTGTGTGCCACAACTACTGAGCCTGTGCTCTAGAGCCCTCGAGCCACAACTACTGAGCCCGCATGCCACAACTACTGAAGCCCGTGCGCCTAGAGCCCGTGCTCCGAAACAAGAGAAGCCACTGCAATGAGAAGCCTGCTCGCCACAACTAGAGAAAGCCCGCGTGCAGCAACGAAGACCCAACGCAACGGAAAAAAAAAAAAAAAAAGGAAACCCATAACCATTAGCATTTACTCCCCGTTTCCTCCCAACTCTCTCAACCCTAGGCAACTGCTAGTCTGCTTTCTATTTTGTGGATTTGCTGATTCTGGACATCTCATATAAATATAATATGCAGTATGTACCCTTTGTGTCTGGTTTCTTTCACTTAGTAAAACGTGTTCAAAATTCATCCACGCTGTAGCCTGTGCCAGTACTTCTTTTCGTTTTACTGCTGAGTAATATACCATTGTATGGATGTACTACGTTTTATTTACATTCATCTGTTGATGGGCATTTGGGTTATTTTCACTTTTTGGCTATTCTGGATAATGCTGCTATGAACATTCATGTACATATTTCTGTGTGTACATATGTTTCATTTCTGGTGGATATATACCTAGGAGTAGATTTGCTGGGTCACATGGTAACTCTATGCTTAGTCTTTGAGAAACTGCCAGACTGTTTTCCAAAGTGACTGCACTATTTTACATTTCCACTAGTAAGGTATGAGGGTTCCAGTTTCTCCATGTCCTCAGTTGTTTTATCTTTTTGATTATAGCTATCCTAATGGGTGTGAAGTGGTAAAAAAGGTTTTTTTTTTTTTTTCCTTAAATATTTATTTATTTATTTTTTGGCTGTGTCGGGTCTTAGTTGCAGCACGTGGGGTCTTTCGTTGTGGCACGTGGGCCTCTCTCTAGTTGTGGCTCGCGGGCTTAGTTGCCCCGAGGCATGTGGGATCTTAGTTCCCTGACCAGGGATTGAAGTGGCATCCCTTGCATTGCAAGATAGATTCTTAACCACTGGACCACCAGAGAAGTCCCTAAAAGGTTTTTTTTAAAGCTAGTATGTAGCAGTATTTAAGAGTCTAAACTTTGGTGTCACGAACAAGTCTCCAAACCTCTCAAGACTTGGTTTCCTTATCTGTAAATAGGGAAAATACTAGTTCTTGGGTAACGAGTGGTGACAGTAAATGTTAGGTGTGTGTTCCTGAGCCTCAGTTTCTATCTCTGCAAAATAGAAGTGATAATAATAGTTCTCAGATCTGTAAAATAAAAATGATGACGGTGACTCATAGAATCAAGTGAAGTAGTCTTTGTGCAGCGCTCATTTAGCGTTGAGCCTGGCATATTATGAGCATTCAATAAATGGTTGCTTTTATGATTATTTCTGTCTTTCTGATTGTTCACTTTTTATATCTTGACTAGTAGCCATCCCCCTGAACCCCTCCGCCCCCAGCTCAAGCTGATCTGGGTGAGTCTCCATCTCTAGCAGCCAGAATAGCAAATAAAAACAAATCTGGCAGACAGTTAACAGTGAGTATCTTTTTAAAAAATTGTTAATTTATTGAATACTAGTGGGAATAGCATGGGCTAGGTGTTATTTTCTTTATTTCACAGATTCAGTTTAACTCAGCAAATAGTGGAGACCTTAAAATTGTTCAGTGTGCTGGCACTTGGGGGGGCCTTCCTGAGCAACAAAGAACACCCCTAGAGCTAGTAGTCTGAAGAAGGCATTAATAGAATAACCACATAGGTATTGTAGGGTTGTTTTGGTGATGAAAGGACTCTAAATCTAATGTCTGGTGTCTTTGTAAAAGCAAGAGGAGGAAGATTTGGACACAAAGGAACACACAGAGAAAAAAGCCATGTGAAAACAGAGCCAGCAATTTAGATCTGTGCTGTCACAAACCAAGGACCAGGTGGGGCCACTAGAAGAGGTAATAGATAGAATCTCCCCTGGATCCTTTAGAGGGAGTGTGGCCCTGCTGACACCTTGATTTTGGACTTCTAGCTTCCTGGACTTTGGGACAACAAATTTCTGTTGTTTAAGCCTCCCAGTCTGTGGCCTTGGTTATAGGGCAGCCACAGGAAATTAACGTAGGGCATGTACTGACTCTGAAGGGGACGCCAAGGGGCTGAGCTCTGTGAAGCAGTCAGAAATGCCTGTGGGACCTGAGGTATTGGGATCTGCCAAAGGGCAGCAATCCTGGGTGAGCTCCCTCAATTTGGTTTAGGATCCCAAAAAGCCACTTCCAAGGAATGAGGAGGATTAGAAGTAGGACTTCCAAAGGCCTGCAGTCATGCTTCATAGCATGTCAGGTCTCTGAAATTAAGGTAATCCCAGAGTGCTGTTGTTTTTAGGTGCTTAACAGAAGCAACTTCAGTCCTCTGTAGAGGGAGATGACATCATCCAGTCGTCCAGTTATTTTCACAAGCCATGTTGTAAATTCACTGTTTGGTGTTCAATGAAGAACAGACACACGGGGAGGCAAGGCCACGTGAATTAAAACCAATGGAAACAGCAGACTATAAAGACAGATTAACAGGGGCTCTAGACATCAGACACAGATTTTGAAACAACTATGCTTACTATGTTTAAGGAGATAAAAGACCAGACTGAGAATTCTGGCAGAGAACTAGAAACTAAAAAAGAACCAAATGAAAATTCTAAAACTGGAAAATGTAATAATCAAAGTTAAGTTCTCAAAGGAAGGGTAGAATAGACACGGCTGAAGAAAGAATTCAGTGGCCCAGAAGATAGCTCAAAAGAAAATTACCCATAAGGAAGCCTGGAGACATAAAAAAATGGAGAAATTAGCAGATAAGGCAGGAGTCAGAGATAACAGTGAAAAGATCTTTTATGAGAAAATTGGGCAGAAACAACATTTGTAAAGATAATGCCTGAGAACTTCCCACAACTATAAAAAGGCACCACCCACAGATTCAGTAGCCATGTGAACACAAAGAAAGCCTCACCTACCACTTCATAATAAAACTGCTGAAAACCACAGATGAAGAGGAGACTTGAAAGCAACTGGAGACAGATTACCCTCAAAAGAGCAACAGTGAGATTGACAGCTGTGTTCTTAACAGAAGCCATGGAAGCAGAAGTCAGTCGAAGTTTAAGTGCTGGAAGAAACTGCTAACCCTAATTCTTTACTCAGCCAAAAGATCCTTCAGAAATAAAGCTGAAATAAAGATGTTTTCAAATAAACAAAATCAATTTTTTGTGTGCAGACCCATAATGAAGGAAACATCAACGGGTGTTTTTGTTTGTGTCCTGGCTATTGTAAATAGAGCTGCAGTGAACATTGTGGTACATGACTCTTTTTGAATTATGGTTTTCTCAGGGTATATGCCCAGTAGTGGGATTGCTGGGTCATTTGGTAGTTCTATTTTTAGTTTTTTAAGGAACTTCCATACTGTTCTCCATAGTGGCTGTATCAATTTGCATTCCCACCAACAGTGCAAGAGGGTTCCCTTTTCTCCACACCCTCTCCAGCATTTACTGTTTGTAGATTTTTTCATGATGGCCATTCTGGCTGGTGTGAGGTGGTACCTCATTGTAGTTTTGACTTGCATTTCTCTAATGATTAGTGATGTTGAGCATCCTTTCATGTGTTTGTTGGCAATCTGTATATCTTCTTTGGAGAAATGTCTATTTAGGTCTTCTGTCCATTTTTGGATTGGGTTGTTTGTTTTTTTGATATTGAGCTGCATGAGCTGCTTGTAAATTTTGGAAATTAATCCTTTGTCAGTTGCTTCATTTGCAAGTATTTTCTCCCATTCTGAGGGTTGTCTTTTCAACTTGTTTATGGTTTCCTTTGCTGTGCAAAAGCTTTTAAGTTTCATTAAGTCCCATTTGTTTATTTTTGTTTTTATTTCCATTTCTCTAGGAGATAGGTCAAAAAGGATCTTGCTGTGATTGATGTCATAGAGTGTTCTGCCTATGTTTTCCTCTAAGAGTTTTATAGTGTCTGGCCTTACATTTAGGTCTTTCATCCATTTTGAGTTTATTTTTGTGTATGATGTTAGGAAATGTTCTAATTTCATTCTTTTACATGTAGCTGTCCAGTTTTCCCAGCACCACTTATTGAAGAGGCTGTCTTTTCTCCATTGTATATTCTTGCCTCCTTTATCAAAAATAAGGTGACCATATGTGCGTGGGTTTATCTCTGGGCTTTCTATCCTGTTGCATTGATCTATATTTCTCTTTTTGTGCCAGTACCATACTGTTTTGATTACTGTCGCTTTGTAGTATAGTCTGAAGTCTGGGAGCCTGATTCCTCCAGCTCCGTTTTTCTTTCTCAAGATTGCTTTGGCTATTCAGGGTCTTTTGTGTTTCCATACAAATTGTGAAATTTTTTGTTCTAGTTCTGTGAAAAATGCCATTGGTAGTTTGTTAGGGATTGCATTGAATCTGTAGATTGCTTTGGGTAGTATAGTCATTTCCACAATGTTGATTCTTCCAATCCAAGAACATAGTATATCTCTCCATCTGTCTTTGGGTTTAAAATATATATAGAATTAAAATACATAGCAACAGTATGTAAGTCAGAAAGGAGGTAAATGGAATAAAACTGTTTAAAGTTTTCCTTGCAATTCCAGGAAAAAGAAAAAGAACCAATTAATATTAGACAAGTCAGGGATACATGTTGTAATCTGTGCAGCAGCCACTAAATTGTGAAAGATGATATGGTATCTAAGCTAAAAGGCAAGAAAAATTGAATAATAAGAAATTCCAAATCTGAAAGAAGGCAAGAAAGGAGAGAAAAGGGAGAGGGAGAGATTGGGAGTTTGGGATTAGCAGATGCAAACTGTTATGGATAAACAACAAGATCCTATTGTATAGCACAGGGAACTATATTCAGTACCCTGTGATAAACCATAATGAAAAAGAATATAAAAAAGAATGTGTATATATATATGTATAACTGAATCACTTTGCTGTACAGCAGAAATTAACACAACACTGTAAATCAACTATACTTCAATAAAATTTTTTTAAAAAAGGAGAGAAAAGGAAACATTGAACAAGTGGAACAAAGAGAAAGCAAACAGTAAGTGGATAGACTTAAATCCCAATATAGCAGTAATCACATTAAATGTAAGTGAAGTTGAATGCTCCAGTTAAAAGTCAGAGATTGTCAGACAGGTAAGAAAACAAAAGCAGACCAGGTTATTTAAGAGAGATATATTTAAAACAGAAGGATATAAAAAGATTGAAAGTAAAAGAATGGGAAAAAATACTATGCACACATCAACCTAAAGAAAGTTGCTGTAGTATTTTAATGTCAGACAAAATAGTCTTTGAGGGCAGAATTTATTATTAGAGATAAAGATATGATACTGATAAATGATAAAAGTTTTATTTTAGATACAATAATTTAAACTCTATATACCTAATGTAACTTCAAAATATTTAGAAGAAAAATTAATACAACTGTAATGGAAATAAATCTATGATCATAGTGGGATATTAAACACACCTGTTTCAGAGGCTGTTATGATAAGCAGACAGAAATTTGTAAAAATAAAGAAAAATTGAACAACAAAGTACTAAACTTGACCTAATGGACATATATAGGACACTGTACCGAGCAATTGCAGAATCAAAATTCTTTTCAAAAGCACAGGACACATTGGTCAAAATTCACTATGTGCTGGCCACAAGGCAATTCTCAACAAATTTCAAAATATTGAAATTATACAGACTGTGTTCTCTAACAACAGTGGAATTAAGCTAGAAATCAATAAAATGAAAATCCTCATATATCTGGAAATTTAGAAATTTGTTTCCAAATAACTTATGAGTCAGAGGTAGAAAATGTTTTCAGTTGAATGATAGCAAAATACATATAACTAATGGGATACCGCTGAAGTAATGTTTAGAGGGAGGTTTATATCTTTAAATGCATTTATGTTACAAAAGAAGACTGCTGAAAATCCATGAGCTAGGCTGTGTATTAGGTGATTAGAAGACTAGCAACACATTAAACTCAAAGAAAATAGAATGAAGGAAATAATGAAGAGCAGAATTTAACGAAATGAAAAATACTCATTAGAAAGGATAAACAAAGACAGAAATGGCGTCTTTGGAAAAAAAAAAAATCTGACAAAATTGACAAACCCCAGCAGGAGTAATCAGGAAAAAATTAGAGAAAGCAAATAATTAATGTTAGGAATGAAAAAGGGACATCATCGAAGATCTTGCAGACGTTAAAAAGAGTAGGCAGGTATTATAAACAACTTTATACTTTGAATCTTTAGATGAAGTGGACAAATTCCTAGAAAAACACAACTTAAAGCTGACACAAATAGAAATGTAAATTGTCTTTATAACTATTAAAGATATTGAATCCATAAGTTGAAATCTTCCAACAAGGAAAACTCTAGGCCCAGATGACTTTACCAGTGAATTCTAAGCATTTAAGGAAGAAATAATACCAGTTTTACATAAAATCTTCAGGAAATAGAGACCTGAGACCAGCAAAATTTCAAAATTATAAAACCTAAGTTCCTTATAAGAAAGGAAGATGACAGTCCAATATTACTAATGAACATAGGTGAAAAATTCCTAAACAAATTGTATGATCTTCTCATAGATGTGTTACCCACTAGTCTGGGCTGAGACCCCGTGTCTCAGCCAGTAACAAAACTGATGCCGAGATTGGAACGGCACAAGCGCACAAGCTTTATTCAATGGCCTAAGAATGGAGAAGTGGGAACTTAGTTCGCAAATCAACTTCTCAACCCTGTTTAGGCTGGAACACCATGTGTATAGGAGGGTCAAGGTAAAAGGGAGGGAATTGAGTAAAGAGAGGGAGCAATATTCATGACTTATCTGAGAACAGGGGTGTGGTTAGGACCTGGAACTGAGACAGTACTCCTTTTTAGTCCTTGTATGGGCTCTTCTGGTCGTTGTCATGGTACTTGTCAGCTGTCATGGCGCTGGTGGGTGTGTCGTTCAGCACGCTAAGGCATTACCGTGGGCTTATGCGGCCCTAGGTCTACTGGAGGTCAGGGCTTCCGCCATCTTGGGCCTAGCTGGTTCTAACCAGTTCTGGTGGGCTTTTGTTTTTCTCTTCTGGTGGTTTCCTGTAAGACAAGGATAACACTTCTCGAGGCTAACAGCTGTGGTACCAGTTGCAGGAAAAACATTTTGATAAAATTCAACATTCATTCATACTCAAATTGGAAAGGGGAGAGGGATGTCAAGCTTTTTCGGTAAAGGGCCAGATAGTAAATATTTAAGGTTTGTGGCTGTACACCATTTCTGTGGCTGCTACTCAACTCTGCATTGTAGTGTAGAAGCAGCTATAGGCAACATGGGCATGGCTGTGTTCTTCACAAAAATAGGTGATGGCTGGATTTGCTCATGGACTGTGCTTTGCCCAACCCTGGAAGCCTCTTTTGACTACACCTGAATTTATGCTAATAAGGTGACTCAGGGTGGGGCCCTTAGATAGCTTCAGGATGGCAGCTGGTCACCAGAAAGACCAAATAAGCGGTTAGAGGTGGGAACTTTCAGCCTTACCCCCAACTTCCTAGGAGTGGAGTGGGGCTGGAGGTTTGAGTTATAAAATCTCTTTAACAAGGTGATTCGGGGAGCTTCTGGGTTGGTGAATGCATTAATATGCTGAGAGGGTAGCACACCCAGAGCGGGCATGGGTGCTCTAGCCCCCGCCCGCCAATATCTTGCCCTATACATATGTTCCATATGGTGTCTCTTCAGGTGTTAGTAAGGATGTGGAGCAAGGGAATGCTGTGGTGGGAATATTAAATTGGTAACACCACTTTACAAGACAGTGTAGCAGCATCTATTAAAGTTGAGGGCATGTATACCCTATGTTTCAGCAATTCTACTTCTGGGTATATATCTAATAGCTTATGTAAGCAAATGTACTCCAAGAGGCATGTACAAGAATATTACTAGTGTATTATTTGTAACAGCTCAAAAGTGGAAGCAACCCAAGTGTCTGTCAGCAGTAGAATTGATAAATTATAGTATGTTCTTACAAGAGAATGCTGAACATCAGTGAAAATGAACTACTGCTACCTGCTGATTTCAGGATTAATCACAGCCATTAACGTTGCAGGCCAAAAAAGCTAGACATAAAAGAGTACATTCTGTATGATTCGTTTACATCCAGTTCCGAACAGGTAGGACACTAAGGAGTTTAGACTTGCCTGCTTGTGTGTTTAAGCTGCGAGCAAGGAAGACGATTACCAGAGAAGTCGGGGTGGTGGGAAGTGGTGGGTAGTGACTGGATGGTCCTTGAGAGAGGGAGCTTCTGCAGGGCCGGTAGTGTTGTTTCTTCACCTAGGTGGTGGTTAATTGGGTTCTCAGCTTGTGATAATTGTACAGTTTTGTTTCGTGGACTTCATGTGTGCTATTTTGTAATGAAAAAGATTTTTTAAATTGAAGTATAGTTGATTTACAACATTATATTAGTTTCCAGTGTACACCATGGTGATTCAATATTTTCATAGATTATACTCCATTTAAAGTCATTATATTCCCTGTGCTGTACTGAAAAAGATTTAAAAAAAAAGATAAATAGAAGAATGAGGAGGAGGTAGTTGGTCAAAGAGGTATGCAAAGACCCTGTGGCCAGAGGGAGCTTGGGGAAATCAAGAGGCTGAAAGAAAGCTGGCGTGGATAGAGTTAGCAAGAGCTGAGGAGACCGTGATTGTGCCATGAGGCTAGGGAGCCGGGTAGAAGCTCTGTAATAGCGGGATACTATTGCTTTAAGATTTTAGGACGGAGTGAGACATCTGATCCAGGTTGGAAAGATTGCTCTGGCTGTGTTGTGGCCGCCCGAGTGGATGCTGGCTGACCCATGCGGTGAGAGATGATGGTGGCCTGGGCCAAGGTTGTGGTAGTGGTGATGGAGAGAATTAGCTGGATTTGACATTGTGAGAACTCGGTGATGGTTTGGTGGGGGTGTTGGGGAGGAGGGGGAGGGGAAGGGGGAGGAGGAAGAGGAGGCTCGTGTTTCCCGTGACTGGCTGGCGAATGGAGCTCTTTCCCACGAGGAGCTGTGGTTGAGGACCAGTGAGGACCAGCTCTGCTCTCGCTGAGCTCTGCTGCATGGTATCCAGGATCCTCTTCTCAACTATGCCGGCTTCGCAGATGAGGGCCACAGAGGCAGTTAGGTGGCTTGTGGGTGTGCCCTGAAGCCACCTGGGTCCCACAGATTCCAGATTACACCTCTTCCTACTCTGTTCTGTCCAGCCCCGTAACAGTCATGCGGAAACAGTAGGAATGCTTCCTCAGAGCCTGAGAGGGAGAATAGTGGGTAGTGGAAGGGGGTCTGGGCAGATCTGGGGCCATTGGCTTTTAGGAAGTGAGTAGAGGAGGAGGGCCAGTCTGAGAAGGAAGTAGGAGAGCTGGGCGAGGGCTGGGGAAGAAAGTCACGGATTTCAGCACCCGGAGGTCCACCAGCACTAGCTTTATTGTTACTTTGGTATTCCCTTCTGGGCTATTTTTCTGGATATGTTTAATTTAGTTGAAATGAAACTATATGTAAGTTTTCACTTTAATGTTATGAGCATTTCTCCATGTTATTAAAATCTCTTTTTTCTTATCCTTTGTAATGGTTGTACCACATATTCTGTGAAGAATACTTTGCAAGGAAAGCTCTTCAATTTTTTATTGTGAAAAATTAAAAAGGTACCTAATATACTTACTATCAGGATTCAGCAATTGGTAACATATTGCCAAATATGCTTTATCTATATGTATTAAATAGAAATAAATGATTTACTAAACCATTTGTAGGCATCGTGACAGTCTATCCCTAAACAGCTCAATGTGTATCTTCTAAAAATGACATTTCCTATATGGTCCATTTTTACACCTAAACTCCTACAAATAAGTACTCCTAAAAATAAGGACATTTTCCTATATACCATTATTACACCTAAGATATTAATTGTAATTTTCCAATATCTATATTCTTTTTAGTTTTCCCCAGTTGAACCAAAAATGCCTTTTATAGCCTCCCTTTTGGGAACCATGTACCAATCAAAATTCATGCATTGGTTGTATCTCTTTAGTCTCTTAACCTAGGACAGCTGCCCTCAGCAACCTTCGCCCTCTCTCCCCTCCCCTCCCCTCCCCTTTCCGACATTGACTTTTTGAAGAGACAAGGGCAGTTGTCTTGTAAAATCTGTTTCTGGATTTGTCTGATTGTTTCCTCATGGTTTCTTTTGCATCGTTCTTTTATACTCTGTATTTGCTATAAACTGGAAGAGAGGTTTGAAGACTCAGTTATATTCAGGTTGATGTTTTGGGCAAATCTCCTAGGTGTGGGATGTTCCATGTCCTGTCAGGCAGGCAGTCTCCTCTGCTGTGTCATCATTTGGTTTATGTGGAGATGCTAGATATTTCTACTGGAAATGTGGATTTCCTTCTTTGAGATTAGGAAGTAATCTGTGAGGTGATTCCTAGACACCCTGCAAATAATCCTTTTATCCAACAACTTTTTATCAAATGATTTTCAGCATTTATACATAATAACTGGCCTGAATCAGTTTTATTAAGAGAACTTGAGAGAGTTTGAAAAATGGACCTACCCCCTCCCTCAGCTTTCTGTCGTTTCTTCCACAATTATCTGTTAGTATTTGGTAAATTTTTCCCAGTTCAGCTGGGGAACGACTACATTTCTTCCTACCAAAGGCAGAGTAATTGCTGGATTCTTTCTGTTTAATTACCAATTTTCAAAGTAAGCGTTTGGTAGAATAGTCATTCCTAGCGGAGGCAAATGGTTTTGTTTTGTTTCTCTCTCTCTCTCTCTCTCTCTGCTGGGAGAGGGGGGGTTATCACTGTGGATTCATGACTTTTTATTCAGTTTTGTAATCAGTTATAGTCTGATTCTTTTTCATGCTCAGATTGTCCCCATTTTCCCAGGAGAGCCCCTTCAAGCTGGCTCTTTGGTCTTCGAGCACTTGCTTGCTGTGTCATGATCTGTCTTTTAATCTTCAGGATGGAGCCCAGAGGTGGGGTTGCAGGGCAGAGGGGATGGCCCATGTGTGATGCTGTCCTTCTCTCTCCTGTGCCTGGGACAGACAGTGCCCAGTGATTTCAGCACATCAGGCTGGCAGCTCTTTGCTTTCCTTTTTGGGGCAGTATTAATAAATGAGGTGGAAAGCTTTTGTCTTCTCTACCTCTGATTATTGCATCTCCATTTATTTTGTGTTCCTTTTGGGTGGTTCTTATTATTTGTAGGTTAGATAATCTGTCCCTTCACCACTCTGTCCATGAGCTTTTCTCTGTCTTTTCTCCTCTCCACCGTATCCAGCAGCATTCTGTGGGCACCTCAGTTTTGTCCTGTGCACCATCAATGACATTTTCTGCAGTGTGCATTTCCCCTGTAGCCCCTTCCATGTGGATTTAAATTCTGCTGTAGTGTGATTATTTTTGCTTCCTATCCTAATCATGGCCTGTATCTTAGCTTGTTGTCTTTTAATTTCATATTGTTCACATTGGTGCTCCCTGTTCTTTAAAAAAAATTTAACTTTAATTTTTCAGTAGAGGCACATATTTTCTAAAAAGGTCTTCCGTTTTCTGTAATAATTCATTTCAGATTTATGTATGTGCTTTATGGTATATCTTCAAACTCCCACCTCCACTTTTTTGTTTTTGTTTTGATTTATTGATCCTTGAATGGTATTTGCTGCTCTGTGGGTTTGAACTGCTGTTAGCTGTGTGCTTGGCTCTGGAAGAGATGTGAGTCCCGTATGAAACTGGGCCCAGGTCCAGTGACTCTCCCCGCCATCTCGGTCTGAGTAGTGGGAGGTTTTGGGTCACCTGCCACCCATTTCTGGCTGGCTCTGCTCTTCTGCATCTGAAGGTGAAGGGTGCCTGGTTTGTGGTGGTTTTCCTGGGCCTGGCTCCTCTGGCTCCACGGCGGTGAGGTACACCTCAGGCTCCAGGATGAGCAGTGCTTTGTCCTTGGGGCAAGATGGAAGAGGGTCACCCTTCCATCACCACTTTCACTTCCAGAACTTCTTTATCCCCCACATTGAAACCCCTTCCGCATTAAGAAGTCATTCCCCACTGCCTCTTCTTCCTCAGCCCCTGGCAGCCACTACCCTGCTTTCCATCTCTGTGGGTTTGCCTGTTCTGGATATTTCACGTAAATGGAATCATAAAATATGTGTGTGGCCTTTTGTGTCTGGCATCTTTCCCTTAGCATAATGTTTCAGGGTTCATCCATGTTGTAGCGTGTGTCAGTACTTCATTCCTTTTAATGGCTGAGTAACATTCACTGTATGGAATAATACTCCATTTGTTTTATCTGTTTATCTGTTGATGTATATTTGAATTGCTTCTACCCTTTGGCTATTGTGAGTAGAGCTGCTATGAATACTGTTTGAATGTCTGTCTTCAGTTCTTTCGGGTGTATACCTAGGGAGTGGAATTGCTGGGTAATTCTGTGTTCATCTTACTTAGGAATTTCCAAACTTTTTCACAATGGCTGCAGCATTGTACATTTCCAACAGCAATGTTTGAGGGTTTCAATTTCTTCACACTTGTCAACACTTGTTATTTTCTGCCCTTTCTTCCTTCCCTTCTCTCTCTCTCTCTCTCTTTTTTTATTTTGATTACGGCCATCCTGGAGGGTATGAAGTGGTATCTCATGGTATTGATCTGCATTTCCTTAATGACTAATGGTGTTGAGCATCTTTTCACGTGCTTGTTGGCCATTTATATATCTTATTTGGAGAAATGTCTATTCCAGTCCTTTGCCCATTTTAAAATTGGGTTATTTTTTTGTTGTTGAGTTGTAAGAGTTCTTTATATATTTTGGATAATAGACAGTTATCAGATACACGATTTGCAAATATTTTCTCCCATTCTGTGGGCTGTCTTTTCACTCTTTTTATTTTTTAAAAAATTTTATTGAAGTATAGTTGATTTATAATGTTGTGTTAGTTTCTGGTGTAAAGCAAAGTGATTCATATATATATATATATATATATATATATATATATATATACACACACACACACACTTTTTCAGATTCTTTTCCATTATAGGTTATTACAAGGTATTGAATATAGTTCCCTGTGCTATGCAGTAGGTCCTTGTTGTTTATCTATTTTATATATAGCAGTGTGTATCTGTTAATCCCAAGCTCCTAATTTATCCCTCCCCCCTTCCCCTTTGATAACCATAAGTTTGTTGTGAGTCTGTTTCTGTTTTGTAAATAAGTTCATTTGTATCATTTTTTTAGATTCCCCATATAAATTATATCATATGATATTGGTCTTTCTCTCTCTGACTTACTTCACTTAGTATGATACTCTCTAGGTCCACCCCTGTTGCTGCCAATGACATTATTTCATTCTTTTTTTATGGCTGAGTAATATTCCAGTGTGTTTGTGTATGTGTGTGTATGTATATACCACATCTTCTTTTTTTTTTCTTTTTTTCATTTATTTATTTTGAATCTCTGAAGACTACAAATCATATTGACCACATTGAATTTCAGTGGAATTCACCCTGACCTTCAAGAGTAGGCCTTTCAAAGTTATAGTTTTAAAGAGAGAAAAAAAATGTAGTGAAAGTTTTTTTTTTTTAATTTTATTTATTTTTTTAAACAGCAGGTTCTTATTAGTTATCCATTTTATCCATTCATCTGCTGGTGGACACTTAGGTTGCTTCCATGTCTTGGCTATTGTAAATAATGCTGCTGTGAACATTAGGATGCATGTATCTTTTCGAATTAGAGTTTTCTCTGGTGATTTGCCCAGGAGTGGGATTGCTGAATCATATGCTAACTCTATTTTCAGTTTTTTAAGGAGCCTCCATACTGTTCTCCATAGTGGCTGCACCAATTTGCATTCCCACCAACAGTGTAGGAGGGTTACCTTTTCTGCTCACCCTCTCCAGCATTTACTATTTGTAGACTTTTTAATGATGGCCATTCTGATTGGTGTGAGGTGGTACCTCATTATAGCTTTGATTTGCATTTCTTTAATAATTAGCGATGTTTTATTTTATTTTACTTTTTATTTTTTTCCTTGGTCACACCACGCAGCTTGTGGGATCTTAGTTCCCCAACCAGGGATTGAACCTGGGCCCTCAGCAGTGAAAGCACGGAGTCCAAACTACCGGACTACCAGGGAATTCCTAGTAATTAACGATGTTGAGCATCTCTTCATGTGCCTGTTGGCCATCTGTATGTCTTCTTTGGAGAAATGTCTACTTAGGTCTTCTGCCCATTTTTTGATTGGGTTGTTTGTTTTTCTGATATTGAACTGTATGAGCTGTTTGTATATTTTGGAAATTAAGCCCCTTTTGGTCACACTGTTTTCAAATATTTTCTCCCATTCTGTAGGTCATCTTTTTGTTTTCTTTATGGTTTCGTTTGCTGTGCAAAAGTTTATAAGTTTGATTGGGTCCCATTCATTTATTTTTGCTTTTATTTCTTTTGCCTTGGGAGACTGACCTAAGAAAACATTGCTATGATTTATGTCAGAGAATGTTTTACCTATGTTCTCTTCTAGGAGTTTTATGGTGTCATGTCTTATATTTAAGTCTTTAAGCCGTTTTGAGTTTATTTTTGTGTATGGTGTGAGGGAGTGTTCTAACTTCATTGATTTACAGGCATCTGTCCAGCTTTCCCAACACCACTTGGTGAAGAGACTGTCTTTTCTCCATGGTATATTCTTGCCTCCTTTATTGAAGATTAATTGACTGTAAGTGTGTGAGTTTATTTCTGGGCTCTCTGTTCTGTTCCATTGATCCATATGTCTGTTTTTGTGCCAGTACCATGCTGCTTTGATTAATGTAGCTTTGTAGTATCGTCTGAAGTCTGGGAGGGTTATGCCTCCAGCTTCGTTCTTTTTCCTTAGGATAGCTTTGGCAATTCTGGGTTTTTTGTGGTTCCACATACATTTTATGATTATTTGTTATAGTTCTGTGAAAAATGTCACAGGTAATTTGATAGGGCTCACATGAAATCTGTAGATTGCTTTGGGTAGTGTGGCCGTTTTAACAATATTAATTTTCCCAATCCATGAGCATGGGATACCTTTCCATTTCTTTGAATCAGTTTCCTTTATCAGTGTTTTATAGTTCTCAGCATATGTGTCTTTCACCTCCTTAGTCAGGTTTATTCCTAAGTGTTTTATTTATTTATTTTTTGATGTGATTTTAAAAGGGATTTTTTTTTTTTTTTTTTTTTTTACTTTTTCTTTCTGATATTTCATTATTAGTGTAAAGAAATGCAGCTGATTTCTCTGTGTTAATTTTGTATACTGCTGCCTTGATGAATTCATTTAATCAGTTCTAATAGTTTTTGTGTGGAGTCTTCAGGATTTTCTATATGTAGTACCATGTCATCTGCAAATGATGACAATTTTACCTCTTCCCTTCCAATTAGATACCTTTTATTTCTCTTTCTTATCTGATTGCTGTGGCTAGGACTTCCAATACTATGTTCAGTAGAAGTGGTGGGAAGCCTCAGCTTTTCACCATTGAGTACTATGTTGGCTGTGGGTTTGTTGTAAATGGCTTTTATTATGTTGAGATATGTTCCCTCTATGCCCACTTTGGTGAGAATTTTTTTTTATCATGAATGGATGTTGAATTTTATCACATGCTTTTTCTGCATCTGTTGAGATGATCATGTGGTTTTTGTCTTTTCCTTTGTAGATGTGGTGTATCACATTGATTGATATGTGTATGTTGAACCATCCTTGTGAACCTGGGATGAATCCAGCTTGATCATGATGTAGGATCCTTTTTATGTTTTGTTGAATTCAGTTGCTAATATTTTGTTGAGGATTTTGTCTTTTCACTCTTGATGGTGTCCTTTTATGCATAAAAGTTTAATTTTGATGAAGTCTAGTTTATTTTTTCTTATTTTGCTGGTGCTTTTGGTATCATATTTAAGAAACCATTGCCAAATCCAAGGTCAAGAATACGTACACCTAAGTTTTCTTCTAGAAATTTTATAGTTTTAGCTCTTATGTTTACTCTTTGATCCATTTTGAGTTAATTTTTCCATATGGTGTGAGGTAGGGGTCCACCTTCATTCTTTTGCATGTGAGTATCCAATTGTCCCAGCACCGTTGGTTGAAGAGGACCTCTTTTTTTCAACTGGATTCTGCTTCTGAAGCTCTGTACCTTCTAATACATGAAACTAGCTAATGAACTTTTTAGGATTGGTTGGTAGTCTTGACCATTTTTTTTAAAAATGTATTGTTTATTTATTTATTTTGGCTGTGCCGGATCTTCGTGTGGCATGCGGGATCTTTTAGTTGTGGCATGCGGACTCTTAGTTGCGGCATGCATGTGGAATCTGGTTCCCCAACTAGGGATCGAACCCAGGCCCTCTGCATTGGGAGCACAGAGTCTTACCCACTGGACCACCAGGGAAGTCCCAGCCATTTTGGATTGGTCTCAGTAAAGTGGTTCTTAGTAGAATTATTGTTATGGATGATAATAATACATTTACACATTTAAAGGGTTTAAAAGGAAATATCTGCATTTCAGAATTTTTACTGCCATAGAACTCTTCTCCATTTCACGTTTGAGAGTGAATTCAGTTCTTTCTATGGTTTGGGAAGATGTGAAATAAATACCTCCTTAAATCCAATCCCATTTGAGAGTTTTTGTATTTGAACTCTTTGATAAAGATGGACTAGTACTCAGAAGCTGAGTGAAAAGGAAGTCTGGGAAATTGTTCTTTATCGCCATTCTCTCTGTGGTGGCTCAAAGTTTTCATGTACTTTAAGAGGACCCAGGTTTGTCAAGACTGAGGTGTGAGTCTAATCGCTTAAGTGTATTTTTACAGTCTACTAGTAATATGTTCTGTGTGTCTTTTTGTATTTAACCAGTATTGTGTATGAGCTGGGAATTTGCTGTTTATAGAAGCCTTGTAGCTGCTTTGCCCTCTGGCAGCACATATGGGTATAACCACTTGGGGAAGCGATTTGGGGACACAGTGAAAAACTCCAAGAAACTGCAGACTCTTGCCCCAGTAATTCCACTGGTGGGACCCTACCTTGAAGAACTAATCTTAAATATGAAAAAGCATCATGGGCAACATGTTTATTGCACCATTAAATATAAAAAGTTGCAAACCTGGAAACACTTCAGTTTAACAACTCAGTGAGTTAATGACATTAGCTGCCACCTGTTTGGTGCTGGTCCTACACTGAGTACCGTGCGTGGGTGGTCTTACGAACTTCACAACTGCATGAATGTTGCCACGGGGGTGCTGAGGCACCCAGCAGCACGAGGCCACACAGCCGGGAAGTGGCAGAGCAAGGAGCTGCCCTTGGCCTCATCAGCCATTCAGGTGATGAAGGAAAGCAGTACTTTGGACAGTACTTTGTGATGTTGGGAAATCAGAGAGGCAGTGTGTATAGACATTCAGCTGTGTGCCAAGGAGGTGAGAGTTTCCAAACTGATGTCAGGGATCGTGCTGGTGGTGCAGTTGGGATTATTTTTATTTCTTTTCTGTATTTTCTAAAATGAGCGTTATTATCTTATACTAAAGAAAACAAAAAAGCATAACGTGTTACCCTTCAATTGAAGATTCCTTACAGTAAGAGCGTCTGTCTTGCCACGGATGCTGTGTGTTAGTAGAAGATGGAGACGAGTCTGCCCTAAGTTGCTTCTCTGGAATGTCCTAAAACACAGCTGAACAGTTTGAACTGTTGGGTCAAACAGATTAAATTTAAGGAGCCAGATTTGTGAAAACATAGGATTTAAATTTCATAGTGTCCTAATAAATGTGTATATTATGTGGAACATTTTAATTATGTTCCCATTTGTTTAAACTTTTAATTCCTGTGTTGAAAATAAATCTAAGCTTATGTAAGCAGAGAGTTCAAGGTCTTGGTGTAAATAAGGTACAGTTTAGCTTGGTTGAGACTGTTTGATATATGAAGCACTCAGTTTCTTAGATTTGTTCATAATTATGTCAGCGTCCTTAAGCATCTAAATAAATGAAGTAGAAGTAGGCTGTAGAGAAACAAAACATAAAATAAAAGCAGATCTGGTCACAATGTATCGTTTGGAAAAGCAGGTTATTAAATAATCTGTACATTATATAACCCCACTTTTCTGTTTTATTTATATACTGAAAACACACTGGAAGGATATTATCTCAGGATGTTAGTGGCAGGTGTTAGCAGTGGCTGGACTCTTGAGTGTTCTCAAGTAAAGAAAAAGTAACCTCCAGTAAGCCCGTCAGCCTCGAGTTGGGCTGTTTAACGCTGGACTTTATTTCCACCTAATGTCTGAAAATGAGCGAGGGGACAGCGGGTTGAGCGTGTGCCCAGGGAAGAGGAATTTGAGTAATGATGGTTAGGGTACTGTTTTACATTTGTGTAGCCCTTTGCAGGGTCTAAGCTGTTTTCTCAGGCATTTTCCACTCTGTATAGCACCTTCTGGGGGGGATTGAACGATCAGGAAACTGCGGTAAGGCAGTGGCTGCCTTTAGCCTAAGAGGTAGCAGCTTCAGGCCTTGCGTTCAAGCCTCTGTTGTGTTTTGTTCACATCTGAGTTTCCAGAGCACCCTGTCTGTACCCCTGTAATGGAAATTTCCAAACATACACAAAAGTAGGGAGAGGAGTTTAATTAATCACCAGTCCAAACAGTTGTCAGCCTTGCGCCTTTCTTGTGTCATCTATCCCCAGCCCTGAGCCCTGCTTTTTTCTGAGTATTTAAAAAGCACATTCTCAGGGTCCCTTTTACTTTGTAAAAGTATCCCTCTATCAGCATGCAGTTTCCTTAAGGGTCAAGGGTCCTGTCTTTTTCATCATCATATTCCTAGCGGTGCTTGCACTAAATGTTCAGTAAATATTTGCTGGAACAGAGAGTGCGTTTCATTCCACAGGTCCGTGGGGAGATGGATTTTACTGTCTAGGCTCACAGAGGCCGGGTGAGTCTTTGGTGCCTTAACTGAGCCTCCGTGTGTGTTCGGAGGCCAACCTTGTGGGTAGGGGAGATGGCTGTGCCTTGAGACATGCACGTCTGTCCACGTGCTCACCCTGGAAGAGTGGGTTCCTTTCACTCGATATGGAAGTGTGGAGAGAGTTGGAATCAGACACACCTGGGTTTGCAGCCCCGCCTCTGACCCTTCTCTGCAGACATAGGTCCTCTCTGGACCTCAGTTTCTTCATAAGTGAAAGGGGGTAGTAACTCTTCACAGGGTGGCGAAGACTGGCTGAAATACTGATGAGAACTAAGTTCCTGGCACAGAGCAGGCACGGCACGGGTACCGACGCCGTCTCCTCCTCGCCCGTCGCTGTGAAGTGGGAATGTTGGCAGTGCCCCCCTTAGGAGGTGGTTGTGCGGATGAAGCGGGGCCGGCCGTGGAAGGCCGTGGGCGTGGGCCGGTGCTCTCTCCCCTAGGTGCTGCTGCCCTGCGGGGGCTGCGCTCCTGTGCGAGTCCTCTTTAAGACGACCTGCTTCCTCCCCTGTCTGGTCTGCTCTGTCCTCCTCTTTCCCCGTAGGTAACCATTTTCATTATTTTATTATTTTGGTTTATTCTTTCATTGTTTCTGTTTGAAAATTTAAAAATAATATATGCACATATTTGCTTTTAATTTTATTTCTGTCTATACACACACCCACAAGTATCCTTTTTACGCAAAAGGTAGCATACTCCATACATGTTCTGAACCTTTCTTTTTTCACTTAATATAATCTGGAGATCATTCCATAGCTGTATAAAGATCTTCCTCATTCCTTTTACAATGGTGTAGTATTCTGTTTCCTGAATGTACCATAGTTTATTCAACCACTTGGATTATTTTCAGTCTTTTGCTCTAATATTTTGTAACAAATATCCTTGCACAAACCTCATTTTATATTTTTGCTAGAGTGTCTGTGGGATAGGTTCCTTGGAGTGGGCTTGCTGGATCAGAGGGTAGATGCACGTCTGATTTGCTGGGTTTTGCCAGATTCTTGTCCTCAAGGTTTACCTCATCCTGCAGTCGGACCAGCCTGTTTCCTCACAGTCTCGCCCAGAGTGTGTTGCCTTTTTTTTTTTTGTCAATCTGATAGTGAGAATAGTATTTTAGTTTAGTTTCAATTTGGTTTTCTCTTATTATGAGCTAGGTCGAGCATCTTTTCATGTATTTAAGGGCCATTTAAATTTATTTTTTGTGAAATGTACTATTTTAATTTTTTTGTGAAATGGCTGTTCATATTTTTTGCCCATTTTTTCTATTAGGTTGTTAGTTCTCAATTTTTAAGAACCTTTTTATAGATTAGGGATACTAGCCCTTTATGATATTTTGCAAAAAGTTTCCTCAGAATTCTCAGTGCTGGGCACTGGGTAATTAAGATGAATAAGATCAATAAGACAGCCATAGCCCTTGGGCCTCTCTTGATCTGGCGAGGGACACAGCCTCATGACGGAGGGTCATAGACTTGCCAACAGATATTTTTGGCCTGACTAGGTTCTAGGTTTGAATTTCAGGTCTTCCATTTACTAGCCATGTGGCCTTGAGTGAGTTACTTAATTCTTCTGACTCCCAGTTTCCTAGTCTATAAAATGGGAATATTACTACATGCCTCCGAAGTCGGCGTGAGGATTAAAAGGTGAAAATGGCTTGTATGTATGTGGTAGATGCGGTGGGCACTCACTTAGTAAGCATTTAAAATAATCTATTGGTCTTGGGTATGCTGTACATGCCTGTGTTTTGTGAACAAATTATTTTCTGGTTGTTTCCTGTTTATTTATTACGGTATTCCTAAGCCCTAGAAGGAGGTTTGAGATAAGAGTAAGGAGGCCTGATATTTCTTTTGTGGTCTGTTGTTAGCTGTTTAACCTTGGACAAATTACTCAGTCCCTCAGTGACCAGTTTTCTTATTTGTCACTCAGAATATTAGTGTCTGTCTCATAGACCGTGTTTGTTCTTTTAAGAAGGCAAATAGATATAAAAATGCTCATGAAAATTTCAAGTGATGTGCAAATTTAAAGTAACACTTTTTTTTAAAATTTATTTTTGCTGCGTTGGGTCTTTGTTGCTGCACGTGGGCTTTCTCTAGTTCTGGTGAGCGGGGGCCACTCTTCGTTGTGGTGTGCTGGCTTCACATCGCGGTGGCTTCTATTGTTGCGGAGCACGGGCTCTAGGTGCGCGGGCTTCAGTAGTTGCAGCACGCGGGCTCTAGAGCGCAGGCTCAGTAGTTGTGGTGCACGGGCTTAGCTGCTCTGTGGCATGTGGGATCTTCCCGGACCAGGGCTCGAACCCATGTCCCCTGCATTGGCAGGCGGATTCTTAACCACTGCGCCACCAGGGAAGCCCCTCTCTTCTGTTTCTTTATAAGGTGTCTGATGGCCAGAGTTTCTCAGTGGGAATAAAGTTGGTTTTAGCAATCTTATAGTTTATGTTTACTATTTTAAAAATCCTATTTAAGAGATTTTTTCCAGTCCTAAGGTCATAAAGAAATTATCCTATATTGTCTACTGAAGCTTTTAAAGTTTCTCTTTTTGCACTGAATCTGTTGGCCACCCGGAAGTGATTTCTGTGTGGTGTGTGAGGTACGGGACCAATCACACCTTACCCCTTAGATGACCTGATGTCTCAGCTCCACTGACAAGTCCCTCTCTCCCCAGCCTGCTGTCACACATCACGCTTTCAAACCTGTGAGCATCTGTTTCTGGGCTTGGATCCCCAAGTTCTACTTCAAGTACTTTGCTCTAAGGAATAGCTCAGGACATGTGGAGATATTCCATTATGGCAATAATCTTTGAAGCATTGTTGATAATATTGAGCAGGAAGCATTCTAAATGTTCCAGCAGTGGGAGTGTGTTGAATGATATACACACATCACTACAGTGAAATACTCTGTAGCAGACAAAAATATATTTACTAATACGGCAGGCTGTTGACAACACATTAGGACAGAAGCAATAGGAAGTTCATGTACAGTACAATTCCAAGTTCATAAAAAGTTAAGAAACATGCAAATTAAAAAAACAACCTACCATCTTTGCTTCCTCCCATCCGGGTCACATTCATTGCACTTTGATCTGGCTTCGCCCTGGGTCAGGTCGAGAGTCTGCTCCGGTGGCGGGTCCTCAGTGACTCCTCACGGACCTCTCCTCTGGCTCCTCCTGGGCCCCAGTGATGACCTCGCCCGTGCACTCGACCTCAGCCCTTAGCAGATGTCATCCACGATGCCTTCTTGGTGCTTTCTCATCTGCTCCCCTGGTTTTGTGCCACTGCCTTCTTGTCTTCCGTTTTGGACTCCTACCTCCTCTCTGCACCTGATGTTCGTGTCCTGGGGTTGCCAGTTCCTTGAGCCTCTTCTCATTCCACTCCTTCCCTGTAAGGGACTTCATTGAGGTGTCTCCCCCTTAAATTGTGCCCCAACTGCATTATCTGCTGCTGGCCCTCCACTCAGCTCCCCCTGGCGTCTCTGGCGTCCTCAGAGTCAGCACGTCTAAAACGAAGGCCACATCCTCCCCCAGGAGACCCCTCGGGGTCATCCCCTTCCCCCGTCTATGGTTTGTCTTCTTTTAAACGCTCTCACGCCCGTGGCCGTGCCTCATCCTCCCAGGTGCTCCTCGTCGGCTGCTGTCTTTGTAAGAGTTTCTGGAGTGTTCTGCCTGCCTCCTGGTTTCACCCCCACTCCCTCTCCTCCACATTGTGGCCAAAATCATCTTTCTTAAATAAAATGTACGTCCTGAGATACCGCCCCCTGATTGGGGCCCCTGTGACTGGGAGGTCTGGCTGTCAGTGATCTGGGCCCTTCGCCCACCGTCCCAGCCCTCCTGGGCTCTGCCTGCAGCCCGTAGGAGGCTGTGGACCTC